>NC_133929.1:13692081-14011081 GCF_964199755.1 Larus michahellis | reverse complement strand
AAAAGCTGCAGCTACGTGCAAGGGGAGGAATCACTAACTCAAGCCCAGGATGGTGATATGTAATGAACTGAACTGGTCCATGCAGAAAAAATGTGTTGACTTGATGACTCGGGAAGAAAAAAAAAAAAAGAAAGGAAAAAAAAAAGTAAAAGGAAGCTGGACCCGCACCAGCTCAGCCTTTGCAAAATCTAGGCTTGGCCTCAACCTTACCGCAAGACAGAGATGAACAGAGCAGCTCCCTCTCCAGGGGGCTCTACCAGCATGTATCACAATGGTACCAGCTAAATTGCAGATGCTTTGTAGCAGGTAGCCTTTAAGGACCTGGGAAGCCAGCCCACTGCCTTATTGAGCTATTACCACCTATACAAACATTACATTTACTGCCCACGTCCCTACCAGAGGCATTACAGTTTCATCCAGGATTGCTAGGCACAATGGCTGCTGCTCTCCTCAGTCCTTTTCCTTTTTTGTTCTTCCCTGCTTCATTGTTCTTGCTGTCCTCAGGAAGGAGGGAATTCAGGACATCGCTGCTTCAAAGCCCGCTGCTGTCTACTGATCAGCGCAAAGCTGTAGACACATGTTTCCATTTTGCCCTCATTGTCTTCTCTGGATGAGCAAAACCAGATTAGCCAGAAACTTTAGAACCTGAGAAAGCAAAAGCATTCCCGCCTTTAGTCTAAAATTACAGCAAGTATATCTTTATACACTCTTTGCAAAGCTACACTAAAGCATCATGTCTTTTTAGCTGCTGCAAGGAACACCAAATAATAATGCAGCTTGCAAATTATAATTTTCAATACAGTAGTTGCTGGCTCAGGCAAAGCAAGGGGAGGGAGCAGAAAACCTGTAGGAATGTGTCTGAGAGAAAATGGCCATGTGAGCCAGCCTCCCTACTATGAGAGATTAGATTAAGAGCAAAACAGGTGGTAGAAGATGGAATTAGTACATGGGAAAAATGGGAACTGAGAAGGTAGAAAACATGTGGTGCTAATGACTAAGCAATTTACTATGTGAATTCTTGTAACCAACCTGATCTGTGAATGAACTGCATGGACAGCGCGTGAACAGAGACTGTAAGCCAATCATATAGCTGCCGCTAGCGCGTGCTCTTATTGCCTGTCTATATATACTCTGTGAAAACTTGAATAAAGGGAGAACGATCATACTCATATTGAGACTCCATCGTTACTCCAGGTCCGTCTCCCACTCCGACAAAAACCCAAAAGGATTCTGGGTATTTTTTTTCCTTTTACCTCATTAAGCTTTGGTTCCAATTACATTTTAATGATGCATGATGTCTTCTGTATGCTAGCATTTATTGTTGTCTCTTTAAATTTAATCATCTTGATAATCTGACACTGCAAATTAGGGGCTGAAAGAAAACTTTTGTCACATCCAGAAAAGCTGTATGTCCACTCTGAAGCCTGTTGCTACTCAGCAGGGAATAGCAGACTTGCATTTTAGTGTTCCTTCTGCCTCATGGCTTCCTACTTCGTAAATGGTGAATTAAGGATGAACAAATCATGCGAGCAAAAAATGAGAGATTTATGGAAAGCTGTTTTCTACCAGCATGTTTGAAACCACTTTGGGGCATGGGGCATCATTTCAAGAAGCTCATTTTCTCCAATTTTCGCCACCTCATTAAGAGTTCTAATGGTTGGTTTCTTGCTGTAACCGCTAGCTAAGGGGAATTTAAGGAATTATTTTTGAAGATAGTCTTATGTTTTTCTGGCACCTGTCATCCTCATACAACAGACATCTAGATAGCATCCACACAAGCTGTAAACTCACGGCCTCATGTGGAAAGATGAAGAGAGTAAAATTACAGCCTCATCACCCACATATTTTCACACCTGCTTGTGCTGTATTTTGGATACTGCTTTCGCTACGATTTATATGACTTCCCATCATCAAAACATCTAATCACCTAACAACCGCCAGGTCAGAACCCTTTCTAGGAGTTGAACATTTTCTCATCCCTTATTATTCTAAGTATAAGAAGGAAAAAAAAATCTGCAGGAAAAGAAAAGGACACAAACAAGGAGAAAGAACACTCGGAGAGAGTGAAAAACCAAATGCCACAAGTCAAATCATTTGAGTGGTGTACTGGGATTTAGGCCCAGTTCAGGTTCTGTTGAGATCTAGAGTCTCCCCTTCCTTAAAGTTTAAAATATTTATTGAAAAAGCAATTCTGAGCAAAAAGTGTTTCAAAGGAGCTTTATGGATTTGGCTCTTGATTCAGAAATTGGTTACATTTCACAGCTCCCTTTTGGTAATATTTTACTCTGCCAAATTATTATTTCACTAGAAAGTGACAGCACCTCCAAACAGCATGAGCTCTTTGGGCTGTTCAGTGGAATAGGTCCCTCTTCATCCACAGAGACAAGCAGGGAAACAGCACTTCCTTAACACATCTGGTTTGCCATTATAAAAATGAACCTACAGCTTCAGCTTGATCCCAACTTTCGGAGTGTTCCTCAACACAGAACTCACAAATTGCACTGACAGTGGTGCCAGTAGGCTCAAAAAGAGGGAAAAGTGGGGCAAAGACACCGGTTTCTTTCCAGCTGTTATCTCCCACTGATAATGGAGTACAGCAGTGGAATAGATAGTAGTGGTGGAATCATTCCCATCCTCCACCTCACAACAGCATATCTTCTGCAAGAAAGAATGTTACTGAGATGGGTACATGATTTTGGTTCAGAAGGTGGCAGGCTGGTGCAAACAATGCAGATCCTTCTCATCATGTTTACAGAAAGTAATTAGTTCGCTTAATGGCTGTCCCATTAAAGACAATAATTAAATAGATTATGGAAGCTGAACTAATCTAACACCCTCTATGACAAAGGCAAACATTTATTTTCTAAATCTGATGGATCACATTTACCTTTTTTTGTTACTCTCTCCTGTCTTTTTTTCCTGAAAGAACTGTTCTGGTTTATTAAAGGCCATAATTTCAGTCAGCTCTGAAGGCCATGGTTGAGGCCTTGCACCTCTGAAGGAGTGGAAGGGATTACTCCAGATATCCCTGTAGAAATAGCTCTTGTGGCTACACCCTGTAAAGGACTAGAGAGTTTATATTTACATTATGGTTCTCAATTGATAACTGATTTTTCTAATTGTGAGTTTCATAAACTCTAATCTCTATCAAAATGATCAAATTGATTACTATATTTTTCTCAAAGTGGGAGAAAGTCTATGATCCACCATCCTCTCCCACCCCCCGCTCCACTTCCTTGGAGGACCATGAAAACACAATGGGATGACTGTGAATAAAAATATGCTTATGCAAGTGCTCGGAATTTCTAAAATGGGTATGAATTTGTCTCTGAAAGTTGGCAATTTTTCAAATGGCTCCATCCCTAAACTTCCAACATGTCATTTTTACCTCCATCATTTTCTTTCCAACACATCTCTTTTGTGCTAAAACAAATTTAGAAAGTAGAAAAAAAAATAAATCCAAAACTCAGAAATCTTCTGATTTTAACCTTATAAATGAACTTGAAAGAAAATAATATCCATTACTGCCAAGATGTCTCTCTTACAAGCAAGCACTACTATTTTGGGGAAGCAGAATGTGCGGAAGGAAAATCCTGGCTGTTATTCTCAGTCCTAAAATAACCCGTTATATTTATTTTTTTTTCAAGGGGTTGATTTTGTTTGGTTTTAAGGATCTGATTTAGGTTAAGTACGGTATAAAAAAACAATATCTTAAGGAGAATGTCTCACTTCAAACAATGCTCAGCCTAACACATCTCCATTTCCTCAGCTTCCTTTCCATTTCAGTGCTATTTTAATGGGGCGTCCTCCCTTTTGCTCTAAAATAACCCCCTTACATCTTTAGAATCAATTTCTCAAAGGCCCCAAATGCCATCCTGTTGTTTCTCTAAAACCCTCGGAAATGGACTGGAAACCAGAGAGGGTCAGGCTCTCCCTCCAGAGGTTTCAAACGCCCACTGATTCAAACAGGCATTGCTTTATTGCGGAAGGCTGTTCTCCTCAGCACATTCATATTTCTGCTTAAGAAGTTGCATGAAGGCATAAAATGTAACCCTTCTCTCCTGCCTCCAACCCTAAAAAATAGGTTACTTTTCTGGCTTTGGATGAATGTCTCTAATGAATGCAGCTTTCACCTGGGCCAGGATCAACATTGATATATGTTGAGAAAAGTTTAGCTGAATCCAAGAAAGTTTTGCTTTTACATCAGCTACAAAATTTGTGCTTACTTGTGCTATGCATCAGTATTTTGCAAAAAGTAGCTACATCCTCCTATTTGCAAGTGGGGAAGTTAAGGGATTTGCTAAGTGCATTAAATAAACCCATAGCAAAATTAGGACTAAATCTCCATCCTCTGTTATTGTCTTTTTCTCCTGAGCCTTGATAGGTGATAAATTGATCTCCTACAACCAGTTGATCTAGGGCCCGTATTCTCCTAATTATCAGCTCATATTCCAGTCTAAAATAAATAAATAATTAATGAGGAAAAAAGATTCTTTCTTCAGATTCCCACTACCTTTAGTTTCCTTTCCCTCTCCACCTGTCCATTTATCATTCAAGGAACATAAATAACTTAAAAGAATAGTACATAAAATTAATTGTTGAAAACACAGGCTTTTAAATTCTCATCTGCATTAAAAAATAAAACAAGGATTCTTGAGCACTCCGTTTTGTAAAGTCACTTCCAGCAGATTTCTGCATCCACACAGAATGAGCTGCAAGACTCAGCAGTACCATTCATCCTGTGAAGATGTTCTTATCTGACACTGTAAGAGACGGACTGTAAATTCCCTGATGAGGGGCAGAAGGCCCTCCAAGCCTTCAATGGAATGCCTCAAACACTCACAAGGAAATAAATAATGCAGGCCTGGCCTTCAAAGCACCAATAAGGCTAACACTTCTGGCGCCTGAAGGTGTGTCTTAACGAAGATTATAGAGATCATGCTAAACATGTATGACTATGGCACTCATCTCTCCACCCAAATCATGCTACATGTCACCTGGGAGAAGGGAGAAACCTGAGACAAGGCTGTCCTTGGCAAGGGGGGTGGACCATGCTAATTCAGCAAACATAAAAAGGGGAAAATAAGTGCCCCTAAGGAGGGGAACAAAGACGAAACAATAGAAGAAGATAGTGCCTGGGAAGATTCTTCCCAAGAAAGAAGACCGTGCCTGGGAAGATTTTTCCAAGAAAGAACAAGATTATGCCTGGGAAGATTCCCTGAAAAAGATGCTGGAACCAGGACCAGTGATCTCTTTCTCTCTGTCTTTTTCTCTGTCTTTTCCTTTCTCTGTCCCTCAGTTTCTCTTTTCTCTTAGAATTGTTAAGTAACAGTTAGAGTTGTTAAGTAACGACCTTAAGTACGACCTTAAGTACCACTTGCCATAACTTGTCCTATACCTGTTGTTAAGTAACACAATGCATACCTCACCATTTCCCATAATTTGTTATATACCTAACCAATTATCATGGACTTGTTAAGACCTATACTAACCATTTTGGTAAGCTAATAAATGTTTCTATATGGACCTTGAGATTTATCTCACCTTAGTCCGCACCATTGAGAATTTACAAATCTGAAGTCACTTAGCCCCCCTCTTTCCTGAGAGTGGGACATGACAGGCACCCATAGATCTTTATCATAGGAAAACATTAATTGAATATTTATTGACAAACACCAGAGAGAGGTGAGAAAGAGAGGCTGACAGAATGGGGATGGAAGGAGACAAAAAGAGGTGAAAGTGCATTTGGAAAAGTGGTAATGGAAAGATTATACAACTGTTCCTTTTATCGATGGCCCTGACTAGTGTCCCTCCTGCTATATTTGTGCATTTTATCATAGCAAAGGAATAAAATGAGTGCAGTGCTGTTCCTCAGCAAGACCTTACTCTAGGCAGGACAACAGAATGCTATGACTTTAAAAATGGACCTGAAGAGAAAGGCTACAATGCTTTGTGCTGTTGCCCTCAACACACCCAGGCAGAATGAACCTGTCCAGGACACACAACCACCACAATCACTTCCAAGGGAAACCTCTGACATCTGCCCTGAACAAGCCCACCACAGGACCAGGTTGAATCCTGAACATCCTGTTTTACCCAGTTTTCCTAAGGAAACAGGACTTACAGAGCCATGTTATGTTTATTACCTATCTCCTTGTCCCATTCTTTCTCTTATAGCAACTGGGCAATTTTAACCAAATTTGACAGAGTGATAGAAAGAAAATTCTTCAAGACAAAAAAAAGACATTACTTTCCATAGATGTTTATGAGACTAGACAGCTGAGTGAAGGAAAGCTTTGTAAACCTCTTTTGCTGAAGTATGTTCACCTCTTTATATTAGACACTGGAGAATCCACAAAAAGGATGTGATGAGAGAAAGGAGGGAGATTGGATAACACTGGAAATTTGTCTCCATTCCTTCTGCTGCACAAAGATAAGTTATTTTTGTCACCAGCACTTAAGTGCCTTCCAAGCATAAATAAAGTGATGTAACTGATGTCTGTCAAAAATGTTTTGTGCCCTCTCTCTTCTACCTCCCACACCCGAGGGAGAAATGTGTGTCAGGAGCGAAGATTTTGCTCTGAAGATTTTATGGTAAATGTTTTTTGTGGGTTGCTGTAGAAGATGGGCTGATGAGGGGCAGCTGGAACAAAACACTCCAGGATACTCTGGAAAGAGGAAAAGTAGAAAGGTAGGTGGAAACCGGGGCGAAGCAAGAAACAGGGAATAAGGAAGGGATAAGGTGGCAAGGTTGATAAGGGAATTCTGTTTGGGTCAAATAAATGGACTTCAGGATCAGTGAAATCAGGACTGACATTAGGACATCTGAACCTGCAGTTCTGTCACAGGTTTAGTATGGACATGTGGTGTCCAATTTCCTCATTTCTCAGGAGCTGGGGACGTGGAAACAACATGTAGCTATCTCTCAGATAGGTGGAGAGGGATTTTGGGCTGGAGGAGAGGAGCACTGGGATGGTGGAGCCCAGCCACACAAATGTCACTCAGAAAGAGACCTAGAACCAGGATGTTGTGAAGAAATTTACACCAATGATGGATTACTGCAAGGAGTAATGGGGTGGCATTAAAAAAGGGAAAAATGCAGGCTGAATACCTGGGGGAAGACTCATGACAATGAGATGATGCAGTAGGTTCCTGAGGGAAGCAATGAAGGCTACTTGACATGTTAAACACCAAGACAAATAAAACACTAGAAAATATACATCAGGAGATACTCACACATTGTCCTCATTTCACTATGACTGTCCTAGCAACTTTCTAACTGTAGGTATAGAAACCCAGCTTCCTTTCCTCCCTTTTTTTTCTGGAAGAGGTCCCAAACTTTCAGAAGCTCATACTCTGATATTGACAGAAGACCTCAGGTTTGTTTGCGCCTTGACTGGGAGTCAGATAATCCTGACACAAACACTGCATAGACATGGCGGCTTTGCTCTCGCCAGCAAACTCACTGATGTGTGGCCCAAGGGTGTGTGTGCCACTGTTGTGCTTCTCTTAAATCTTTGTTTTTTTAGTGGAGGCATAGCAAAAAGACAGACATTACCAACTCCAGCATGGGGGGTAGCTGCCTTCCACTCTGCAACTCACTTGGGGTCTTCTCTGCTCACGGACCTCTGATAAAAGGACCTGTCCCTCTCCATGTTGTCATCCATGGGTTCGCTTTTGCTCAAAAACTCCTAAAGGTTGCTAGGAGGAAAGATGGTCCAGTGGTTAAGGGCTAACCGAAGTCTCAAGAGATGTGGTTTTAATTCCCTCTGTGGTTTCAGGTAAGACACTTAGCCCGACATCCATATAGGAAAATGTCAAAACACTGCATTTCAATGCAGTCAGAAGCAAAGCGTTTCATGGTGAAAATGCCAAAGGAAAAACGAAACCAAAACAAAATATTTGTGCTTGGAAATTGGGCTTTTACTTTCAAAATGCCTTTATTTAAAAAAAGAATCTTTTAAATGGGGGACAAAAATGGGGGCATTTAGGGAAAAAACCCAATAGTTACATAACTTTCCGTCATCTGCCCCATATGAAACAAGGCAAGAACAAAGGATTTCAGGCTTCCCCTGAAAGCTATTACAGGTTTTGTTTCTTTGTTTCACACAAAAATTGTACATTTTGATTCAACTCAGATTGAAAGTGGGTTTCTCCCCACTCCAAACTGTAATTCTGCTTTGACCATCCAACACAAAATTCAAGCTCTAACTGGGAATACATAAAGGAAATTGAGGAGAACAAAGGAAAGAGTTGACAATGAGATAATTTCAAGTTGCTTCTTGTTTTGCAGTTGTTTTTTTCAAACATAGATAAACAAAAGTAAGCCAGGAATACAAATCTAATAGGGGTGAGAGTCTCTTTGAAAATACATTCTTGACACAGAGATTTCTGAAATAAAATAGTCTGGATATCAGCCAGTTTCTCCAAGACTGATGTGACAAGTAATTAACTAACTGATATGGAGAATATATCTTTAATGCACCGGTTATGTATAAGTTGCTCTGTTTATGTATCTGCTCCTTTTCTCCTCCCTCTCTTTCTGACTACCAGACTACTTGCATGAGACATTTTGAAAGCCCATTGCTTGGTCAGATTTTGATTGCAACTTTCCTGCGGTGGTGGAAGAACTCTGGGAGGGCATTCAGCATTTCATCCTCAAAGCATTTAAAGGAAGAGAGAGAGAAAGACAGAAAGGAGGACAGAAAGAGAGAACTAAGGCATTCAGAGGGATGCATTATTCAGCACTCTTGGAAATAACCTTTTTCACTGGCTCCACTAAGCCCAAATGCATTGGAGATTTTCACTATCTATCTTTTTCCAATGCAGCTCGGAAAAAAAGATATGGTGTAAGGAGATATAGATATATACAGAGGCTGAGAGTGTGAGGAGAAAGAAAAAAGGAGGAGAAGGGAAAAGCTTAAAAATCTTGATGACTTTTTTTAATCTCTGCCCTTCTTGATCTGCTAAATGCTGTCACAAAACCATTTATTAATATGCAAATTCTAAGTAGCAATCTGTAGCCAGTCAGGTTGTGCTAATTTGCATAGGTCACAGGTGCAAGTGGTGGGGCATGGGGGAAGGGAGGAAGGAATGCAGGCTATCTCTCTAAGGAAAAAAAGAGGAGAGGAGACTTCCTATAAAAAATTAGCTTTCTCTTTAAAATCTGGTTATAGCAGAACGATCCCCTCTTCAGCCTGGAAGAGACATAGCTGAGGCAGGAGGTAATAGAGGTCTATAAAACTCTCAGTAGTATGAAGAAACTGAATGATACAGAACAGATGATCAGTGCATGACTTGATGATGTCCTTCCAGCATATGAATCGGGGACTATCATGTGAAATTAGCATGTAGTAGGTTCAAAGTACAGAAAGGGAGTTGATTCTTCACACAGTATTTTACTTAACTTATGAAATACCTTGCTTCTAGATACAGATACAAAAGATCTGCATAAGTCCAAAAGCTACTGGAGAATTCAAGAGAGAAAAGTCTAACCAGTGCTCCTAACTGCAAAAGAGCTCACCTCAGAAAATGTTTGAGCCTGAATTTGCTGAAAGAGTGCTGTCAGGACCTAGCAAAATGGTTTTGCCTTCACCTTATACCTTTATTTGAACATCCATTTACAGCCACTTTTGGAGAAGAGGCTGCTGGACAAGATGGATTTTTGGTCTGAGTCAGTAAAGCTCTTCTTACAAAAGTGAGGCTTTTGCTTAGCTAACTAAATAAGAAACAAAACCTGTAAGTAATCATGAGAGCTGAACACTAGAGCAATAAAGTGGCTGACCCCGTAATTATGGGCACATTCTTGCAACTTGCTTAGATAAATCCTGTTCCTATGTATGGTGTATTTTCTCTTGGGGAAGGCAAGGCTGGGGAATAGAGTCTTGAATTAGGTACTATACTTTATTAAGGCAGCTAAATGCTTTAGACTGGCAGGGTTGGGGAATGTTAAGTTAAAAAAACATTTGTTTTTACAGGGAATCTGAAACATTGAAACAAGAGACTGGCAGGTTCTCAAACGGTCTTTCAGAATATTCCCTTTGGATCTTACGTCACGCTGAGAGATTAAATAATTGTATTCTTATATATTCAGTCCTAAAACCAAGAGAAGAGTGGTTTTGTGATGTGAAACTAGTCACCTACCCCTAGTATAACTTAAATTGATTGAGATCTCCATACCTTGGACTTCTATCTCTAGAGACTAGGTTGAGACCTTCAACTTGCTCTTACCATTTGATACCAGCCACTTTTGCTCATGACTGCCCTAAGTCAAATGGAGTCCAGTAACCCTGAGGTGAAAGGATCATTTCCAACCAACTTGATCAATAGTTTAAGTTTGTTTTGCAAAATTGTCAGGCAGATTTACCAGCCAGGTCACCGAGTGTACTTACCCAGACTTTCACTCATATTGTTGATTGTAATGCTAATAATATTTTATTCACACACTGCATAAAGAAAGAGTTCTGTTATGGGCACAAGCCATAAAGTCCTTGTTGGTACAGGTTCTTCAGTCCCCATAACCAATTGTAATTTTCTGGTAAACAGGTCCAACATTATCTGCCTTTATTTTACATATATACATAAAGATGTAAATGAGAGGTAGAGAAATAGAGCTTCTCATCTCATTTATAAGTGCAAAGCAGAGTCAATAAGAATGAAATTCTATGATTCTGTGAAACACATTTTATCTAATTTTAGCTACCTTGAACATGAAATATCTACTTTAAACTATTTGTTCACACTTCTCCTACCTTAAATGAGAAAAGACATCTCTCCTGGAGATTTATTCCATTCTGAGACAGTTACCTGCAGTGGGTGTGAGAGTGGATGCACCTTTCTCATCATCTGCAGAAGAACCAGAACAGCTATTTTGGATTACATGCACAATTTTGAGCAGTCTGAAATCCGATGATATGATCTTCCCCCCTCCCAGGAGATAAAATGGCTATGATCTTAATTCTATCCTTTGGTCCATACTGGGCCCATGTTTATGGGGAACCTACACCTTGTACCAACGTTTATCCTAGTGCAAAGTCAGTGTAAAAATGCTAGCAAAAAAAAAAAAGGATGGCACTTGCTTTTACTTAGCATTATAAAAACAAGCACATGGAGGAAAGTACAGGATCCACTATTGCTATCACGGGCTCTGATTCAGAGATGGTTAGAGAGGGAGATACCCTTGGTGAAAGCTGGACCCCCTGACAACAATTCCAGACAGGCAGGGGAAGGTGTAAGGTCAACCTGTAGATCACTGGAAACTAAGCACTTCCAATCCATTAATTAATTACACAGCTGGAAAGAGAGAACTGTAAAAAAAGGTGAATACAATGACATTACTGACAACAGGAGCCCTCTATTTATCAGTCATAATGAGCTGCTTCCACCCCCCTGCATCCTCCCTCCCCCAGTGCTGCAGCTGCACCAATGTGACTGAGCATTTGGGCTCCCCTCTCCACTCCCCAGTCAGTCCCCTCCTTGCCTACCTGAAGGTGACTCAGTTATTCATGTCAATTAGGCTCTGGGGTATCTCAGTCTGTATCAGGCTGCTTGGAGAATAAACACCACCCCAACATATCTGCCTGCTCTTGCCTTGGGCTCTTTTGCCCAACAGCTCCTTTTCCTCCTCTCTTGACATGTTGTGCAATGAGCCCCTGGCTGGAATTGGAGGGCTGAAGACATAAGTGCCACCACCTGCTCTGAATACTTGAAGCTAATGAAGTAAGCAGACAAGCATGTTGAAAGTAAGGGCTTTTTTTTTCTTTTTCTTCCCTCTAGTGGTACAGAGTTAAATCACTTGTTGCAGGAGATGCTGAGGCAACCAACAACAGAAACAAACTTCAGAAAGACAGACCAAACAAATTCACCGGTCTATCAGTATCTACTGAGCACAATGACTTCAGAGCAGGAAGTCCTTACAACATTAATTTCAGGGGAAAAATTGTTGCCTATTCTTATATTGTGTCCCTAGTCACCTACAACTAACTGTTTTTAAAAACAGAATACTAGGATAGATGGACCTATGATCTCACCCAAATCAGGCCTACTCTTAAGCTAGCATGCTACAAACCAACACCCGTAGCATGCAAGCCACAATTTAGACCTGAGATAACACCAGCATTTGTTCTTCCCCAAAATGTTTCTTCTGGGCTTGCTTAGCAGAATCCTCTACTGTGCCCTATTGCTGGAGAACAGCCTTACCATACGTAGGGAAACTGAGGCAGAGCTAAATGACACGCAAAGATAAGAAAACCTACTTTTTTCTAGGCAGGAGTGAGAGCACTTTGCTTTCTGAAAAGTATACGCCTTTTAGTTAACACAATCTCTCTTCCAGTGTGTCGTGGTTTTGGCCAATGGCCAGCGACAGATGCTCCCCCCCAGCCTCTCGTACACGGAGAGGAGGAAGAGGGATAAAGAGATTTACGAGTTTAGAAGAAACTAAACTACTTCAATGAAATATTAATAATAAAATTAAAAGGAAATAATGAAATAGATACAGTATATACAAAACTGTATTAAGCTCCCAGGATGACATCACCGGCAGGCACTGGGGAAATCCCAGGCTGGACTCAGCGATGGGTGGGAACTGGATTCCACAGATGGAGTCAGGAACACACGGATCGGGATCAAAGGCAGATGAACAGGCAGGGTCCTCCTCAGACGTTGGCCATTGAAGGAAGAGGGCTGACCCTTTGATCCCTCAGCTTTTATACTGAGCATGGGGCAGATGGGATGGAATACCCCTGTTAGTCAGTTTTGGGTCACCTGTCCTGTCCGCTCCTCCCTGCAGGTGGGACCCCTCTACGCTTCTCCGTTTATGACCCTCCAATGGGGCAAATAACAAAATTAGCTGACCTTGGTTGTTATAGCAATAAGTATAGGCAAGAGCCTCTCTGCATACCATTCCTTGGCACTAACTGTAAACATTGGTCTTATCACTCTGAGAACGAACCATTTTTGACACAACATGCTGTTAATTTCAGAGAGTTAGAAGAGGCCTAGCTAAGAAGTAAAATGACTGAACAGAAAGTTGGTTCTGTTTTACCTCAAACCAGGACACAGTGCCAACTTCATTAGGTAGCTCAGAGTTCATGTTGGAGAGAAGCGTGCAACAGATCAAACAAAACTGCATATTTCTAGTTCTGCAAACTCGTAAGTGTTGTCCCTTATGAACAGAAGACCAGAAAGCTGTGAAATGTCATTTGGGAGAATGGAGCTGGGGTGCAAATGGTACAATTTTAATAGTTTCCTCTCATTTGCAAAGACTAAGAAAAGGAACAATGCCTATTACTGTCTCCTGCTTTACTGCACTCTAATGGATGCCTCTGAACTAGCAGAAGTCGTTCCCATTAAATTCCTGTATTATCAGGCCATTACTTGACAGGGCAAAGATTAATCACAAACTTTCCGGGTACCATTTATTCCATTTGCCAATCTATCTCTCCCTCTTATGCTGCTTTGGTTGTGTTGTCAATTTTTCAAGTGCCAAGGAGTTCAGACCGATCCAGTTTTCTGTCCATCCATCTGTCACACACCTGTCAATCTGGTTCTATCTGAATGTGCTGTTTGCTTTGGGAAAGTCATAGGGGGAGGGAAGGTGGGCAGGATGCTGAATGGTGTAGGAGGCAGAAGGCCCGAGTTTGAAAAATAAACAGAAAACAGATTAGCAGGCTGTATTATATAGAGAATGGAGGATTTAGAGAAGCCATAGAGGTAAGACTGAAAATTTAACAACATAAATTTAACATCTCCCCTGGAACTGCAGGCTGACTCTTATCGTTAGTCTGAGAAACTATGAACAGGGTACCTCAAAACACCCGTGGATTTAGGATTATAGTTCATTTTATTGTACTGCTTGGTGCAGGGAAGTGTGTGAAATGGATTGAATGGGAGAACAGATCTTTTAAGAAAATAAACTTTCAACTCAGTGGTCTAAGTCATTATTCAACATCTTTAGAGCTTAGCACCAGGAGTGCTCAGGAAATGTAGCAAAGGGAAAATGAATTGTACAAACACTTGAGAGAGGAGTTAATTACCCATCCTGATTTCCTTTTAATCGGTATGCATTAAGGCAGTGAGTTTGTTTGCCGTTAGTTTGGTTTTGAAGAAAACAACCTCTCCTTTTTAAGCTGTTCTATTTCACTACCAGTGTATTTGTCCCATGACTAAAAGGTATTCTCACTTCACTGGTAGATATCACAGAAGATCCTGCTGTTCAGCTCAGCTCAGAAATAGCACCCTGTACTTTTCCATGCACTTCATACAGATTTGTGATTTGGAAATGGTCTTGGTTATGAATTACAATCAGGGTAAAATCCATCTAGGTTCAGGAGTGATTTAATTGGACACAGTGGTCCAGATTCTTCCATGTAACTTCAGGTATTTAACCAAGATACTAAAGCTTGGAGTTCAGCCATCCTAAGTTCTCACTGTAGTCAGTGGAGAAAAAAATAAGCAATTAAAATATTAAGTGTTTGTATTCCCTCTGGAAATTTCTCCTTACCACCTTTAACAGACTATGGTTTTTAGACAACCACTATAAGTTTCTCAGATAATTATCTAAAGCTAGGTAGGTTGAGTCTAAGCCAAAAGTCCATCTGGGATACACCTTTAGCTCAAATGATCCTGATCTCCAGGAAATAGGAACTCCTAGAGTTCAAAGGCTGCAGCATCAGTTTTAATATTCAGGACTCTCTTGACACTCTTGTTCATTCACTCCTCTTTCACATCAAATTTGCTAGGAAGCACATGGCAATGATTACCTTGCTCCTCCTCCCCCATGATAATTAACCAGACTTCGCAAATAGCTTGAATCCAGTCCAAATTGGTCTTACTCATACCTTCCTTAGAGCCCTTGTGCTAGAAAACTGAGGACAGCTCTCTCAACAGGGACATCCTTGTGGATCAGCTCTTGGTTTAGGATCTTTAGCATGACAAAAAAGTAAGACCTTAAGTTTGCAAAAGCATCAAGCAACTGACAACCTCAAAGAAAGATGACAATTACAGCTGACAAAAGCCAGGTTCAAAATGTTTCACAGCAAGCTCCCATGAATGATGTCTGAAATCAAAGATGCACAACAGATATGCTGATACCAAACCAAGATGAGCTGTAACAGCCAAATACCCCTCCCTTTACAGAGCCACGGTGTGGTGTCTTTCAGAATCACAAGGGGTGGGGGACAATGATTTTTATTTTTTTTATGATTTCCTCTTTCTTTATCTGCATGCAACAGTGTAGAAGACAAATTTTGATTTTTAAACTTGCCTAACAGTAAATGACCAGTTTATGCTTGTGAAGATCACTGTTGCAGAATTAGCCCTTAAGCATCTTTACCCCTTCCTTTTTACCTTTTCCCCATCTTTGAAACTGAAGGTTAAAAATGAGACAAAGTGGAACGATGTTCTCAGACGAGTTTGAAAAGTCAGACCTGCCAGCTTTATCCCATTGCTGTGGAGTGGCAGCTCCACTTTTATCAGCCCACATCAGAGGTTTCTCACCTTCGATCCATTCAATCAAGGGAAAACAGTGCAGGCAGATGGAATAGGACAGTTGATCTAGCATCTACAGAGTCAGATTGGAACAATCCTTCCAGCAAAGCCTCAGTGGAGATGGAAAATAAAATAATAAAAAAAAGAGGTCCTTCTTCATTCCCACTAATATCCCTCCCTCTCACCTTTCGTCACTTCCTTTGCATGAAGTATCAAAGAAAAGTGTCTCCATTTCTGTCTTCTTGCATTAGAAAACTTCTTTGTAAAATGGAGGAAAGTGCAGGGGATCTTGGAATATTTCACACTTGTTAGGAAGCTTACAGTCATGCATTACTTGTTTGAATCCAGCTTAAAGTGACCAACAGAGCCTAGAGGAATGTTGAGGTGATCTATCTGGAGTAAAGTAGGCAAGGAGTTTCTAATGGAGAGCTCTTGAAGTCACCTCTACTCCTAACAATTCACATCACTTTGCACTCTTGTTACAGCTCCATGAGGACCGTGGGAAAGAAGACAACTAGATAATCATAACGTTAAAGATAGGTCCTTCAGGATGGGGCTGAGACATCCTGAATGAGGCTGGCTGGAGAAATCCAGCCTGGTGAGAACACCAGCCTCCAAAACTGATGATCCCAAACCATTCATCAACACAGACATGCTCAGGTAGGATATTTGGGAAAGCAAAAGGTGGGACAGTAACAAAATCTTCATTAGAAATCCCCCCAGCAATACTCTTGGTGTCAAATGCAGGTGAAGTCTGTACAGCCGCCTCCTGTCAGGCCCTCCTTCCCTGCCTCCAGGCTAGCACCATGAAAGATCCTGGAACAGACTCTGAACACACCATCACATCAGGGCTACCTGTCACTCTGCTTCTTTTCAACTCTTTCCCCTTTACTCCAACTGCAGGTCCACCTCTCTCTTCTACCTTTAAGGTGGTTTGTTTGTTTTTCCAAAAAAGAAACATGCTTCTGATCTCCCCTTAACACTCAATTCTCCTTTCCATTCAAAACTGACATATTGTGCCTCTCAGGTTTCTTTTTAAGTATTCACTCCATTTCCAAGCTGGTTGCTACCTTTGTTTCTAAAGCAGACTCTTTTTTCCATTTATGAATCCAAGTTTGTTGTTGTTATTTTAAGTACTTTTTCAGCAGAAATGGCAAAACTTTGCACTTCAAAACAATGTAATGGGGGAAACTGCACATTTCTCCATGCTGAATAGGGGGAAAGACTATGAGAGAGCTGTAATATTCATCAACGCTTTAGAACAGGACAGGACTGACTCCTCTATCCCAATTCTAACAAAAAGATAGGATGGAAAAGCCTGCCACACAGCTGAAACAGCAAATCATAAAATCATAGAATCATAGAATTGCCTAGGTTGGAAAAGACCTTTCAGATCATCTAGTCCAACCATCAACATAACTCTGACAAAAAACATCAATAAACAGTATCGCTAAGCACTATGTCTACCCATCTTTTAAATACCTCCAGGAATGGTGCCTCAACCACTTCCCTGGGCAGCCTGTTCCAATGGTTAATAATCCTTTCAGTGTAAAAATTTTTCCTAATATCCAGTCTAAACCTCCCCTGGTGCAGCTTGAGGCTGTTTCCTCTTGTCCTATCACCTGTTACTTGGGAGACTGACCCCCCACCTCTCTACAGCCTCCTTTCAGGTAGTTGTAGAGAGCAATAAGGTCTCCCCTCAGCCTCCTTTTCTCCAGGCTAAACAATACCAGTTCCCTCAGCCACTCCTCATAAGACTTATTCTCCAGACCCCTCACCAGCATTGTTACCCTTCTCTGGACCTACTCCAGCACCTCAATGTCTTTCTTGTAGTGAGGGGCCCAACACTGGACACAGTACTCGAGGTGGGGCCTCACCAGTGCCAAGTACAGGGGGACGATCACTTCCCTAGTCCTACTCACCACATTGTTCCTGATACCTGCCAGGATGCTGTTGGCCTTCTTGGCCACCTGGGCACACTGCTGGCTCATATTCAGCTGGCAGTCGACCAACACCCCCAGGTCCTTTTCTGCCAGGCAGCTCTCCAGCCACTCCTCCCCAAGCTTGTAATGCTGCATGGGGTTGTTGTGACCCATGGTGCATTACTACTGTGTACACAGGAACAGTTAGGGGCAAAAAGTGTGTCGTCACCTACTCTCATACCCAAAGCTGCCTCATAGCATGTTTATATTGTTCTGGTCAATACAATGCCAAGAGAAAACTAGATTTCTGAGGCACTGGATATCCACACAACAAATGTCCTAGTATGTAGCAACACTTTATTTGCTTAGGTCATCTAGAAAAAAGTGATGCAAACTCAAGCCCTCTGTATAGCTCCACTATTTAGGCTTCCCATGTGCAGCATTTCAGGCAATAAGAGACAATATCTTAAATTGTCTTTCAGTTGTACCTCACCATTTCTCCTGCTTTATTTCCGTGCCAAACCAGCGTCACTGAAAACAGAGGTCAACAACTGATTGTGCAGGTGCCAAAGATAGCATGGAGTAAGCCAGAAGAGTGGAGAGGCGTGGCTTTTTGAAAGACACATTTGTGAGAGACAGGTGCCTAACACAGAAGCAAGTTGCTGCTAAACAGCTGCGTGTGTCTTTCAGTGTCAGTCTCCTGGCTCCCGTTGGGATTTTACCTGTACATGTAACCTCTAATTTTGGAAATAAAATGCCTTACACTGAAAAAAAAGAAAAAAAAATCCAACATGTTGCTATTTAATGGTTGCTGATTCCATAGTTTAATTTGTTATTGAAGTTTCACCTTGCTCTGAAACAATTAGGAGTGCTCATATGATCAGTTACCAAGTCTCAGTTGGGAGGTAACAATTTATGGCTGAGAAGCTTGAGGTGACAAGTTCTGAAAGTGGCTTTCAATTACATCTCCCTTCAGTTGTGATAAATGTATGTAATGATGTAAACGTATATTTAGGAAAAAAAAGTTAAAGAAGAGTGATGTTACTCAAGAATCACAACCAATGGTGCATGCTGATGTACAATGCTGTATTATGTGCAGCATAATAGAGTGAAATAATTGCATGTGTTCTCAGAGAAGAAAAAGACTGATGGAGAAATCTAAATTAAATCCAATTCTCTATTTGAAGAAGCATGATGCAATGTAAAGCCTTTTGTAAACTGACCGTCACTTGCATGAGGTACTGAAGAAAGATGCCCCATGAAGACCAAAAATCAGTGAGAAAGGGGTGAACAACTGAACTAACAAGTGCCATAACATGAACACGTGCCTCCCCCATCCTTTTAGCTCATCAGAGAGTTAAACGTGCTTCAGGATGGCACCAATAACCTTGCTCAGCCATTCTTGTGTGCTGTGCTCCCACTGGGAACATTAGAATAGGTTCCAGCAGGGTGGGGATGAACAAAAGGGGAGCAGGTTGCTAGTCTTCAGCGATACGCTGTTTATCCAGTTTAGCCATAAAGCAATGTAAATCAAGTATGTCATCCTACCTAATTGCATGTTCATATAGGACTTAATTGGTAATATTCCTGCAACCCAGCTCCTCATTGAGTGGAGGACACTCCACTCAGCCCAGCATTGAGTTCCTCTGAGACACTAATGAGCTTTATACAACAACAAACGTTTAGGTCCGTTGTTCTAATTCATTAACATAATGGGCAATACAATGAGCAGTTATGATAATAAACACTATTAAGAGGTACTAGCAACACATTCCTAGCAATGCCAGGGCTGTATGGTTTGCTTGTACAGTGGCAACAGAGTGACAAAAAGGGGTACAGTCTTTCTCAGTAGTTGCCCAGAGTATCAGTTCCATGTCTGCCAGATGAAAGTGACAATACTCTATAAATAATTGCTATCGTAGATGATGAAACAGGACTAAAACATCACAAATGTACAATTTTTATTTTTTGTTTTACAGTGAAAGAACTTGAGAAAGGGACATGGAAGACAAGGAGAATAATGCTGTTGAGTAATTTTGTGAAATACACTGGCCCATCCCAATAGCTATGGACTTGGCTGCTGCCTGAAGAAATTTAAGCTCTTGTTCTGTTTGTAAATGCACTTTAGTACGTACAAGAAATGGAAACATTAAGAGTGAAAATGTTTTGGCTTTTTTCTTGCTACTCAGGTCCGCCATCTTTGACTACAATGAATTTTCCATGATCAGCTGAAACTGTAATTAACCACCGGGACTATCTGGTCCCAAAATGCACATGTCTGTGCACATACTCACTTGCAAAATTTTTTTAAGACTTCACTGAACATAACTCTGGTTCACTGCAGCTTAGTCCACTCTTATACAAATGTCTCTTGGACTTTGGATTATGTGTAGAACACCACGTTGCCAGCAGAAAAGCTCATTCCCCTTTTTATTTCTCAGTCAGATAAAAGAAGGTAATAATGGGGACCTTGCTGAAAAGTGTACTACATGATACTGATAACCTTCAGCACAAACCCATACCCGCTGCTTTGTTACATTTTAAGCAATGATATAAACAAGTTCAGATGATACAGATGGTCCCTTCAAAACTTGTTAATCTCTGGCCTCTTCCTCCTTTTTGGATTATGCAGAAAATGCTTTAATCTAGTTAGGATGGCATGGATAACCTGCAGGTAGGACAGACCTATGGAATCATGCTTTGTTCTTTGTCATGTCAAACTAACCACCTTGACTTAACAGTCACATGCTTGGGAAGTAAGGTATCATTTACCTTTTAACTTGATTGCTAAAAATGGATTCCCATTTACAATTGGTCTGTGCTGCCATGCTTTAAGTAAATTTGGCAAGAGGCACCTGAAAAATTTTCAGTTGCAGTTGAAGGATCTAGAGGTCTTCAGAATTTCTGAATAAATGCACTTTCTGGAAGCATAACTATGGTTTTTTAGTCTGGGTTCTTTTGGAAGGGTGTGGGAAAAGCAGCAGGTCTTAATGACAGTCCAACATCTTGTAAACCATATATCCAAACCCAATTCATTTGCAATTATAGCACAGACATCCCATCTGAAGGTTTATGTTACATTTATGTGTCTGTTGCATAACTGTCTAGAAAGATTAATTTCTACCTACAGCCAGTATTTTGGGGTAACTCTAGAGTTCACTTTTCCTAAATAAATGAATAAAGAAATAAAGAACACTTACTAGCTTTTGTGGCAGCTAACACTTCTTGGCTAGGCTTAGCTTTCCATTTCTGTGCGTCATGGAATAGCATCAAACATTTGTCTAATTTCAGATTCTGATCTTTGTTTCTTGCAATGTTTGCTCCCTTAGATTGAAGAGTCTTTTATTACCTGGTATTTTCTTCCTTCTGAGGGCTGGCTACATGGTCATGAGCTAACAAGTCAGTGCATTATGTATAGAGTCATCACTGGGTTGTGCACATGCCTTCAGCTCAGACCTTTTACTTGGTGACTGCTGTGCAATAATAGTATGGCTGTCTGGCTGCTGTGTCTCATCAGGGTGGTGGTGACTTCTTCAGTGGCAAAAATATTGTTTATGATCATGTAATTGTGCTCAATTCCTTCCCTTCTGTCTCTGCTTCCCCTCCCACTCCTCATCTGTTTGTTCATTTGGACATGTTGTTCCCCACTTTTTTCTTTCTAAGTTGGACCTCCCTGCCACTGTCTTCTCCTCCTCCTCCTCCTTTCCCTTACTCCCTGACTTCTCGTTGCTCCCAAAACCTGCTTGCCTTGTAACACCACCTCCTCAGCTCCTGCTGGTGGGGATGGCAGTTCTGTTTCCTTGAGGAGTCAATGTTAATAATGGCAGAAAAATCTCATTAGTTTGGGTTCTGTGACTTCATTTTAATGCCAGGGAGCTACATTTCAACATCAGGAGACAGTGATTTAGACTGAAAGCTCTGTGAGACAGGGACTTTACTCTGGTTATGCACAGTAATGACTTCTTCTCACTGATGATGGTTCTTATGACTTCTGGGGGCCTAGTAACAATTATAATAAGTGATTTAAGTAATGATCTGTGTAAGTAATTAGGTAGCTGTCTCTCCCCCTCTCCTTCCCAGGACCCCCCTGCACACGATCCCTGTAGCCTCTGATTATCAAAATTGTCAGGACCCTTCTTGACTGTCTGTTAACCTGAATTAATTCAGTCTGTGTCTGCCTCAGTTTCTCCTGGTCTGAACAATTATAATAGTTCATGCTTCAAGGCTATGAGGACTAAAGTTACAGTGTTTGCATCATGCTTTAGTGTCCTTCAGTACAAAGGCCCGGGATAAATGCAGTGTCGTGTTGTTTCAGAATCAGAATACTGCACAACCTCTTTATTTTAATTTCACTTATGTTTCAAACATTAGTGGATTTTTTGCATCTAGGAGCATATTTTCAATGGCTCCAAGGAAGGGCAGAGAGGGGATTGCCAATGAGTTTCATTGGAAGTCAATCACCTTTTGTCCTTTTGGAAAGCTATTAAGTATTACTTAATAAACTTGACTGGTAAATCAGATAAAACTTTCTGGCAATAAATGAGTGATTCTTCTTTCAGGTCAGAGGAGGGACAAAATCCTAACAGCAAGTGTCATAACCCTCTGTGAAATGAAACAGCTGAATTGCACAAAATTTCTGTCACTACCATTTAAACATGAACATACTAAGAAATTCATTGATTTATCCAATCCTAAGGAACGATTTAAGTGGCAGGATGCAACCAATGTCTCAGGCATCTTTAGAGCAGTAAGACTCATTCATGATTAACATGTTGTGACTGAAACTCGCTCAGATGCCCAAGCTAATAATTCATTCTTAAGACCAAGCAGAAATTGCAAAGGATCTATTCTAGATAGGAGTTGGGGTTGGGAAAATCAGGAAGTTCTGTGTGATCTTGAAAGGAAAAATCCCTGGACCTGTGTTACTCTAACAGATTCTGGCTCACAAGCTTTATTTGCTTTTCAAATGTCTCAAGATCTCCCCATTCCTTTCTTTCATATATTTTAGCTTTAGGAGAAAATTAACCCTTTAAAATAAATAAAGGATTTATAACTAGATAGAGACCTAAATTCTTTATGTAACTGATGTTTGCTTGAGGCCTTTGTCAGTCCTTGTCTAGTTTCTAGGATAATGAGATAGATACAATTTTTATATTGCTATTGCAACAATAATAATAATCTTCATAAATTTATATTCTGTTCATGGTGTCATCCCATCATCTTCATCTAAACTGCTTGGCACAGATCATTCTGTCTTTCTGGTGCTGGTCTAATTTGGCACCTGGGAAATATCTGTTACAACTCTCACCCAATTTTAGGATTGACAGATGACAAAAATCTGGAAATGTCTGCCAAGGTCCAAAAACTTGACATATACTCCCGAAGAAAATTATGGCATATACCTTCAAGTGTAAATGGTACTTGAATGTTAGTATTAAACAGCCAAACAGGGCAGTCTTTAGGAGAGATCTGAACAGGTCTGTGAACTGCTAGAGGACGATTTGGTCGTCTACTACTAGCTCAGTTCTAGTACCAGAGATGGAACAGTCCAACAGTTTTTAAATTTATGCAAGATACCCAAGAAATGTATATGTTTCTTATCAGCATTGCTACACAGTTTCCCTTTGCTATCCATATCTGAATTCGAAAAGTTTAGATATTTTCTGGAGGAAGAAAAACATTGCTTTTCCACCTAGTCTTTCACCAAAACACGATTAAATCTTTTTTGCTTGAGTAAGTGGTGTTTTTTGTTTGAGGGACAGATGTTGGAAGGGAGATGGGGCTGATGTATCATTGAACAATGACAATTAAATGAATTTCATTTAGTAGGTCATAAAGTTAATGTGCCTAATTGGAACATAAGGATAGAAGAAAGAAAGGAAAAAAGAAACTGTTGTATTATCCTTTCTGTTTCTTTCCCCTTTCTTTTTAAGGATAGCTTATCATTAGTCATCATGAAAGCTCTCGGTGACCACTGAAAGAAAGGAGGGACCTGTGACACAGCTTGATCAATCCTAATTAAAGAGACCAGAGGGACAGCATCCAAAAGGAGGGGACCCATTCTTTGCATTTGACAGCCTTGTCCTTTTTAGTTTGTCAGCTGTCAAAAAACTTTGGGGCACTCTTAGGGTGCATGCGAATGCTTTAAGTTGGCATACAATATTTTGCTATATGAAGAAGATTGTTTTAAGGCTTGAAAAGTGTCTGGTCTGATCAGAAGATCTAAGATTCGAATGTAGGGAGGTACCTACTGGAGTCAGTGAAGTAAATGGAAACTTTGCTAGGTGAGGCTTTGCAACTTTTCCTCAAATTAACAGAAGGTTTGGTTCCACTCCCCATCCCGTATATTCCAATCCAAGTTGATCATATTACCCTTTTATCATTTACCCTCTGCTTTGCACAGGAGTAGGATATGAGGCAGAGAAGTCTGAGACTCAGTATTTTCTGTGACACGTCCCCCTTGAAGATGCTTTCTGTATACTTCTGCATTTCTCTTGAAAAGTTAATAGCTTAAGAGAAAACCTGAACTCCTAGAAAAACTGCATATATGGGAGCAGACATTGTGTTTGCACTGCTGTAAATGGGCAACATCCTTTTGACTTCTAAGAGGCTGTCCTACATAAGCCCTAGCATAACTATCACTAGACCTGAACAAACACTTATAGGAATATACAGGTGAGGGAGGAAAGGGGATGGAAAATGACTGACTTCATTCTTCCTGGCCTCCCATCTTTTTTCACCCAGCTATGCTGGTATGGCATCACTGCAATCAAGGAAGTGGTTTCCCATGACAAATTTCAAGCAGTAAATAGGGGAGCAGAGCAGGAAGATCTAGAGTTGGTTAAAAAAAGAAGAAAAAGACTTAGACTAAAGAACATCAGCAAAGACCTTTGCTTCACACTCACAAGCACTTTCATACTCAGCTCTGAGGCCCATTTACTAGCACTGACTTCCCAACCTCTCCTTTTACCTTCCATTACATGTAATTTTCTGGAATCAACTTTGCCTCTCTTGACTATTATTTGCATCCAAGTACCAGACTATGAAGGGAATGAACTGCTTTCACATTGCTTTCAGCTTGACGAGGAGTTAAAAATGCTGAAAATCTCCTCAGAAACTTCGTCTTAACTGGGTCTCCATTGCAGCTGTAAAAATCCAAACAATTAAAAAAGTTTGGAGGTGCTACCATCTTCTCCTGCTATGTTAGTCAAGGCTCAGCCACAATTTCATCTTGTTTCTTTTCTTACATTTTGACAAGTCAGACAGGAACTTAAGAAAGGTCCACACTCTTGTCACTTTCTGATCATCTCCCCTACTGCATTACTTATAAACCACACTCTCTTTTCTGCTGTAAGGACTGTCTCCTTCCATGTATTTGGCAGAGAAAATGCACACAAAGATCACAGCTCCTCTAGCCATCAACTGCATCAAGAAGACACCTTCTTCATGAGTTGTAGGGAAAGTGAAAATTGTCACATTGACAATTCCTCTGGGCAAAGTTTGGAATTTTGTATCGTATCTGTTTCTACAATGAAGGATTTGCTGCAAACTCTTGTTCTTGTATTGTTTTGAAAAGGACCCATCTCTAGGCAATTGATGCACTGCACAACATTAATATAATTAAACCAAAAAGCAACCACTCCAGCAAAACTGGAAAAAAGGAACTCTGAAAGTAAGAATAAATAACTTAAGAAATGTCAAAATGGTCATCAACACTGTCATGACTGCAGAGGTCTTAGAGCCTGCATGGCCATAAGAGGGAGTTGACAGACATCCACAGAGAAGGTCTGAAGCCAGTCTGTGATGGTGAAAGTTCCTGTCATATTCTAGAAAGTGTCTCAGCACTGAAAAGCCAGGTGAACTCAGCTGCACTGGAAATACCATCTGAGCTCTGACAGGTCATACCTGTAAAGAATTCACAGGAATCTGCACTCTCATTATTCAACTTATACTGTGTGATATGAATTTCACCTCGTTGCATATATCATGTTTCCACTGACAAATGTCTCCCACTGTGGCAGCTTCACAGGATTTTTATTTCCCTCTAGAGCAAAACAGGTACTGATGTTGGCCACCAAGTCCCTTTTAGTCCCAGAAAGAGGAGAGGCCATGAGGGAGGTAGTGTAAACTATTTCCAAACATGTCTCAGGCTGTAATATAGAGACCTCAGGTCTCTGCTGAATGTAGTCCTCCAATAAATAAACAAAAATTATGTGAAACTCAGGTTTCTTTGCCTTGGTGTTTCCAACAGAAACTTTTGATTCTTCAGCGGCCCATGATTCACAGAGATGTGTTGAAAACCAATTTAAGACACAGCATAACTGAATACGGCACCACATTCAGCCAGCTGTGGAGATTCATGCCAGTGCTTCTGCCACAGGACAGATGATGAATGGCTGTCAGTGTTTGGGAAGATTCTGCAGCCCAGAGCATATTGCCTTGATCTTGAATGTCAGAGAACAGGTCGTCATACTGATAGCAACAATGGGAACACCTGGTTCTTATACCTCTTTTTTTTTTATATATAATAGCAGATAGAGGTTTAATATTAGGAAAAGCAGAAGGGAAGTGTAAGGTTTGAAGGTGGGTGGCTATGAAAAATTACAAGCATAAGGTGCCAGGGTTCCTGGCAGCGTTTCCTTCCAGCTTAAACAGGGAATTCAAAGGTGCAAGACAACCCTGTCTGTAAGTAATACATCTCACACTTTGGGTTCAAGAAGAAAACTCATTTTACTCAGGATAGAGATACATTCTGGAGAGAGGAGAAGAAAATCGTCTGTGACTGTTACCATTGATGGTCATCAGTACAATGATGAAACAGTTCCTAAATGTACAGACTGCTCCATGTGGATTGTCCACCTGCTGCAGGAACCAGGAAGTAAATCTCTATAGTCTCTCATGCACAGAAATCTAACTAAATAATATCAGTTGTTTCTACTGGCCTTGACATGAGTCAAGGACATATTGAGATCTTTTCACATATGACAGCATTTTCTTTCTGGTCTATGACCATATGGGATTTCCTTCCATCTTCCCTCACATACACATTTCTCAAGTATTTGAGCACAAAACTGTTGGCTCATATATAAACATTTCATGGTGCTTTAAAGGCTTCTTTGTCCCTCAGCAAGGAAAAAAGTTCCCAGTCCAGATTCTCAAAAAGCACAAGAAAGAGAGAAACAATAGGAAAAAAGTTGTGTTCTTCATACATATGGAAATATCGCGGCAGGGGGTTGAGGGCAGGACAGAAAGAGATTCAGAAACTGGAATAAGCTGGCTGGAAAAGGCACATACTTTATGCGGTAAGTGGTGAATCTCTGTAACTTGCTACCACGAGAGATTGTGTGGAAGGACAATATCATCCAGTTTATAAAGGAGTATGTCTAATAAGACGTTCATAGACAGTATGTCTGTAAAATGGAGGCCAATAGGACGAGGCATGGGAGTACAAAAAGAATCACGGAATCATGGAATTTTTCAGAGTTGGAAGGGACCTCTAGAGATCATCTAGTCCAACTCCCCTGCTAGAGCAGGATTGCCTAGAGCACATTACTCAGGACTGCATCCAGGCGGGTCTTGAAAGTCTCCAGAGAAGGGGACTCCACAACCTCCCTGGGCAGCCTGTTCCAGTGCTCTGTCACCCTCACCGTAAAGAAGTTTTTTTCTCATATTTGATTGGAACTTCCTATGTTCCAGCTTGTGCCCATTACCCCTCATCCTGTTACTGGGAACCACTGAAAAGAGTCTGGCACCATCCTCCTTCAACCCACCCTTGAGATACTTGTAAACGTTAACAAGGTCTCCCCTCAGCCTTCTCTTCTCCAGGCTAAAGAGTCCCAGCTCTCTCAGCCTTTCCTCATAAGGGAGATGCTCCAATCCCTCAATCATCTTTGTTGCCCTACGCTGGACTCTCTCCAGTAGTTCCCTGTCTCCCTTGAACTGGGGAGCCCAAAACTGGATGCAGTATTCCAGTTGTGGCCTCACCAGGGCAGAGTAGAGGGGCAGAATGACCTCCCTTGACCTGCTGGCCACACTCTTCCCTATGCAGCCCAGAATTCTGTTGGCCTTCTTGGTGACAAGGGCACATTGCTCGCTCATGGATAATTTACTGTCTACCAAGACCCCCAGATCCTTTTCTTCAGAGCTGCTTTCCAGCAGGTCCACCCCTAACCTATACTGGTGCCTGACATTCTTCCTCCCCAGGTGCAGGACCCTACACTTGTGTAATAAGTAACTAAAGGTGATTTGCTGATCGAACAAGTTAAGCAAGAGGAACGAACCCATTGTGGCAGTCTTGAGAACTCCCTGTTTAACCAGAAGAGACATGTCCACAATGTTATCTTGCTACACCAACATGGGAACTCCTGTTTGACAAAAAGCTTAACCACAATGTTATCAGAATGTATTGTTTTAAGCTGATTCTGTGACCAACATGTTATCTAAACTACCTCAAGCAAGAAGCTACAGAGGGGCGTACCGAAGATGTCGAAACCGACCTCCCTGAAGATAAAAAGAGCTGCTCAGCTTGCTTGAATTTGCGAGCCTTTGGTGGAGCTGCGACTCCCCGGCCGCCCAGCGCTGCTTTTGCCTTCCTACCTCAATAAATATTTATTGAATCTATTTCGGACTCGATTTATTTTAAATTCAACTATAACAAATTTGGTGCCGTGACTCGGATCCAGACAGCCGACTCGGAATTCAACTCTGGGAGGGCGCCCCATCTTCGGATGGTCCCGGAGGAGATTCCGACTTAGCTCACCTGGATTTTCCGAACTGAGATAGGAAAGCAAAAAGAAAAGAGAAAGGAGATACTGCAGTTCCCCGTAATTTTTGTGCACGAAGAGCCGGACGAAGACTCGGGAGTGAGTAAGTATATTGCGGTTCCGTTCGGTCGGGGATTGGGTACCCGGGTGCGAGTGACTGAGACGTCCACTGGGCTTAGTAGCCCACCGGACGAAGTGAGTGTGGACCTCCTAATAGTGCGGTTCCCATTGTCCGCGAGGGCGTGGGCCACGAACGGAGGGAAGTGAGTGAATTTTGAGTGAAAGAAGGCACTTTCGGAAGATGGGACAGAAGAAAAGTAGGACTTCTGGTTCCATGCAGGAGATACGGGGTGGGGGTGGGCTCCCCGATATACCCCAAGATAGCCCGTTAGGCCTAATGATTCGATATTGGGGTAGTTCCCCTTCTCGAAAAGGGAAGTCCAAGGAGAAATTGGTCTATTATTGTATGGAGGTATGGGGAAGAAAACAGATAAGAAAAGATTTATATTGGCCAATTCATGGATCCTTAGAGGATTGGATATGCCAACAATTAAACATATATGTTAACAACAAACGACCATTTAATAAGGAGGAGAGTGAATACGCCTTTTTATGGATCCTGGGCACAGCTCAGGCCGCTAATTTGTTTCCATTAAAAGAAAAGAAAAATGATAAAAAGAAAAGGTGGGGTGTAGATGAACCTCCAGCATCTCCCCCACCCTATGTCCCCCCTCCGCAAGGTCCTGAGCAAGATCTCCCTCCAACAGCCCCCACAGAACCTGGGGAAGAGGCACCTCCTTCTAATCGAAGAATAACTAGAAGTCAAACTAGAGAAAGGAGGGAGGAAAACTTGTTGTATCCTGTAGGAATGTGTCTGAGAGAAAATGGTCACGTGAGCCAGCCTCCCTACTATGAGAGATTAGATTAAGAGCAAAACAGGTGGTAGAAGATGGAATTAGTACATGGGAAAAACGGGGACTGAGAAGGTAGAAAACATGTTGTGCTAATGACTAAGCAATTTACTATGTGAATTCTTGTAACCAACCTGATCTGTGAATGAACTGCATGGACAGCGCGTGAACAGAGACTGTAAGCCAATCATATAGCTGCCGCTAGCGTGTGCTCTTATTGCCTGTCTATATATACTCTGTGAAAACTTGAATAAAGGGAGAACGATCATACTCATATTGAGACTCCATCGTTACTCCGGGTCCGTCTCCCACTCCAACATCCTCCGACATCTGGTAGCAGAGGATGGTTCAGCGCGACTGAGTTCTCCGAGACTGCGGTAAGCAGCTAGAGGAGGGGATTGGGAAACTTCGGCTGGGAGACGTGCTGCTTGGGCGCATCAGCGGGAGCAGACAACGGCGTGAGGTCGCTCCTCACCTCCCAGGCGCAGCTATGGAAACAGAAGCTGCGGCCACGCTACTCGCTGGGATCCTCTCTAAGAGAGGGATTGAAACACCAGCGAAACTGTTGCTCAAACTGATTAAGCCGGGGCAGGAGATGGGGCAACAAGCAACAAAAGAAGAAGGGGCTATATTAAGACTTCTCCTGCATATCCTCTCTAAGAGAGGGGTGAAATACGATGAGCGGATGCTCCGAAGGTTGTTAACCTGGTGCAGAGAGAACAGATTTGCACCAGAGCCCCAGACAGCTTTTAAACCAGAAATATGGGAGGCTGTTGGGAAAAAACTGTGGGAAGTGATAAGTAAAGGAGACAGAGAGGCATCACCGTTAGCGACGACATGGTGGTTGGTGTTATCGACCTTACAAGACATGAAGGCGGAGCGAGCCACGGCAGCCGGGGCTTTTGCAGCATTACAACCCACGGGAGGGGGATCGAACAGGCCAGGTCCGAAGGTCTGGGACAATCCCCTGCTGATCCCCTCTGCTCCATCTGAGGCCGATGGAGGAGGCAGAATGTCAGCAGAGAAGGACAGAGCCGGAGCTGTTTGCTCCTGCCATTGCCCACCTCACCCCCTCCCCTCCCCAGTCGTCCCCCTGAGATAAAAGTGCTGGTTTTGTATGTCTGCTATGTAAGTGTGTGTGGGCGCCAGCTTATACCTGCTGATCAGCATGTGTGCTACTGTTTGCTTTTTGTTGTGTGCAGTGTCGTTAGGTGACTCCACTTGAGCAGGCGTTCTGCCTGGTGTGGTACTGTTCTCGTATGCAACTAGGGCTGACACTCCGTCAAGTGAAGAAGTTTGTATATACACAATGTTTAGACATAAGGCGAGCGTGCCCCAGGCAGATACACCAGGATGGGCTGTAGAACCGATGGAAATGCTGAAATATTGGGGGAGTTTTCATGAGCCGACATGTTTACACTCTCGGGAACGGCTCGCCCGTGCAGGGCGTATCGCTGGTTGTTTGTTGTTTGTCTATAAGGTCATGGTTGATTGGGAAAAGGAGTTGAGCCAAAATCTATAGGATGCTCTGTATGAAAATGAGAAACTTAAGGAAAAATGAGAAACTGAGTTCTTGTTGCAAAGGCAGACTTTTATGTCAGTCGTAAGTGATGAAAAAAAAAAAAAGAGAGAGAAAAAGAAAAAAGCAAAAAAGAAAAAAGAAAAAAAGAAAAAAAAAGAAAAAAAGAAAAAAAAGAAAAAAAGAAAAAAGAAAAAAAAGAAAAAAGAAAAAAAGGAAAAAAGAAAAAAAAAGAAAAAAAGAAAAAAAGAAAAAAAAAGAAAAAAGAAAAAAAAAGAAAAGAAACCAAACAGGAACAATTAGATGGGAAATGTGCCACGTTAGCACAAAAGTATGCCATAAGCATTACGAGAAAGCATCAGAAAAAGAGAAATAGGACACCTGATTCAAAGCAGTACCATGGAGATATGTTTTTTGGTTTTTTTTCCTATATGTGTATATGTTATTGAATGCCTTAGTAGATTGCTCTGTGTTATACCCTGCGAGACTAAAATGAACCCAGCAGAAGCGGTCTCTTGAGCAAGGGGGTGGAATATGGGAAAGCAACGGAAGATCGGCGAGGAGGACTGTAAATACATGCAAGGGACTCGCACCTGGGTGCTGGAAAACACATATATCACACCAATTGTTATTCAGTCTCGGGTGCTGGCAAGAAAAACATTTGGATGACATAAGCCTGTAATGGACTCACAGACACCTTATCTAGCTGCTTGAGAACCTTGGCCTGTTGTGGAAGAAGATCAAAGCACAGCACCAGCAAGAACAGGGAGTCCGCATGCGCTCTTGCTAACAAGGACTCTTTTGCTGCCAAGGATTTGTGATAACAAGGACTCTATTGCTGCCAAGGATAAGTTTAACAATGCTACTAGTACCGCTATTTCTGAGTTATTGCTAGATGTAGATAGTATTCGATATGTGATGTTGCAAAACAGAACTGCTACTGATTTTTTGCTTTCAGCTCACAGACATGGTTGTCAAGATTTTAAAGGACTGTATTGTATGAATCTAAGTGACCACTCCAAATCCATCCATGTCCAGTTGCAGGAACTGCACCGACCGAACCAGCAACTTGTGGAGACCACTTTTGAAAATCTTTTTGCTGGATGGACTTGGGGATGGGGTTGGTTGAAGCAAATTGTACTCATCGCCTGTGTGGAAGGAATTTGTCTGTTATGTTTAATATGCTGTTTGCCGTGTTTAATAAGCATTATACGATCAGCTATAAATGCTGCTTTGCATCGTACCCTTGTACGAGTTGTAGAATATGTTGCTCTGAAAACTATGTGTGTATCCATGAGAACCTGACCTTCACAGAAGAAGATAACAAGAAGGGATTACAACAATGGAGTCACGTATCAGACAGCTGCTGTTAGCAAAGCTGGATCATGAGTTTGGTGAGACTCGCTGCATACACTGGCCACGTGTGCAGCAACTCTAGCCTGTACTTTTCTACTCGATCCAGTGCAGGAGAGTCTGGTGGGACTCGCTGCGTGCACTGGCCATGCATGCAGCGACTCTAGCCTGTACTTCTCCAGTCAATCCAGTGCAGGATATAAGGAGGCTGTCTCAGGTCAGAGAGGGGGAGAGAGACATGAGCGCACTTTGAAGGTACAGGGGATGCCCTGAAGCACTGTGTCTGCCCCCGCCCCCCCCCATAAGTTCTATGTTCATTAACCCCAACAGCTCTGAAGGCATTACAGTATGTTGCAAGATAAGATATAGTCTACTACTGCTGCAAGATGCACTGAACACCTTCCTACAAGAATTTCAACTTTATGCCCTGATAGGACAGTGGGATGATGCACTCGCAAAGAGCCTGACTGCATTAGAGTGGGTATTTTTGCCACATACCTTTTCAGAACCAGTAACTATGATGATTGAAATGTTACCACGATTGTTTTTCCAGGGTCGCTCGTGCTGTCAGCAACCGCAATGTATTTGAAATATTACAAAAGGATTTCTCGTGGGTAAATCCAAAGAAATTTGCTTTCTGGGCTAAATTTAGGAATCTGGGTATTTATTGCCTTAGCAGGGTTCTTTTTGATTCTGTTTTTAATTGTGTTTAGTATATGACCTGCTAAGAGCGTCACAACAAGGATAACATGTCCAAATTAAGAGCGGTTAAAAAGGGTTTCGATTGGTTAAGCTCATGGGGTATAACAGGATGGTTATCAGACTTACTAAAACAAGGGCTCATGCTACTGTTGGTTATATTATTATTGATTATGGTAGCCTCGTGTGTTCTCCGCAAAGTGACTGACATGATAGAAAATGCCATGCATAAGGTCTGGCTGGCTCAAGAAGAAAAAGGGGGGATTGTAGGAATGTGTCTGAGAGAAAATGGTCACGTGAGCCAGCCTCCCTACTATGAGAGATTAGATTAAGAGCAAAACAGGTGGTAGAAGATGGAATTAGTACATGGGAAAAACGGGGACTGAGAAGGTAGAAAACATGTTGTGCTAATGACTAAGCAATTTACTATGTGAATTCTTGTAACCAACCTGATCTGTGAATGAACTGCATGGACAGCGCGTGAACAGAGACTGTAAGCCAATCATATAGCTGCCGCTAGCGCGTGCTCTTATTGCCTGTCTATATATACTCTGTGAAAACTTGAATAAAGGGAGAACGATCATACTCATATTGAGACTCCATCGTTACTCCGGGTCCGTCTCCCACTCCGACATCCTCCGACAGTATCCCTTAAGGGAGACTGCTATGGGGGGACCACAACCCGGAGTTGGATTTGTATCTGTACCCCTCAGCTCTGGGGATGTGAGGGAATTTAAGAAAGAAATGGGACACTTGTTAGAGGACCCATCAGGGGTAGCAGAACGTTTTGATCAATTCCTCGGGCCTAACATTTATACTTGGGACGAGATGGAGTCTATTTTAAAGATCTTGTTCACAAACGAAGAACAAGGAATGATCAGAATGGCAGGCATGAGGCATTGGGATCAGAGGCATCAGCATGGTCCCGACGGAGATGTAAAATGGCCCTTACAGCGGCCCAATTGGGACAATCAAGACCCCGCACATAGAAATAACATGATTGATCTCCGGGATATGATAATTCAGGGGATTAGAGATTCTGTACCCAGAGGGCAAAATATTAATAAGGCCTTTAATGAACAACAAAAGAAAGATGAAACCCCCACTGAATGGCTGGAAAGATTGAGAAAAAGTTTACAGCTATATTCTGGGTTAGACCCCGATAGCCAAGTGGGTCAAGCCCTGCTGAAAACTCAATTTGTAGCTAAATCTTGGACAGATATAAGGAGAAAGTTAGAGAAAGTAGAAGACTGGCAGGGAAGGGGGTTAGATGAATTATTACGAGAAGCTCAGAAGGTGTATGTGAGAAGGGAAGAAGAAAATCAGAAGAAACAAGCCAGAATCCTGATGGCAGCTGTAAGGGAAGGACAAAATCAGGGCAGGAGAGGAGAAAGTCCCCGGAAGGGCCCAGTAGAACCGAGAAGAAGAAGATTTAGTTCGCAGGACATAGAATGTTTTTATTGTCGCAAGAAGGGACATCTACAGAGAAATTGTCGGAAAAGAAGGCAGGATGAGGAGATTTTTAAGGAAGATTAGGGGGGTCAGGGGCTCTATTTGCTGGGGACCCTTAAGGTTACCGAGCCCTTGATAAAATTGAAATTGGGTCCTCAGCACGAAGTGTTCAAGTTCCTTGTGGACTCGGGTGCCGAAAGATCAACAGTCCAAAAGTTACCATCTGGATGTGTTGAATCAAAGGATAAACTCCAAGTAATTGGTGCAAAGGGGGAACCTTTTAAGGTGCCCCTGATAAGGAATGTAACAATAGAAGCCCCAAATAAATATGGAGTGGGAACATTTTTATTGATCCCAGAAGCTGAGTATAACCTCTTGGGACGAGACCTGGTGGTGGAATTAGGAATCAATTTGGAAGTAGAGCAAGAGAAATTAAAAGTAAGATTATGCTTATTAACTGCAGAAGATGAAGCCAAGATTAATCCAGAAACTTGGTATAGCCCAGGGTCGGTGGGAAAATTAAATATCAAACCGATCACAGTCTCCATAAAAGACCCAGACCAGCCAATTAGGATAAAACAGTATCCCATCTCTAGAGAGGGGAGAGAAGGGTTGCAGCCAGTAATTGAGAGACTTTTGGCCCAAGGGCTTTTGGAACCCTGTATGTCTCCCCACAATACTCCCATATCGCCCGTAAAGAAGCCGGATGGGTCCTATCGTTTAGTACAAGATCTGAGAGCCGTAAATGAACGAACCATTACCCGGTTCCCTGTGGTGGCTAACTCGCACACTATACTTAATCAGTTAAGTCCAGATTATAAATGGTATAGTGTTATAGATTTAAAAGATGCTTTTTGGGCTTATCCCTTAGAAGGAAAATGTAGGGACTATTTTGCTTTCGAGTGGGAGAACCCCAAGACCCATAGAAAACAACAATTACGGTGGACCGTTTTGCCCCAGGGATTTACAGAGTCTCCGAACTTGTTTGGACAAGCTCTGGAACAGTTACTGGAATCTTATGAATTAAGTCAGGGACTAATTCTAATACAATACGTGGATGATTTATTGATCGCTGGAAGAACTCAAGAAGAAGTCAGAAATGAGAGCATCAAATTATTGAACTTTTTAGGCCTCAAGGGATTAAAGGTTTCTAAGTCCAAATTACAGTTTACTGAAGAAGAGGTAAAATATTTGGGGCATTGGCTCATAAAGGGACACAAGAAATTAGATCCTGAAAGAGTAAAAGGAATTTTGTCTCTAACAGCGCCCACTAATAAAAGACAGATAAGACAGTTATTGGGATTATTAGGGTATTGTCGACAGTGGATAGAAAATTACAGCAGTAAAGTAAAATTCTTGTACGAAAAATTAACTAAAAACGGGTTGGTAAAATGGTCCCCTGAAGATGAGAATCGTTGGGAAAATATAAAAAGAGATCTGGTAGAAGCACCTGTCCTCAGTTTACCCGATATCCGTAAACCCTTTCAACTCTTTATCAATGTAGATAACGGGACAGCTTATGGGGTTCTGACCCAAGGATGGGCAGGGCAGAGAAAGCCTGTAGGATATTATTCTAAAATACTGGATCCTGTAAGCCGCGGGAGGCCCACCTGCTTGCAAGCAATAGTGGCCACTGCATTAGTAGTGGAAGAAGTTGGAAAAGTCACCTTGGGAGGTGAACTAAAAGCATACACCCCCCGTAACATTCGAGGAGTATTGCAACAACGGGCTGATAAGTGGCTTACAGATAGTCGACTGCTAAAATATGAGGGAATTTTAATTAACTCCCCTCGACTAGAAATGGAAGCCACTTCTATTCAGAATCCTGCCCAATTTTTATACGGAGAACCTAAAGAAGATTTGACACATGACTGCCTCCAACTAATAAATTTGCAGACTAAAATAAGGGAGGACTTAGAAGACGATGAATTAGATGAAGGAGAAAAATTATTTATGGACGGCTCCTCACGAGTGGTTGAAGGACAACGGAAATCAGGTTATGCTATTGTGGATGGGTATACTTTTAAGATAAAAGAATCAGGACCATTAAGTAAAGCCTGGTCCGCGCAAGCGTGTGAGTTATATGCTATGCTAAGGGCATTAAAGCTCTTAGAAAATAAAGTTGGAACTATTTATACAGATTCAAAGTATACCTTTGGGGTGGTACATACTTTTGGAAAAATTTGGGAAGAGAGAGGCTTAATTAACACCCAGGGAAAAGGATTAGTCCATGAAAAGCTAATCTTAGAAGTTTTAAAGGCATTAAGAGGTCCACTAAAGATAGCCATAGTCCATGTAAAAGGACATCAGAAGGGACTAACCCATACTGTAAGAGGAAACAATCTAGCTGACGCGGAGGCAAAACGGGCTGCATTATTAATGGTTCAGACCTTGAGAGAGGAACCTGAAAGGCTAAAATTAGATAAAACTTTCACTCTCCAAGAATTGGAGAAGCTAAAACAAATTGGAGCAAAAAGAGATGGCGATAAATGGCTGCTACCAGATGGCAGGGAAATTCTTCCAAAAGGATTAGCTCGGGGAATACTGAATAAATTACACCATAAAACTCATTGGGGAATTCAAGCTTTAGTGGATCAGTTTGAGACAAACTATGCCTGTGTCGGAATATACGGTCTAGCTAAAAGGACTTTAGAGGGATGTTTAACCTGTCACAAAGTGAATAAATGACAACTTAGGGAAAAGGTTCAAGGAGGTCGTGAATTGGCTAAAGGACCCTTTGAGAAAATACAGGTGGATTTTACCGAATTGCCAAAGGTGGGGAGATATCAGTATTTATTGGTCTTGGTTGATCACCTTACGCACTTTGTAGAAGCCTTTCCAGTGGTAAGAGCTACTGCAAAGACAGTTATTAAGATTCTCTTGGAAGAAATTATTCCAAGATATGGGGCTGTTGTGGTAATTGACTCAGACCGAGGTCCACATTTCACATCCAAAGTAATTAAAGAGACAACTGAATTGTTCGGCACAAAATGGGAATACCATACTCCCTGGCACCCACAGAGTTCTGGGAAAGTAGAAAGAATGAATGGGGAGATAAAGAAACACCTAACCAAACTTATGGTGGAAACAAAAATGAATTGGGTTAAATGCTTACCATTGGCTTTGCTTTACGTTAGAACTCAGCCAAGAACAGATACTGGTATATCCCCCTTTGAAATGTTGTATGGAATGCCTTATGACTTTGGGTTATTAGTGGAAGACCCAAAAGTCAAGGATAAACTTTTAACAGAATATATTTTAGAACTTACAAAAAGAAGACAGGAACTAAGAAAGAAGGGCTTGGTAGTACAAAGACCTCCCTTGGACATTTCCATACACCGAATCCAGCCCGGAGACCAGGTACTAATCAAAACCTGGAAAGAAACCTCCCTAACACCCCGTTGGGAAGGACCCTTTGTTGTTTTACTTACCACAGATACGGCTGTACGGACAGCAGAAAAAGGATGGACTCACGCTAGTAGGATTAAGGGACCTATCTTCCCAGAGAAGTGGACTGTGACGTCGGAACCAGGAGATCTTCGAATAAAGATAAGGAAAAGCGAGACCGGTAAATGAACCACTCCAGAAGGGAAGTAAGAGATAGTTTATATCGATGGTTCTGAATACCACCAGGAAATACTCTACGAAAGGTATATTTTGCACCTTGGAGTGAAGAAAGGATACCGGACCAAACAGGGGGGGGTGGATTATACAAACTAACAGGAACTCCCCAGGTTTTTCCATTTTGTTGCGAAACAGAGACGGAGATACCCGAATCACCCAGTGTCGTGGTTTAGCCTCAGATGGCAACAAAGAACCACGTGCCGCTCGCACGTGCCTTCCTAACACAGGAAGGATCGTAAGAAAAGGCAAGACTCTTGGGTTGGGACAAAGGCAGTTTAACAGAACAGCAAAGGGAACAGGCAAACAACAACACGGACAGGGGAATATACAAACGCGATTACGGAACCGCCGCTCCCCGCCGCTCGCCGACCGGCCGGACCGGGACGCCCCAGCCCGCTTTTAAGCAGCAACTTCCTGCCCCCTCCCCCGGCAGCTCAGGGTGGGCGTGGCTCACATGGCATGGAATACCAGGAAAAGTTAACCCTATCCCCACCGGAACCAGGACACTATCCACCCCTTATTCCATACCATCTATGCCATGCCCAGCAGGTTCCAATGAATTGCCACCACTTTCCCCTGTTATATATATATATCTATATATATACACACATATAATGCCCTTAGTTTATGGGTCATCCCTTCAAAGTGTCCGTTGAGTTCTTTTAATCCACGGCTTTGGGCTCCATTTGTTAGAACAGTCTCTCAGGGCAGGTGAGATGCTGGGTGGTGCTGGTCTGTTGCATGCTGTATTTTTCGGAGCTTGTGACTGGTGCACCTGGTGTGGCTCATGCACGCAGTCCGTGGGCTGAAGATGTAGATCTTGAGGAAACTGCTGGGCGCCAGCTGCTGAGATCAGTCCTTATCCCATCATCCCTGTGCCTTACTTGTAGTACAACTGATATCAATTATAGCAATGAGGACATACAGTGACAGTGTTACTTATCAATTAACAGCACACAATCTGATTCATTGGCTATTCTCGCCCAAAATCAGATCCCCATGAGGTACACATCGGACTTCCCCATCCTGCCGCATCACCCACCAAGTGCACCCAGGTCCTTGGGCAAAAGCAATCCCACGGATGGGTTTGCCTTTGCCTGAGGCAGGACTAACCCAGACTGTCTTCCCTAGCATATTCTTCATATGCACTACGGGGACTTTATCCCCTTCTACAGTACGTGGAAGTTTTGATTGGGCAGGGCCAGCCCGATTGTTAGATCCCCTGGTGTTAACTAGCCAGGTAGCTTTTGCTAAATGTGTATCCCAGTGTTTGAAAGTCCCACCACCCATTGCTCTCAGTGTAGTTTTTAACAGTCCATTGTATCGTTCTATCTTCCCAGAGGCTGGTGCGTGATAGGGGATGTGATACACCCACTCGATACCATGCTCTTTGGCCCAGGTGTCTATGAGGCTGTTTCGGAAATGAGTCCCATTGTCCGACTCAATTCTCTCTGGGGTACCATGTCGCCACAGGACTTGCTTTTCAAGGCCCAGGATAGTGTTCCGGGCAGTGGCATGGGGCACAGGGTATGTTTCCAGCCATCCAGTGGTTGCTTCCACCATTGTGAGCACATAGCGCTTGCCTTGACGGGTTTGTGGCAGTGTGATATAATCAATCTGCCAGGCCTCCCCATATTTGTATTTCAGCCATCGCCCTCCATACCAAAGAGGCTTCACACGCTTGGCTTGTTTGATCGCAGCGCATGTCTCACATTCATGGATGACCTGTGCAATAGTGTCCATGGTCAAGTCCACCCCTCGGTCACGAGCCCATCTATATGTCGCATCTCTCCCTTGATGGCCTGAGGAGTCATGGGCCCACCGAGCTATGAATAGTTCACCCTTACGTTGCCAGTCCAGATCCACTTGAGCCACTTCAATCCTAGCGGCCCGATCCACCTGCTGGTTGTTCTGATGTTCCTCTGTGGCCCGATTCTTCGGTACATGGGCATCTACATGGCGTACTTTCACAACCAGATTCTCTATCCGGGCAGCAATATCTTTCCACAGTTCAGCAGCCCAGATGGGTTTGCCTCTGCGCTGCCAGTTGCCCTGCTTCCACTGCTGTAACCACCCCCACAGAGCATTTGCCACCATCCATGAGTCAGTGTAGAGATAAAGTACTGGCCATTTTTCTCGCTCAGCAATGTCCAAAGCCAGCTGAATAGCCTTCACCTCTGCAAACTGGCTCGATTCACCCTGTCCCTCACTGGCTTCTGCAACCCGTCGTGTAGGACTCCACACAGCAGCCTTCCACTTTCGATGCTTTCCCACAATACGGCAGGACCCATCAGTGAACAGGGCATATTTCTTCTCATTTTCTGGCAGTTTATTATATGGTGGGGCCTCTTCTGCACGCGTCACCTCCTCCTCTGGTGACATTCCGAAATCCTTGCCTTCTGGCCAGTCCATGATCACTTCCAGAATTCCTGGGCGACTGGGGTTTCCCATTCGGGTTCGCTGCGTGATCAGTGCAATCCACTTACTCCATGTAGCATCGGTTGCATGATGTGTGGTGGGGACCCTTTCTTTGAACATCCAACCCAGCACCGGCAGTCGAGGTGCTAAGAGGAGCTGTGCTTCTGTACCAACTACTTCCGAAGCAGCTCGAACCCCTTCATATGCTGCCAATATCTCTTTTTCTGTTGGAGTGTAGCGGGCTTCGGATCCTCTGTATCCACGACTCCAAAACCCTAGGGGTCGACCTCGAGTCTCCCCTGGTGCTTTCTGCCAGAGGCTCCAGGTAGGGCCGTTCTCCCCGGCTGCGGTGTAGAGCACATTTTTAACATCTTGTCCTGCCCGGACTGGCCCCAGGGCCACTGCATGGACTATTTCCTGTTTGATTTGTTCAAAAGCTTGTCGTTGCTCAGGACCCCATTTAAAATCATTCTTCTTCCGGGTTACTTGATACAGAGGGCTTACAATTTGACTGTAATCTGGGATATGCATTCTCCAAAAACCCACAATACCTAAGAAAGCCTGTGTTTCCTTTTTACTAGTTGGTGGAGACATAGCTGCTATTTTGTTGATCACATCCATTGGAATCTGACGGCGTCCATCTTGCCATTTTATTCCTAAAAACTGGATCTCCTGCGCAGGTCCCTTGACCTTACTTCACTTTATAGCAAAACCAGCGTTCAGAAGGATTTGGACTATTTTACTCCCTTTCTTAAAAACTTCTTCTGCTGTGTTTCCCCATACAATAATGTCATCAATGTACTGCAGATGTTCTGGAGCTTCACCCTGTTCCAGTGCAGTCTGGATCAGTCCATGGCAAATGGTGGGGCTGTGTTTCCACCCCTGGGGCAGTCGATTCCAGGTGTATTGGACGCCCCTCCAAGTGAAAGCAAACTGTGGCCTGCACTCTGCTGCCAAAGGGATTGAGAAGAATGCATTCGCTATATCAATCGTGGCATACCACTTGGCTGCCTTGGACTCCAGTTCGTACTGGAGTTCTAGCATGTCCGGCACGGCAGCACTCAGCGGTGGCGTGACTTCATTCAGACCACGATAGTCTACAGTTAGCCTCCACTCTCCATTAGATTTTCGCACCGGCCATATGGGACTGTTAAAGGGTGAGCGAGTCTTGCTGATCACTCCTTGAACCTCTAGTTGACGAATCAGCTCATGGATGGGAATCAGAGAGTCTCGGTTAGTGCGATACTGCCGCCGATGCACCGTTGTGGTAGCAATCGGCACCTGTTGTTCTTTGACCCTCAACAACCCCACAACAGAAGAATCCTCCGAGAGACCAGGCAAGGCAGACAACTGTTTAACTTCCTCTGTCTCCAAGGCAGCTATGCCAAAGGCCCAGCGGTACCCTTTTGGGTCCTTAAAATACCCTCTCCTGAGGTAATCTATACCAAGGATGCATGGAGCCTCTGGGCCAGTCACAATGGGATGCTTTTGCCACTCATTCCCAGTTAGGCTCACTTCTGCCTCCAGTACAGTCAACTCTTGGGATCCCCCTGTCACCCCAGAAATACAAATGGGTTCTGCCCCTCTATAGCTTGATGGTATTAAAGTACACTGCGCACCCGTGTCCACTAGAGCCTTATACTCCTGTGGGTCTGATGTGCCAGGCCATCGAATCCACACCGTCCAATAAACCCGGTTGTCCCTTTCCTCCACCTGGCCGGAGGCAGGGCCCCTCTAATCCTGGTCATAGTATCCATTACTCACTTCTTGCATAAATGACTTGGAAGTTCCTTCAAGAGGATCAGAAGCAAGATCAGGCCTTCTGCTTTGTCTGGGGAACGGCCCACTGGAAACTGGGGCGGCACTTTTCCTGGAGGGATCCCCTTTTGTGGTTGTCCTTCCTTGCAACTCCTGTACCCGTGTCCGCAGGATCGAAGTAGGTCGTCCATCCCACTTCCTCATGTCCTCTCCGTGGTCCCGCAGGTAGAACCACAGGGTGCCTCGTGGTGTGTACCCTCTGTACTCTCTCTCTTGAGTGGGGAAATGCCTGCTTCTAATAGCTGAGATGCTGGCCCGTGCAGGTGGGGAGTAGAACATATTCTCTTCAAGTTGCTGGACCTTCCGCGACAGTTTCTCCACAGCTGAGACAAGGGGGGAAGAGAGACTTTCTTCATATCGCCGGAGCCGGCCAGCTACCTCATCCACCGTTGGTCCCTCTTCACCTTTCCATTCCATTACTGCCAGGGAGTTGGCATATGACGATGGTGCGCTCCGTACAAACTTCCGCCACATGGGCCTTGTGCATCGCACCTCATCAGGGTCTGTGGGTAAGTCGGCATTGTCCAAGTCATAATAAATCATCTCCCGCACGGCTAATTCTCTCAGGTACTGGATACCTCTTTCCATGGTAGTCCACTTGCTTGGCTGACATACAACATCCTCACTGAAGGGGTACCTCTCCCTCACGCCTAACAGGAGTCGTTTCCAGAGGCTGAGGGCTTGGGTCTTTTTCCCAATCGCCTTGTCAATGCCGCCTTCCCTAGACAGGGATCCCAGCTGCCTGGCCTCCCTACCCTCTAATTCCAGGCTACTGGCCCCATTATCCCAGCACCGGAGCAGCCAGGTGACAGTGTGCTCGCCTGAAAGTCGGCTGAAATCTTTTCGCATATCCCGCAGCTCACTCAAGGATAGGGATCGAGTAATTATCTCTGGTTCTGCCTCTTCCTCCTGCTCTCGTGATGGCCCTGGTTCATCATCATCTCTTACTAAGCGAACTGATTTCTTTGTGTACTTCTTCTTCTGTATGGGGGCAACTGATACCGGCACGGGTTGGTTCTCTGGTTCAGTGGCAGTGGCTACCATGGGGGCTGCAGCAGCCGCAGGGGCCGCCGCAGGGGCTGCAGCAGCCGCAGGGGCTGCCGGTCTGGTTTCCATCTCTTCCCCTTGAGGGTGCTGCATAATTCTGAGCAGTGCCTGGTAGATACTGGCCAGGGCCCAGCACAGCGCGGTGAGTTGTGCCTCTCTAGAATAGCCACAACATTTTCCCTTCAAATATTCTACCACTTTATCAGGGTCCTGTAATTGTTCAGGGGTGAAGTCCCAGACCATTGGAGGCGAGTAGTTCTCTAGGTACCTGCCCATGCTCTCCCACATGCCATGCCACCCCTGACTATCCAGCCTCGGAGCAGATCTCCGGGTGGTAGTCTTAAATAGTCGCTTAACCCTAAACAAGACCTGGAACGTATTCAGGAGACATAGCACTAGGAACACACTAGTTTGAGTATCCCAAGGGTATTCAAGATTCTCAAAAGCTGTCATACCTGACCCGAAGGAGAAAAGGGAGGCAAAAGGGCTGGGGAAACTATTAACAAATTCTGAGAGACGGTGTCCAATGTACGGACAGGACAACAAAACCACATAAACACCCCAAAATAACCGTCTGAACAGTGATGTTATCATATCATAAACAGATATCGCACAGGACAGCAGAATGATAATCCTCATCCCTCTTCCAGACATGGTAAACAGCATCGCAGGGAGTACATAAGCCATATAGGAATTTATGTAACACAGCCATGAGAACAAACCAAGCAACATGATGACCAGTGACTACTTACCTAATAAAATAAATGCATACAAGAAAAAAAAAAACCAAAACCGTTTTTTCCACGTTCTAGTTGGATTCTGTCGTTATCTCAACCCTTCAGGCCCCACGTTGGGCGCCAAAAAGGACTGTCGTGGTTTAGCCTCAGATGGCAACAAAGAACCACGTGCCGCTCGCACGTGCCTTCCTAACACAGGAAGGATCGTAAGAAAAGGCAAGACTCTTGGGTTGGGACAAAGGCAGTTTAACAGAACAGCAAAGGGAACAGGCAAACAACAACACGGACAGGGGAATATACAAACGCGATTACGGAACCGCCGCTCCCCGCCGCTCGCCGACCGGCCGGACCAGGACGCCCCAGCCCGCTTTTAAGCAGCAACTTCCTGCCCCCTCCCCCGGCAGCTCAGGGTGGGCGTGGCTCACATGGCATGGAATACCAGGAAAAGTTAACCCTATCCCCACCGGAACCAGGACACCCAGAATAGGAGATCTCTGGGGAATACCCTGCTTAGAACACCCTACTTCCGGACATTTATGTTGGGTTGTTTGCCGATGTCTAAATTGTAATAGAGATTGGTCCTGTGTTTCATTTAAGAGACAACCCTACTGTATGAAATGTCGCAATGATTTGATACGTGCCAGGGGACCAGAGGATCCAGTGGAAATTCGTAAATTATTTTGTGGGTGGGAACTGTCAGTACCTGAACTTTGGGAAGTACATGAAACAGACTGGTATAGAGTTTTAAGACAGTGTGCTATAAGATTCGCCTGGAAACGGGCACAACAACCACATAGGTGGAAATAGATTTGAGAGATAACTAACTCTTTAGACCTTGGAAATTATTGACAGGATAACAGCATAATTCCCCTGAAGACTATCTGCTGCTGCTGAGAAGATCTTGATATCCCGTTGCTCTCTGCAAAGGAGTAGACGAGGAAGGCAGAGAGGTACTAAACAGTGGGGAAATGAAAGCTGGTATCCTATTAATGGTATTGATTACCATGACTTTAGAAAATGAATCTTGGTTTAATCAGTCACCATGGCTGAGTACCTTAATTTCTACTTTGGCGGGACCCCTCATGATGTTGCTATTGGCTCTGACTTTTGGACCCTGTGTCATTAATAAATTTGTAACCTTTGTTGAAAGCAGGTTAGAAAAAGTGCAGCTAATGGTGATGAAGCAATCAGAACTGGAAATGAAAATTATACCGAACGAAAATCCTGAATTAGATGCAGCTTGTGAGGTATTGTCTAGGTTTGATCAGCAAATCACTTATAAATAAAAGAAGGGGGGGATTGTAATGAGTAACTAAAGGTGATTTGCTGATCGAACAAGTTAAGCAAGAGGAACGAACCCATTGTGGCAGTCTTGAGAACTCCCTGTTTAACCAGAAGAGACATGTCCACAATGTTATCTTGCTACACCAACATGGGAACTCCTGTTTGACAAAAAGCTTAACCACAATGTTATCAGAATGTATTGTTTTAAGCTGATTCTGTGACCAACATGTTATCTAAACTACCTCAAGCAAGAAGCTACAGAGGGGCGTACCGAAGATGTCGAAACCGACCTCCCTGAAGATAAAAAGAGCTGCTCAGCTTGCTTGAATTTGCGAGCCTTTGGTGGAGCTGCGACTCCCCGGCCGCCCAGCGCTGCTTTTGCCTTCCTACCTCAATAAATATTTATTGAATCTATTTCGGACTCGATTTGTTTTAAATTCAACTATAACACTTGTCCTTGTTGAACCTCATTAGGTTCTTCTCTGCCCAGCTCTCCAGCCTGTCCAGGTCATGCTGGATGGCAGCACGGCCCTCTGGAGTGTCGGCCACCCCTCCCAGCTTGGTATCATCAGTGAACTTGCTGAGGATACACTCTGTCCCATCATCCAGGTCATTAATGAATATGTTAAACAATACTCGTCCAAGTATTGACCCCTGAGGGACACCACTGGTTACAGGCCTCCAACTCGACCCTGCTCCATTATTCACAACCCTCTGAGTCCTGTCACACAGCCAGCTCTCGATCCATCTCACTGTCCCCTTATCTAGTCCACACTTCCTCAGTTTCCTAAGGAGGATGTTATGAGAGACAGTGTCAAAAGCCTTGCTGAGGTCAAGGTAGATGATATCTGCTGCTCTGCCGTCATCTAGCCAACCAGTTATAACATCATAGAAGGCTATGAGATTGGTCAAGCATGATTTACCCTTGGTAAATCCATGTTGACCACTTCCAATAACTTCCTGCTCCCGAACATCCTTGGATATGACATCCAGAATGAGTCGCTCCATTACCTTCCCAGGGACGGAGGTGAGACTAACTGGTCTGTAGTTCCCTGGGTCCTCCTTCCTGCCCTTTTTGAAGACTGGAGTGATATTGGCCTTCCTCCAGTCCTCAGGCACCTCTCCTGTTCCCCATGACCTTTCAAAGACGATGGAGAGTGGTCTAGCAATAACATCTGCCAGCTCTCTCAGGACTCGCGGGTGCATCTCGAGAATAGTCTGTAGAAAATGGCTGGTTTTGCATGCTCTCCCTGAATAGCATCTCTTCCTGATTCTGCTGCAGAGTGAACACTAGGATAGATGAAAAATTGGTCTGATTCAATGGGCATTTCTTATTTTCTTACATCTATGTGCTACTTTGATGGCAGACATGATTTCCATGCCCATATTCTAAGGCAGGGCCTACATGCTAGTTATGAATCAAAAGCCATGTAATAATGGTTGATCAGGAGTTTATTCCAAGCTAAATAGCTATACTGAAAATACAGTGCCAAGCTCAGTACCATGCTAATGCAACTGCCTAGAGATGACTTGCACTTGGCCAGCTCAAAGCTGTGTGAGACCTAACTAAGGTCTACTTGGAAAATATTTCATGGGTATATCTCATTAAAATGTAATATCTCCAGGGTCAAAGGTGTACCAACTATCTCCTGGGACGCTGAGTCAAATCCCCTGCTCCTGCAAACACCTTTTTATCCATGGCATGAGGAAGTTTAAGGAAGTTATTTTTCTGGGACTTTGTAAGAAATCAGTATGATCCATACTGGCTTCTGACTGGGGATATATTTTGTGAAACATTAGCTCATTATTTATCTTCTGTTTCTTTTATACATCAGGTGGGCCAGTGGCATGAATATTTCAAAAGAGGCTATGTTTATCACTCTGAACATAATATAAGGAAAAAAAAGGCCCTTCTCAGAGGCAGCTGCTTCTTCTGATCCAAGAGTTTGGGATGAGTGCAGCTGTCATTTTTATAAACCTAGTCAGCAAGGGCATTGGAGTCTAAATGATACTGACTGATGCTGTGGAAATAGCTTGTCCTTTGTGAAGACATTTTATCATAGCACTCATAATTGGAAGAGTGAGTGTATAGATCCAGAGCAGGGATACACCAGAGAAGTCCTGGTTACGCTGTTAAAAAAATCTTCTTTCTAAAAATAAGGTAGCAGTTATGACCTATTTTTGGTAACCAGCACATGACTGGGAATGAGGAATGGGTAAAATCCTGACCTCGTCTTCTCCTTTGTGAGTCCTGGAGATAGTGAGCCCCATCCTTGTTCTGTTGAAGGTGTGGGGAAAAGCCTGGCTTGGGTCTGTAGAGCAACAGACACAGTAAGTTAGGAACTATTCGAGCTTTGCACTTGGGTGAAAGTCATCCTTGGCATGATCCCAGTGAAAGACATTCAGCAGATGACAGAATTACACATTCATCCCATTTGGCTGTATGTATATGTAGTAACTCTACTTCCCTTGTAAATCCAGAAAGGGGACATACTTTGCCATCTGTTACTGCTAATAAAAGGTTGAGTGGTCCAAGACACCTATCCCTCAGGTGGAAGCCTGTCCACAGCTGCAGTCTTGTAATCCACTGAAAACAAGAAGTGCTCTCAGCTTGTGCTAGCCAAAGTATAGGTTGGCTCTCCATTACCCTCTTTTTACAAGACAACTTGATAATGAGCTCCCCTCAAGGATTTAGATTGGCCGCTGTGCTCCTTCTGTGCTTTGCCTTTGTCTCTCCAGAAGTACAAGCTTTTCATCTGGTTCATGCACCATTACTACACCTAAGGAGTGAGAATACCTCAAAGCCCCTTGTGGTCCACATTCACAAAACTGGCTGTTCTATGTGGGAAAATATAGGTAAAACTCTGAATTCTATCATCTCTTCCCAAGCAGACAGTCAAAAAAAACCCACTTTAAACAGAGGCATTAAAGGGCATGAATAAAACAATAGATTCGTTTTCCCACAGACTTTGTTGCTCACTCATAAGAATAAAACACAAATAGGATGGTGCAATTAGCAGTAAATAGCACAAGGGTACCTGACTGCCCACATGATAGTTCCATGTGCAGTTTTGAATAGTTTCTCAGAAGAGCCTGAAATGCAGAGGGTTTGAAGGGAACTTAGGGGACTAGCTTGCCGCATGGTTCTACTCTACATAATTAAGATTAGGAGACAGACCAGACTATTATGTATGCCAATGGAATACACCACAGTTGCACCAAGAAACTTATTTCAACTGCAGTATAGCACGTTGCTAAATTTTTAGTGAGGATAAAGCTTGCTATACACACTACAATGTGCATCAATAGACAGTACTAATACTTATAGAAAAAGATATTTTTAAACTGGCCACGTTCTGATGCATCCTCTCTCATATTCATTCCTCAGAACCTCAGTAATGATCTGTGAGAACTCCTTTAAAACCCATCAGGCATAAAATCATTTGCAACAGAGTTCATCAGCAAAAAGTATTCTGTAATAAACAGATAACTTCTGGGTCTCATTTTTTGATGTACAATCTGTAAGATTGCCTCTGCGTGCAATGATGATAGGATCAGAGCAAAATATGTCAGGTTGCAGGAAAAATTTGGGTTAATACTTTAACCCTTTAGGGCTATGGGTTATTTTATGCATGTCTTATACACATTCTAATTTTTGTTATGATAGTGTGACTGCAGTCATTCATTTATCTGAAGACTTTTAGATTTATTCCAGTGAGATCAAAAGGAAAAAAAATTAAACTGTGACCTGGTTTGAGGTAAAACAGAACCAACTTTCTGTTCAGTCATTTTATTTCTTAGCTAGGCCTCTTCTAACTCTCTGAAATTAACAGCATGTTGTGTCGAAAACGGTTCGTTCTCAGAGCGATAAGACCAATGTTTACAGATAGTGCCAAGGAATGGTATGCAGAGAGGCTCTTGCTTATACTTATTGCTATAACAACCAAGGTCAGCTAATTTTGTTATTTGCCCCATTGGAGGGTCGGAAAGGGAAAAGCGTAGAGGGGTCCCACCTGCAGGGAGGAATGGACAGGACAGGTGACCCAAAATTGACCAACAGGGGTATTCCATCCCATCTGCCCCATGCTCAGTATAAAAGCTGAGGGATCAAAGGGTCAGCCCTCTTCCTTCAATGGCCAACGTCTGAGGAGGACCCTGCCTGTTCATCTGCCTTTGATCCCGATCCGTGTGTTCCTGACTCCATCTGTGGAATCCAGTTCCCACCCATCGCTGAGTCCAGCCTGGGATTTCCCCAGTGCCTGCTGGTGACGTCATCCTGGGAGCTTAATACAGTTTTGTATATACTGTATCTATTTCATTATTTCCCTTTTAATTTTATTATTAATATTTCATTGAAGTAGTTTAGTTTCTTCTAAACTCATAAATCTCTTTATCCCTCTTCCTCCTCTCCGTGTACGAGAGGTTGGGAGGGAGCCTCTATCGCCGGCCATTGGCCAATTTAGCCAAAACCACGACAAACTGACATCCAACAAATAGCCTTCCAACTACATAAATCAAAAGATATGAATCTGCAATTACTGATTAGTACAAATTACCAGTAATTGGCCAGACAAGGTAAGAGTTTTTTCTTGTTCCACTTGCTCTTTCTCAAAATTCAGAGGAAAGAAATGTAATGAATCAAAAAAATGGAAACACCTAAGTACTTATCAGTCTCTCTCATTTATCCTAAGCATTATTACAGACAAGTCTTACCAGCCTTATTGTTCACTTTGATTTTTTAAAAAATAATAAATAAAAAATTAGATGTTACAACCATTAAATTTGGCTGAAAATAGATAAGAACAGAAATCATAAACAAGTCTGGTTTTGACCAGTTTCCAACTCAGCTGGACAGACAGGTAAGTTTTGAAAAATTCAGTCAGAGAAGTGTTCGACTTCCTGAGTGATTTAGACTTCTGAATGAACCAGTTGAGGTTTGGTTATGCAATCAAAGATGGAGATTCCTTCTTCTTAATTTCGAATATTGCTTTTCTTCCCAAAGATTGAAATATAGGATGCATACAGGAGGTGGACCATAATAAGAACCAGAGAGATACAATATCTTAAAGCCCTGGAGAAGTCCTCATTTGAATTCTATTCTGAACTTCCTGGCTTAGGCATCTGTCTACATCCTCCTGCTTTTATTCTCTTTAGTTGTGCACTAACAACTTTAAGGCTCATGCAGCATGTAAGCTGATTGCTTTGAATATAAATGGGTAGACTATTAAAAGCAGAATTTAGGCTTCTAGACTCATAAATTCTGTGTTTTAGTGGAGATTTAAATTCCTAAATGGGTTTTATAGGAGCCACATAAGACCTATTCACAATATCCCTTTATGATAAAAACTAAATAGAAGTGACAAAGTCAGAATTCAAAATGCCACTGCTTAGCTCCCACTAGTCTGAAGAAGACCAGAAAATGGCTGGAGAAAATCTCAGAGGGGAAAAAATGATAACATTAAATTAAATGTGCAATATTCCTTTTTATGCTGTGTGGGGGAAAAAACACTCAGAGAATGAGCTGGTACATTTGCATAACAAAGGAAATCAACAACAACAACAAATTGCCATCATGTTCAAAGCTGATAATTGCACAGATGACAACAAGAAAGCACCTTTCTTCTCAGCTCTCTAGGGGACCAGCCTTGTCAAGATGAGGATAAAAGGTGGAAAGTGACCCCACTTGCTTTCATTAAAATTAGCAAGCTCAGAAAATGTCTTTGGTACAAGGGAATGGCCAGTGAATGGTATGAATGCTAATGAACACAATGAGGGCAGAGGCTCAGCCAGTGTTCCCATCAACTCCATCAGATGATCAACAACTGGCAGCAGACTCTTCTTCAAACCACCTTCATTCAGCTTACCAATGTCCAACTCACCTTGTCAACAAAGTCTTTTTGGAGAAGTGATTTTTGAGGGGATTCTTTTTTTGGGGGTTGTTTTGTTTAAAATAATTATTTGTTTCTCTGATGATGTTTTCTTTCAGAGTTACACTGAATTTGAATTCTTCAAGACCTGTGAAATGTAGGAATCTCTCCTGTTTCTGTACAGCATGGCCCCAAGTAATGATCCTCAGTTTTCCCAAGCCAGTTATCTGGACATCTCACCTTACTGGGATCAAGGGCAAGGTATTTGCAATCACTACCTCCTCTGAGGTTCCCAAGCCCTAGAAGAGTTCTTACTCTGGAGAAAGAGGTACTTTTTTGGCCACCAGCAGATCAACAATTGTAACTGGTTTTGTTAGCATGAAAATATGTATTTGCTTTGTCTGCAAGATGAAACATAATTCAAATTATCCAATGACTTCCTAGAAGTACTGTGACTCCAGAAGTCAACTAAAAGTGCTAGTATTTTTTTTTAATTATCCAATGGTAGGGTGTCCTTGAAAAGAACTCTGAAACCCATTGAAACTATGTGACTGATGCTGAAAGTCCTAGACAGAAAGACGGGCTGTAAGAGACCAGGACCAATTGATACATCCCTATTTGACTCTTCCTTACTATTTCCCATCCCTGCATCAATAACACAGCAGGCAACAAAAATGAACAGAGTCTTATTCTAGTCCTTTTTATTCTAGGACAAGTTCTAGTAGCACAAAAATAGTTCCCATTGGCAAGTCTCCATAGGCTTAAGAGGTTTAAACCCCTGAAATCTGTCCTTTAACCTTATGGAAAATATCTATAAAATTTAACAGTTTCAAACATTTCGTTTAAGAAAAAGTCTTTTCAGAATTTGAAAAGTTTAACACAAATAAAAAACAATTCTAGAGATATAAATTATTAAAGTCAGTGTATATTCTATAAGGCAAGATGTGTGCATGTATTTTAAAGTCTTTGTTAGAGCAGCAGTTTTAATTTTTTGTCGTGGTCAATAGGATTGATTAAAAAGCAAACAGCTCCTCCTTCCACCCCCCTCAATAACATAGAGAAGAAAAACACAAATGTCTAAAATCAGTCAGGTATTGTTTTGCTTTTAAATCCTCTGGTATTTTTGTATTTGGTGTCTGATGTCTAGTTTGCTCTTATTCATTCCAAAATAAATGGATGGCAGTCAGGGAGACCTTGAATAGACAGACAGTTAAGGTACTCACATGAGATCCCTGGGTTCAAGCCTCGATAGCAGACAAAACAAACTTTTGCCTGAGGCTTTAACATCCTATGTACCTTAACCTGTCAGTCCTTACAGTTGGAAGAGTACAAAAAGAGAATCAATAACAAAACATTTGTAGGGAAAGGAAGTGCAGGCATGAAAGCTCTGTCGTTGGGGATTCATTTAGGAAGACTGATTTGACTGACTCAAATCCTTCTTCACCAAACAAAGAAAAGAGCAGGTAAAAGGCTTTCCTATCACCTAGACAGATGCAGTAAGCCACTGGGCTACATTCAGTCTCTCATGTGGGTGGATTTATTTTCCCCCCAGTGGCCAGTAAATATGAGAGATCTTAGCATTATTCTAAACAATAGTTAAAACGTTGAATCCTCAAAAATCTGTCATTGGGTAGAACTCTTTCTTTGCAGTCAAAATTAGGCTCTAAGAAACAACCCTGAACTGCTGTAGCTGACCAGGAGAGGAATAAACACCTATATGGGACTGCTAATGGATCCTCTAGCTATCTGCAGAGTTCTGTTTTAAAGGAGTCTCATTTTACTTTCTAAGCACACTTAATTTGAAAGCAACTGTAGGAGGTTACTATAAGACAGAAGAAAATTTTATGTCTAACTGCTCCTCTAACAAGATCAGATGTTTGCAACCCAGGACCATCGTACTCATGCTATAGAGCACAGGCAGCTTTGCTTTTGTCTCTGCTTCAACTCCAACAATCAAATGAAAATGAAGTAGAGACCAGTTTCTCTGGAGCAGTCTGAGATATTCACTGGTTCTACGTCCGTGACAAAATGAAAACATGAATCTGAATTATCTCAAGGGAACCCAGGACACAAAAGCGTGTGTGTGTGTGTGTGTGTGTGGAATTGAACACTTTGTTGTTTGCTTACTTTGTTTTGGATGGGTTACAAGAGCAGCTCATGAAGACTTAATCAGATAAGTGGGTCCTTTCTCTGCTGGTTTCCCTGCCTGGCTGATGAAGTTCAGGACCTGTAGGCAATGGATGAAGCACCAATTGGCACCTCTCTGGGTGTGGGTTCCACTAGATGTATCTTTACTTAGGTACTCCTGCCAGGTTTCAGTTGAAGCAGCAAGTCTAGGGTCTGCAGATAGATGAGTTTTTCCAACTGAGGACAGCAGGTGCACAGACTGGACTGTGAAAACAAGGGGGAAATGGGACTGGCTTGCATTGATCCTGGCTGAGCGCAGCAATCTGAATCAGGGACGGCTTACTCTAATGGGCGGTGGGAGTTGTACCAAGAGTGATGAAGAGGGGGGCAGGCAGAGGAAAGGTTGGAAATGCTTTGAAGTGAGAGTCTTCAGCCTAAAACCATCACAATGCATAATCAAGTACATATGCAAATCCAGTCTTGAGGTGCTGCCTAGAAGCCCATAAAATCAGTTGTATACAGTGCTGGTCATTTGCAAAATGTTGATTGTTAATGCTGTTAATTTTCTGTAGTGTACTTCAGTTTACTGATATGTCAGACAGAACTGGAAGCTAATTCCTCAGTATTTTAACCTAGTTCCTGAACAGGGACAAGTAATTTCAGACTTTGTGAAATTAATGAGACCTGTTTGCCATTGGCTTGCTCGTGACTGGATTCTCTGATATCTAATAAAGGATGAGATCAATTAGCTGTTCCCTCAATGAAAGCACTGATAGTGCCTTTTCCTCACCATTCTACCTGTTACCAAAATTCATGTTAGAATAGAATATATTTGAGCCTTTTTACCCCCACTGCTTAATTTATCTGAAATCAGTTCAGAGTTCAAAAGCTGAAGGACAGACACAGACTGTGATCATATACTCTTCAAAGCCAGATTTATAATTCTAGATTAAGTCAGAGCTGCTTAGGGATCTCCATGGCAGTATGATACCATTTGTCCAGTGAGCAGATTGAGATAACAAAATTATCACAGCCACTCCTCAGCTGAGCTGATTAGCCTGTGCCTCACCAACAGCTGCTACTCTCTGGGGGTCTGATGCCACCACGCAGTCAGACCCTGCCCACGTGTATAAGGTAGTAGTCTCCTATAATGTTTGGAAGTGTCTCGCAAACATTAAGAAATTTCACAGTCTTACCAGGGAAGGAACTGGGTTTTAACCCCAATTGGTAGATAGTGAAATGAGGGAAAAGGGAAAAATGGGTTATGTGAGTTGTTCAAGGAATGAAGAAAAGCTGTGGCACAAAATTACCTTTATCTCCCACTTATCAGTTTAGTACTTTCAATAATATCCCATCTTTTAAACCTTGGTGATTTGGTATTTGGTGCAATCCTGCAGTATTTGCAGGGTTGTGTCTAGGGTTTGGTATGGTTTTGTTTCCATTGAACCAAATTAGGATCTTTCAAGTGATGATTTACAGCAGGAGCAGGGCTATTACTTTTCTTTCATTAATTCACACATGTAACAGGACCACTTCCACCACACGAGAAAAATTTCAACTCCTGCCCTGTGTCCTCCAGATGCAAACCCAAACCCATGTCATCGCTAGGTCAATCTCCAGCAGAAGAGAGAAGGCAACCCTCCCAAATCCCATGTCCCTATTCCTACTTGACATTGTATCTCTCTCCCCTTTATTTATTTAATTTCCTGTGCTCAGTGTGCAACGAACCTCTCCAGGTTCATTCATTCATTTAACTTTGGCAGCATGTCACTACACAGACAATCTATTGAGGATGAGATGGAAATAATATTACGCTACTGAGCTGATAATACCTGACTAATATCTCTTAGCAGCATCTCCATTGTGCTGTCAGTGAAACAGATCAGACAGTATCGGTCTCTAGTGTAAACCAAAAGGGGGGGGAATACTTCTGCTATCAAAATTAGACTTCTAATACATCAGCAACAGAAGGTGAAGGGGCAGCAGAACTGCAAGGGAACAGATCAGCTAACTTTCAAGTAGCACCTCTGAGCAGGTAGCTAATAAACATTTGTATTTAACTCCAAGCACTTTTCCTCCTTCTCTTTTCTCCCATCTCCTTGCCTTGTCTGCTCCCACTAACACACTAGGATGGTTATATATAGCTCATTTTAGTGGCATCATAACCATTCCATTGGTCATTATCATATTACTTAAACAGATTTACAGTCTGTGCGTTTGAATAAAAAAAGGAAAAAGGGGAGATGTTCAAGGAGCCATGAGAAAAGATATTCAAGAAGTGTGGTTAAGACAACCCTAAGAAGCTCTGCAAGTGGCTTTGCTCTCTAAATCAAGTCAGTAAGTCTGTCTTGTAGGCAAGACACAGGGCAGGGAGTTGGGACAACCTGAGTATTGTTCTTGCTCCTTCCATTTTTTGGCTATCTGACCTTCAGGGACTGTTTATCTTTTCAGTATCACTGTTTCTGCATCTCCAGCTTGCATGTGAGAGAGCATCTTCTGTGCTTTAATGGCTAGATGGACGTGTACATGCTAAATATATTAATTCCTTTCATTTGGTTGGTATGGCAGGAGCGGAGAACTTGGTTCAACAGTTGACTCTAATAGACCCTGATTATGAGTCAGATTTGATCCTGAATGCCAATAATTTCATTTGAGGATGAGGATGGAGTTGGATAGAAGGATATTTCTAATTCATTAAATATCCTCTGCTGCCTCATCAAGCAACTCATCAAGGGAATCATTAACAGCATGAATTTTTTAAATGTGTGTTTACAGATGATTCTATAAAAAAGATGCCTAGAAGAGCCTTTCAGCAGATAAAATGCAGAAGGTTGAAGAGGTCAAGCCTGAAACAAATGGACCTCTGTTTAACTCTTCACGTCCTGGTGATACTGGCTGACTTCCTTCTACCTCTCCACCACTCCTCAACATGCTTCTCTGGTATTCCTCTTTACGAGACGATAAACACAACTTATCCCTCCCGCACCTATTGCTGGGTGGTGTACCACTGCTGTCTATACCTAAGATTGTAAGCTATGAGTGTGAAATCAGAGTTCAAAAAGAATTAAAATCCTGCATCTCTGTTCCTACAATTGCCTCATACCTATTTATAGAGAAGCAGTAAGAATGAGGTGGTCCTGTTTGCTAGTGGAAAGTGTGAATGAAAACTGTGTTAAGGCAGAATAATTTACCAGAGAGAAAAAGCCAAAGGAAAGAAAATTTAAAAAAAAGTTTTTAAGGGCTTTCTGAACATTCTGAGGCTGCAGATACAGTATCCTAGTTTTTGAGATCTATGCACTAATGAGTTTTCCCCTTTTTCTTTTGCTGCTAAACTTCCTCATGCGGTCAAAATACAAGTGGTCCCTCGGCACTGATTTATATTATTTTTAGCGATGTGCAGGCAGCAACAGTCTTAAGCCCTCAAAGCCTAATAATATTTTTTCCTTTAAAGAAGAAAGAGAGAGAGAAGTGATCCTCCACAACACGTTGGAGCAGGAGGAAGTAACTGATAAAAGTTGGGACTGGCAGATTCAGCACCATACCCTAATTAGATGGGAACTTGGCATTTGCAGTGTGACTTCTGGTAAAGGTCTCCTCTGACTAGAAGAGGGAATAAAATCAGCACCTCTTAAAGCCATCATGGTCTAAAATCTGTCCAGCTCTGTGAGCAACCTCAAATTTAAATGATCCTGACTTCAAATTCCTAAAATAACATGTTCTGAACTACAGAAAACAGCTACTTTTAAGGGTAAGGTACTGGAATAAGATTCAGGACACTTGAGTCTTATTACCAGTTCTGTTCCAAAATTTCAAAGTCACGCTGGGCAACAGACATAACTTAAGCTACATTTGTTGAATGGGCATGTTCTTTTTCTTGGATTATTTCTTCAGATGAAAACAACTTTGGGAAGGGGGGTTCTCCTGACAAGGGAGTCACTGAGCTCAGGCTCTTCTAAAGCATAAATAGACAGAAGCAATTCAGTACTGGCATATCTTCATCAGAACACTGAGAGTAGATTCATTAGTATGGATTTAGTCATCTACAGTATTGGCATTCACATCTGAGATAATCATCTAGTTCACCTTCACAACCCACGAGAAACAGTCAATTAAAGAGCACGATCCATTTAATTCAAATGTAGATGACAGAATCGGGCAAGAAGCAAGAAATCGGCCAAGGGACGCAGGAGACCTGCATGGTTGCGCAGGGAGCTTCTGAAAAAGCTCAAGTGGAAGAGGGAAGTTTACAGTAAGTGGAAGAAGGGACTGACCACTGGGGAAGATTACAAGAATGCCGTCAGAGCGTGCAGGGATGAAACTAGGAAAGCCAAGGCCTCCTTGGAATTAAACCTGGCAAGGGATGTCAAGGTCATCAGGAAGGGTTTCTTCAAGTATATTGGAGGCAAAACGAAAACTAGAGAAAATGTGGGCCCGCTGTTGAATGAGACAGGAGCCATGGTGCCAAAGGATATAGAGAAGGCGGAATTACTGAATGCCTTCTTTGCTTTGGTCTTTGCTGCTCAGGCCAGCCCTCAGGAGTCCCAGACTTTGGAGAAAGTAACAGGGGAAGTCTGGACAAAGGAAGACTTCCCCTTGGCTGAGGAGGATCAAGTGAGAGATCAATTAAGTCAACTGGATATCCACAAGTCCATGGGTCCTGATGGGATGCACCCGAGAGTGCTGAGGGAGCTGGTGGAAGTCATTGCTGGGCTGCTCTCCATCATCTTTGAAAGGTCCTGGAAAACAGGCGAGGTGCCTGAGGACTGGCTGAAGGCCAATGCCACTCCAGTCTTCAAAAAGGGCAAGAAGGAGAACCCAGCGATCACAGAATCACAGAACTGTAGGGTTGGAAGGGACCTCTGGAGATCATCTAGACCAACCCCCCTGCCAGAGCAGGGTCACCTAGAGCACGTTACACAGGAATGTGTCCAGGCAGGTTTTGAATGTCTCCAGAGACGGAGACTCCACCACCTCTCTGGGCAGCCTGTTCCAGTGCTCTGCCACCCTCAAAGTAAAGAAGGTCCTCCTCATGTTTAGGTGGAACTTCCTATGCTCAAGTTTGTGCCCATTACCTCTTGTCCTGTTGCCAGGCACCACTGAAAAGAGCCTGGCCCCATCCTCCTGACACCCACCCTTTAAGTATTCATACTCATTGATAAGGTCCCCCCTCAGCCGTCTTTTTTCCAGACTGAGGAGACCCAAGTCCCTCAGCCTTTCTTCATAAGAGAGGTGTTCCAGTCCCCTAATCATCTTGGTAGCCCTTTGCTGTACCCTCTCTCCAGCAGTTCCCTGTCCTTCTTGAACCAGGCAGCCCAGAACTGGACACAGGACTCCAGATGCGGCCTCACCAGGGCAGAGTAGAGGGGGAAGATGACCTCCCTCGACCTGCTAGCCACACTCTTATTATTGCACCCCAGGATGCCATTGGCCTTCTTGGCCACAAGGGCACATTGCTGGCTCATGGTCATCCTGTTGTCCACCAGGACTCCCAGGTCTCTTTCCACAGAGCTGCTCTCCAGCAGGTCAGCCCCCAACCTGTATTGGTGCATGGGGTTATTCCTCCCCAGGTGCAGCACCCTACACTTGCCCTTGTTGAATTTCATAAGGTTCCTCTTTGCCCAGATCTCCAGCCTGTCCAGGTCTCACTGTATGGCAGCACAGCCTTCCGGTGTGTCAGCCACCACTCCCAGCTTTGTGTCATCAGCAAACTTGCTGAGGGTGCACTCTATCCCTTCCTCCAGGTCATTGATGAATATATTGAAGAGGACTGGACCCAGTACTGACCCCTGGGGAACACCACTCGTCACTGACCTCCAACTAGACTCTGTGCCCCTAATCACGACCGTGTCAAAAGCCTTGCTGAAGTCAAGGTAGACAACATCCACTGCCCTCCCCTCATCTATCCATCCAGTCATGCCATCATAGAAGGCTATATCAGATTAGTCAGACATGGTGAATGCGTGTTGACTACTTCTGATAGCTTTCTTTTCCTATACTTGCCTTGAGATGATGCCCAGAATGAGCTGTTCCATCATCTTTCCAGGGATGGAGGTGAGGCTGACTGGCCTGTAGTTCCCTAGGTCCTCCTTCTTTCCCTTTTTGAAGACTGGAGTGGCATTGGCCTTCCTCCAGTCCTCAGTACTGACCCCTGGGGAACACCACTCGTCACTGACCTCCAACTAGACTCTGTGCCCCTAATCACAACACTCTGAGCTCTCTCTTTCAACCAGTTCTCAATCCATCCCACTGTCCATTCATCTAACCCACTCTTCCTAAGCTTCCCTATGAGGATGCTGTGGCAGACCATGCCTGGGGTGCATCAAGAAGAGTGTGGCCAGCAGGTCGAGGGAGGTCATCCTCCCCCTCTACTCTGCCTTGATCAGGCCGCATTTTGAGTACTGTGTCCAGTTCTGGGCTCCCCAGTTCAAGAAGGACAGGGAGCTACTGTCCAGTGGAGGTCTACAAAGATGATGAAGGGACTGGAGCACCTCCCTTATGAAGAAAAGCTGAGAGACCTGGGTCTGTTTAGCCTGAAGAAGAGAAGACTGAGAGGGGACCTCATCAGTGCTTATATGGGTGGGTGTCAGGAGGATGGGGCCAGTCTTTTTTCAGTGGTGCCCAGTGACAGGACAAGAGGTAATGGGCACAGGAAGTTCCTCTAAATGTGAGGAAAAACTTCTTTACTTTGAGGGCAGCAGAGCACTGGAACAGGCTGCCCAGAGAGGTGGTGGATTCTCCATCCCTGGAGGCATTCAAAACCTGCCTGGACACGTTCCTGTGCAACCTGCTCTAGGTGAACTTGCTCTGGCAGGACGGTTGGTCTAGATGATCTCCAGAGGTCCCTTCCAACCCCTATCATTCTGTGATTCTGTGATTCTGGAATAATAGAATCATAGAATTGCCTGTGTTGTAAGAGACCTTTCAGATCATCTAGTCCAACCATCAACCTAACTCTGACAAAAACATCAATAAACAGTATCGCTAAGCACTATGTCTACCCATCTTTTAAATACCTCCAGGAATGGTGACTCAACCACTTCCCTGGGCAGCCTGTTCCAATGCTTAATAACCCTTTCAGTGAAGAAATTTTCCCTAATATCCAGTCTAAACCTCCCCTGGAGCAACTTGAGGCTGTTTCCTCTTGTCCTACTGCCTGTTACTTGGGAGAAGAGACCGACCCCCACCTCTCTTCAACCTCCTTTCAGGTAGTTGTAGAGAGCAATGAGGTCTCCCCTCAGTCTCCTTTTCTCCAGGCTAAACAATCCCAGTTCCCTCAGCTGCTCCTCATAAGACTTATTCTCTAGACCCCTCACCAGCTTTGTTGCCCTTTTCTGGACCCACTCCAGCACCTCAATGTCTTTCTTGTAGTGAGGGGCCCAAAACTGGACACAGTACTCGAGGTGGGGCCTCACCAGTGCCAAGTACAGGGGGACGATCACTTCCCTAGTCCTACTCACCACACTGATACCTGCCAGGATGCTGTTGGCTTTCTTGGCCACCTGGGCACACTGCTGGCTCATATTCAGCTGGCAGTCGACCAACACCCCCAGGTCCTTTTCTGCTGGGCAGCTCTCCAGCCACTCTTCCCCAAGCCTGTAATACTGCATGGGATTGTTGTGACCCAAGTGCAAGGTTCACTTGGCCTTGTTGAACCTCATACCATTGGCCTTGGCCCATGGATCCAGCCTGTCCAGATCCCTCTGCAAAGCCTTTCTACCCTCAAGCAGGTCAACACTCCCACCCAACTTAGTGTCATCTGCAAACTTACTGAGGGTGCACTCAGTCCCCTCGTCCAGATCATTGATAAAGATATTAAAGACAACTGGACCCAATATCGAGCCCCGGGGAACACCACTCGTGACCAGCCGCCAACTGGATTTAACTCCATTCACCACCACTCTCTGGGCCCAGACATCCAGCCAGTTTGTAACCCAGCAAAGAGTTCAAGCCACGGGCAGCCAGTTTCTCCAGGAGGAGGCTGTGGGAAACTGCATCAAAGGCCTTACTAAAGTCCAGGTACACAACATCCACAGCCTTTCCCTCATCCACCAAGTGGGTCACCTTGCCATAGAAGGAGATCAGGTTTGTCAAGCAGGACCTGCCTTTCATGAACCCATGCTGACTGTGCCTGATCACCTGGTTGTCCTTCATGTGCCGCATAATGGTACTCAGGATGATCTGTTCCATGACCTTCCCAGGCACCAAGGTCAGACTGACAGGCCTGTAGTTAATCACTCTCTGGAATTGCCTATTTCTGTCCACTGACTGTGCATAGAGTCTAGGCAAATAGGTCAGATGTGTATTCGTAATACACATTTATCAGTGAATCCCAAATTTTGACCCCCTGCAGAATACACCCTCCTCAAAGCATCTAGGCTTTCCACAATTGGGCTTGTAGTTAGTTCTCAACTGTGGGATCCTTACTGACCTATGGAGACTCCCTGAGAGCCTAGTTTTTGCCATGATCTGCTAGAGCTCAGCGGGTTAGAATAGGAATAAGGTGAGTGCAAATGAAACAAGGAGTAGATTTATGGACCCTTTTAGGCAACAGCTTTGAATTTCTTCCATAGGATAAAGAAAAGCAACACCCACCCACCTCCAAATATGAGCAATTCTGTCTGCAAGGGAAGCAATGCACTTTGACTTCTTGTGAAATCTTGTTTTAAGTGTGAGCGACAGTGGGCATTCTCCACAGTCTACTAAGGCCTCCCTTTCACAAAGTGGGGTAGTAAAAGAAACACCATTTCATCTACTCATCTACTGGACATTCATAAACCACTTGGCCAAGCTGGACATTCATAAATCCATGGGCCCTGACGGGATGCACCCGCGAGTGCTGAGAGAGCTGGCAGATGTTATCGCTAGACCACTCTCCATTGTCTTTGCAAGGTCATGGGGAACAGGAGAGGTGCCTGAGGACTGGAGGAAGGCTGACATCACTCCAATCTTCAAAAAAGGCAAAAAGGAGGACCCAGGGAACTACAGGCCGGTTAGTCTCACCTCTGTCCCTGGGAAGGTAATGGAGCGACTCATTCTGGATGTCGTCTCCAAACAAGTAGAGGAACAGGAAGTTATTGGAAGTGGTCAGCATGGATTTACCAAGGGCAAATCATGCCTGACCAATCTGATAGCTTTCTATGATGTTATAACGGGTTGGCTGGATGAGGGGAGAGCCGTAGATGTCATCTACCTTGACCTTAGCAAGGCTTTTGACACTGTCTCCCATAACATCCTCATTAGGAAGCTGAGGAAGTATGGGCTAGATGAGGTGACAGTGAGGTGGATCGAGAGCTGGCTGAGTGGCAGAACTCAGAGGGTTGTGATCAGCGGCACAGAGTCTAGTTGGAGGCCTGTAACCAGTGGTGTCCCTCAGGGGTCAATACTTGGTCCAATTTTGTTCAATATATTCATTAATGACCTAGATGAGGGGACAGAGTGTATCCTCAGCAAGTTCGCTGATGATACCAAGCTGGGAGGGGTGGCCGACACTCCGGAGGGCTGTGCTGCCATCCAGCGTGACCTGGACAGGCTGGAGAGCTGGGCAGAGAAGAACCTAATGAGGTTCAACAAAAGCAAGTGTAGGGTCCTGCACCTGGGAAGGAAGAATGCCAAACACCAGTATAGGTTAGGGGCGGACATGCTGGGAAGCAGCTCTGAGGAGAAGGACCTGGGGGTCCTGGTAGACAGCAAATTATCCATGAGCCAGCAGTGTGCCCTTGTCGCCAAGAAGGCCAATGGCATCCTGGGCTGCATAGGAAAGACTGTGGCCAGTAGGTCGAGGGAGGTCATTCTCCCCCTCTACTCTGCACTGGTGAGGCCACAACTGGAGTACTGTGTCCAGTTTTGGGCTCCCCAGTTGAAGAGGGACAGGGAACTACTGGAGCGAGTCCAGCGTAGGGCAACCAAGATGATTATGGGACTGGAGCATCTCCCTTATGAGGAAAGGCTGAAAGAGCTGGGACTCTTTAGCCTGGAGAAGAGAAGGTTGAGGGGGGACCTGATTAATGTTTACAAGTATCTAAAGGGTGGGTTTAAGGAGGACGGAGCCAGACTCTTTTCAATGGTTCCCAGTGACAGGACAAGGGGCAATGGGCACAAGCTAGAACATAGGAAGTTCCGTTCAAATACACGGAAAACCTTCTTTACGGTGAGGGTGACAGAGCACTGGAACAGGCTGCCCAGGGAGGTTGTGGAGTCCCCTACTCTGGAGATTTTCAAGACCCGCCTGGATGCAGCCCTGAGGGATGTTCTTTAGGCAATCCTGCTCTAGCAGGGGAGTTGGACTAGATGATCTCTAGAGGTCCCTTCCAACTCTGAAGATTCCGTGATTCCGTGATTCCGTGATACTCAGGAGCTTGGTTTCACCAAGTTGGTCAGAACTACACATTTAATTGAAATTGTCCAGCAAGTTCAAAGGTTACAGCTGAGGACAAGACAGAAAGGAAGACTAACAAACAGACACTGCAAGAAAGATTTCTTAAGAAGATGAACTGGAGAGGAAAAAAAATATAAAAGGAACAGAACATAAAGAAAATCAACTACCCAGCCTGGAAACTACCCCACTGACACAAAGGAAGTCATTCATTTACATTTGCAAGGAACCCAACAGCAGCTGGAAGTTTCTGGGCATTGCCATTCCACAGATGATGTCAGGCCTGCAGAAGATTTTTCAATTAATCTCTCTTGACCCTATGCCTTGAACCCTCATTCCTATTTTTAACAACCCCATTCTGTTGGATGACCTTGAGACCCAGTGACCAATAATGCCCATTTAAGTAACTGCAGGAATGTTGGTAAGTATGCAAGGAGAATGTTCAAGGGGCTCATTATATAGAGAGTTAGTTACCACAAAGGACTGACTCTCTCTCTCTCATTCTTGCCTGTAGGCTAGTAGTTGGGGACCTTAAGCAGAGACTCGATCATGCTAAACACATGAAAAATGCTCTAAAAAAACCATTCCACATGTAGATGGTTATAGAACTTGGAGAAAAGAAGAAAGGGCCTATGAACATACACCAATCAAACTCACCAACATCATGAAGAAAAACATATTTCTTCTTTCTACTAAAATATTAGATAGAAAAGAATTGCAACTAAAACAAACAAAAGAAGCCCAGGTTTTGTTTTACAGCACAGTGTGAAACCTAGGCTATTCCTGTTAATTGTTTTGAAAGACTAACACAGGAAGGATTTGGCTTCAAGTTCACGCATGTACATCAAATGTAGAGAACAATTTTGTTTGAGTCACAAGAGACAAAAATGCACTAAACCATTTTGCCTCACCAATTTTACAGAACACAGTTTTATGCCCACAAGACACGTGCTTCAAAATATCCAGATAGAGATTCAGCAATAAGCCTTTTTTGCAAACTTAACTTTTATTCCAGTATGAAAATATGTGTTGTACTCTTGTAAGCATTGTAATGTTATGAATGTGTTCTCTTTCCTGTCTTCAGTACATGTGTTTGGCAGGCTGAAAAAGAATATATTTCTCTGTTTTCTTTAAAAAATAAAGATATTTATTAATATAATAAATAAATTAATAAATAAATATAATAAATAAATTAATAATAAAATAAAATAAATATATTTAATAATATATTTCTCTGTTTTCTTCTTGATTTATTTGCATTTCATTCTGTATATGGAAAGGTGTGGGGGTTTTCTCCACAAAAAGCTATGCAGTTCTTTAAACACAACCCTGAGAAAAAAAATCATCCTTCCACCTGTAATTTTGACTCATATTCTCTTTCGCCGAGAATAAGAGTCAGAGAAGGAGACCAGCTCCAGTGCAGGTAAGTCCACACTGGGGAAGGGAATCGCAGCAAAAAAGGCCGACAAAGGTGCTCGTTTTTTAGGCTTTTCAAGCCGGGAAAAGCGGCCAGCCTGAGACAGTATCCGGCACTTCCGGGGGGTGATAACAGCTGAGGAGGAGTGGGGCGGAGCCAGCACCCCCGGCGGCAGGTCTGAACGAGGACGGTGTGGGACCACTCTTGCCCCCTCATAAAAGAAGGCCTTCAGGAACACCGAGCAAGTAAGCAGTGAGTGGGTGTTCCCTGGGTGTCACCCAAGGAACCACCCGGGAGCACCAGAGGAGGGTGTATGTCAGTGAGGCGACATCAGCGACGGGCAGCCACCGCAGAGTGCGGTGCGGGATGGGTGACTGCGAGGGGAGGAACAAGAGGAGAGCAGGCAGGCTAGGTCGACTGCAAGAAAACATGGTCTCCACTAGGTCTGTAGCCAAAGCCAGAAGGAATAAAGCGACGCAAATGGACGTGACGGAGAGACATGCAGCTGTCCAGGTGATGGGCTGCATGGAATGTCTGTTACTCTGGCAGGAGGACAGCAAAGACAGTGCCTGTGTGCGCTGCAACCAGGTAAATGATCTGCTCAGCCTGGTGGCTGAGCTTAAGGAGGAAGTGGAAAGACTGAGGACCATTTGGGACTGTGAAAGGGAGACTGATCGGTGGAGCCACACCCTGCCATCCTTAGGGAAAAAGCAGCAGGAGGAGGCTCCACGAGAGGTAGAGGATCCCCTGCCCTCTTGTCACCAGGCAGAAGGAGGGGAACTAGGAGAGGATGGGGGGGAATGGAAGCAGGTACCTGCTCGGGGCAGCAGGAGAGCCCCCTCCAGACCTCCCATGCCTCCCCAGGTGCCCATACAGAACAGATATGGGCCTCTGGAGATAGATGATGGGGGAACTAAGGATGCTGATAAAGCCCCATCCAGGGAGTTGTCAAAGCAGCCAGCTCCACGCATTAAGACTGCTTCTGTGAAGAGCAGGAGGAGGGCAATAGTCATAGGGGGTTCCATTCTGAGGGGAACTGAGGGTCCCATATGCAGGCCGGACCCTTCCCGCAGGGAGCTCTGCTGCCTCCCTGGGGCCCGTGTTAGGGATATAAGCAGGAAGCTTCCTGGCCTGATATGGCCCTCAGATTATTACCCTCTTTTGATCTTACAGGCAGACAGTGAGGAGCTGGAGAGTAGAAGTCTGAGGGCAATGAAGAAAGATTTCAGGGCCTTGGGACGGCTTGTCAAGGGTTCGGGAGCACAAATTGTGTTCACCTCTGTCCCTCCAGTTTTGGAGACTGACGAATGGGTGAACAAGAAAATCGGACAGATCAACACCTGGCTCCAAAACTGGTGCTACCAGCAGGGCTTTGGGTTCTGTGATTGTAGTTAGATCTGCAGGACACTGGGCCTGCTTGCTAAGAATGGGAAAACCCTGTCCCGAAAGGGGAAAAGGGTACTAGGCCAAGAGTTAGCAAGGCTCATGGACAGGGCTTTAAACTAGAAATGAAGGGGGAAGGGGATAAAACCAGGCCCACTAGTAATGAGCCTAGGGATAAAGGGCCAAGGATGGGGGTGAAATCGGTAGCCCAGCTCAAGTGCATCTACACGAATGCACGTAGCATGGGCAACAGATGGGATGAGCTGGAAGCCATTGTGCAGCAGGACAACTATGATGTAGTCGCCATCACGGAGACGTGGTGGGATGACTGTCATGACTGGAATGCTGCGATGAATGGCTATAAGCTCTTCAGAAGGGACAGGCAAGGAAGGAGAGGTGGGGGTGTGGCTCTGTACATTAGGGAATGTTTTGATTGTATAGAGCTAGATTCCAGTGATGATAAGAAGTCGAGTGTTTATGGGTAAGGATGAAGGGGAAGGCAAATAAGGGAGATGATCTTGTGCTGGGAGCATGCTAGAGACCACCCGACCAGGATGAGGAGACAGATGAAGTATTCTATAAGCGGCTGGCTGAAGTCTCGCAATCGCCAGCCCTTGTTCTGGTTGGGGACTTCAACCTGCCGGCTATCTGCTGGAAATACAACACAGCAGAGAGCAGGCAGGCTAGGAGGTTCCTCGAGTGCATGGAAGGTAGATAACTTCCTGACACAACTGGTAGGTGAGCCTACCAGGGGAGCTGCCTCGCTAGACCTACTGTTCACAAACAGAGAAGGACTAGTGGGAGATGTGGTGGTCAAAGGTCGTCTTGGGTTTAGTGATCATGAAATGGTCAAGTTTTCAATTCGTAGTGATGTAAGGAGGGGGGTTAGCAAAACCTCCACCTTGGACTTCCGGAGGGCGGACTTTGGCTTGTTCAGGACACTGGTTGAGAGAGTCCCTTGGGAGACAGTCCTGAAGGGCAAAGGGGTCCAGGAAGGCTGGACGCTCTTCAAGAAGATCTTAAAGGCCCAGGAGCAGGCTGTCCCCAAGTGTCGCAAGTCTAAAGGGCAGGGAAAATGGCCAGCCTGGATGAACAAGGAACTTCTGATGGGACTACTTAGGAATAAAAGGAGGGTTTACCACCTTTGGAAGAAGGGACAGGCAACTCAGGAGGAGTACAGAGATCTTGTTAGGTTATTCAGAGAGAAAATTAGGAAGGCAAAAGCCCAGCTGGAGCTCAACTTGGCCACTAACAAAAAAAGTTTTTATAAATACATCAACAAAAAGAGAGCCAGGGAGAATCTCCATCCCTTACTGGATGCCGGGGGGGAAAGTTGCAACCAAGGATGAGGAGAAGGCTGAGATACTTAATGCCTTCTTTGCCTCCGTCTTCAATAGTCAGACCAGCTATCCCCAGGGGGTTCAGCCTCCTGAGCTGGAAGATAAGGACGGAGAGCAGAACAACCCACCCATAATCCAGGAGGAAGTAGTCAGTGATCTGCTTCTGCACCTAGACGCACATAAGTCTATGGGGCCGGATGGGATTCACCCAAGAGTATTCAGGGAGCTGTTGGGAGAGCTCACCAAGCCTCTCTCCATCATTTATCAACAATCCTGGTCAACAGGGGAGGTACCAGATGACTGGAGGGTGGCTAATGTGATGCCCATCTACAAGAAGGGTCAGAAGGAGGACCCAGGGAACTACAGGCCTGTCAGCCTGACCTCGGTACCAGGAAAGATCATGGAGAGGATCATCTTGAGTGAGCTCTCATGGCAAGTGCAGGGCAGCCAAGGGATCAGGGCCAGCCAGCATGGGTTTAGGAAAGGGAGGTCCTGCTTAACCAACCTGATCTATGATTTCTATGACCATGTGACCTGCCTTCTGGATGCGGGGAAGGCTCTGGACGTTGTCTATCTGGACTTTGGTAAGGCTTTTGACACCGTCCCCCACAGCATTCTCCTGGAGAAGCTGGCAAATCATGGCATAGACAAGTGTACTCTTTGCTGGGTTCAAAACTGGCTGGATGGCTGTGCCCAGAGAGTTGTGATTAATGGGGTGAAATCCTCTTGGTGGCCGGTCACCAGTGGTGTCCCTCAGGGCTCAGTTTTGGGGCCAGTTTTGTTTAATATCTTTATCAGTGATCTGGATGAGGGGATTGAGTGCACCCTCAGTAAGTTTGCAGACGACACCAAACTAGGTGGGAGTGTTGATCTGCTTGAGGGTAGGAAGGCTCTACAGAGGGACCTGGACAGGCTGGATCAATGGGCCAAGGCCAACTGTATGAGGTTTAACAAGGCCAAGTGCCGGGTCCTGCATTTCGGTCACAACAATCCCAAGCAATGCTACAGGCTTGGGGAAGAGTGGGTGGAAAGCTGCCCAGCAGAAAAGGACCTGGGGGTGCTGGTGGACGGCCAGCTTAACATGAGCCAGTAGTGTGCCCAGGTGGCCAAGAAGGCCAACAGCATTCTGGCTTGTATCAGGAATAGTGTGGCCAGCAGGAGTAGGGAAGTGATCGTGCCTCTGTACTCGGCACTGGTGAGGCCTCACCTCGAGTACTGTGTTCACTTCTGGGCCCCTCTGTACAAGAGGGACATTGAGGTGCTGGAGCGTGTCCAGAGGAGAGCTACCAGGCTGGTGAGGGGTCTGGAGACCAGGTCCTATGAGGAGAGGCTGAGGGAGCTGGGCATGTTTAGCTTGGAGAAGAGGAGGCTGAGGGGAGACCTCATTGCCCTCTACAGCTACCTGAAAGGAGGTTGGAGAGAGGTGGGTGTTGGCCTCTTCTCCCAGGTGAATAATGACAGGACCAGAGGAAATGGTCTGAAGTTGTGGCAGGGGAGGTTTAGATTAGATATTAGGGAGAATTACTTTACTGAAAGAGTGGTCAGGCACTGGAACAGCCTGCCCAGGGAGGTGGTTGAGTCACCATCCCTAGAGGTATTTAAGAAGCATCTAGATTGGGCACTTCAGGGCATGCTCTGAAGGGCAGAGATTGTAGGTTGTTGGGGTTTTTTGTGTGTTTTTTTGTGTGTATATGGTTGGACTTGATGATCTCAAAGGTCCTTTCCAACCATGAAGATTCTATGATTTTCCTTCAAATCCTGACTTATCTGTAAAAACTTCCAATAAACATGAATCTGACAGTCAGCCGAATATGCTGGAATTAAAAGCTATTATTGACTTTGCTGTATTGATCAATGGTGGACCAAGCCCAATAATAGATTACAGTGTTTCTCTCCGAATGCAGCTGTTTAGCTTTTCCCTCTCTGCATTAAATTAATGCTCCTCTATCAGGGAGTGTTAAAATGACTTGGTTCAGAGCATCCTGCTCCAGGCCTTGCCCTCCCATAGGTTGGGCACGTGATGCACTTCCAGAGACACATAAACACCAAAGCAGCAGGTTCTGTTTGGATGGGTATTTCATGTGGTTCTTTGCCATTCACCTCTGTTTACCCACTCTTAGAAATGCATCCATCCACTTTCCCATGGCACGTCTCGCCAGCATTCGTGCATTTCTGCTTCAATGCTCCACTCATGTGCTATATCCTCATCGTATAGACTGGGAATGGAGCCATGGGGAGGCTAATAGACTTGTCACACAGAAAGCTCATGAGTAAGAGGGAGTTTGAAGCCACTTCTTTCATGTCAACAGTGGATGTATGAAATGTTGACTAGCTCCTCTCTTCTTGTGTTCCTCAGTCTGACCTTCTTCTCCCAGTTCTAAATTCCAAGACAGTCACTAGGTGAAAAAGATCTCTTCATCTGCTTGAAAAGTATGGCAGGATGGCTTTTCCATAACATCAGTCTGATCTTATAGCAACCCCGAGAAGGACTATCTTATGCCTAGAGGTGACTTACATTTCAGCAGACTGTGTAGTCATGGTCTTTTCTGAGCTACCTGGAGGTGTTAACTGCAATAGCTCTGGGAACCACACCAACCCCCTCCAATAAACAATAGCAGCAGCTATCTGGAAGGCAGCCCCTATGCTTTGCACTGCTCTGGGCTGGGATTTAGGTCAATGATCGGTCCAGCAAAGATCTTGGTGGAAGCAACCTTTCATGAGGGGTACAAGGATTCAAAAAACACTGGAAATTCTGCTATTTCTACAGCTGCCCCTTCTCTTGAAGGCAAAAAAAACCCCAAACAACAACTCATATCTTGTGGAAATATGCAATTCAGAAATGCTTAAATGCAGACATGTCTAAGGAAAACTTCTACTTCTCTTCTGAACAAAAAGATGTAATCTGTACTGAACAGCAAGTTGCAAAGATTGTTCCAATATTATCTTTTTACAGTAAAAAATTATACTTAATGTTCAAAAAAAGTGAAATGAATACATAAATGCTGTTTTCAGTGAAACCTTATATTTTTCACAGATTGTTTTCCTAAATTAGAGTATTTCCACTCGATTTAATTTAATCATAAGAGATGCAAAAGATTAAAGAAAGGTAGAGAGGTTCAGTGATCCACTCAAGACAAGTCACGATTTGTAAGTGAGACCCAAGCAGGTCAGGAGCAAGGTGTGTACAGGAGCTACACAGAGGAAAGCTAGCATTGCTCTTCCCTCAAAGTAAGCCCACAGACAACATTTCCAGATCTATTAATCAACAGCCTTTTGTTCAAACTTGGAGAAAACAAAACCATGCTGTGAAGAAAGCAATGGACATTGGTATTGCAATGAAAAGGATATGGAGAACATGAGAGTTTTAGAGCAGGTGGCATCAAACCCTTCCCGAGCAAGTCAAGGGCTCAACATCCCTAAAGCAACTTGACAGAGAGCTCCCCAAAGCAATCTCTTACACAGTCTTCTGCAGTATGTAAATTTATTGAAATACACTTCCCTTTGCCTACTGGGAGATGAGCGCACTGTGATCTATCCTCTCAACCCACATTGACACAGGCAGCTGACATTGTGGTTTTGAAGATTGCCCTTTTGTTTTTGCTGCCAGCTCATGGGAGGGGGAGAGAAGGAGGAATGGGAAAGAGGAGGGTGTAATGCACCTGCGAGCATGTGTAGGCAGGCCAAGAGAATCTGTGCCACCAAACACTCACATGGCAGAAAAAAATCACCTTTTACTAACTGGATCCGAGGCAGATTTTTATAGTGTGTGGGTGTGAGAGTGGGCAGGGGCTGTGAGAAGGATGCAAGAAAGCAGAGCATGTAAATGCACATATGTTTGCCCCAGAAAGATGGATAGAAGGGCAGACAGTGGATAAACAGGCTTCTATCTGTATGTATAGAGTGACAGAGTTGCACAGGGAAGAGGAGCTGAGTTATGGAGACACCCTTCAGGAGCAGAAATCCAAGGACCTGATAAGCCTCCCCTTTGCCCTCCTCTGTGCAGAGGCACACTGGAGGACTCCAGCTTCCCACTGCCCTTGCAAAGTATGTTACAGGACAATTTCTTTTTCCCCACATTCCCTGAAATGGGCTATAACAATGGTAAAAACTGTCTGTCTTGAGCTGTACTTTCTCTACGCCCCTCGAGGTGACACAGCCCACGTGTGAGTCAAGGACCACATTCGGTGACTTCATGCCCCTGACCATGAGGCTGTACCCCCACCTGTACCTCTTTGTAATCTGAATTCCTGGCTTTAGGAAGAAATGAGCCAGCAGAAACCATTCAAACCTACTTTTCTGGGCTCCCATATATCTGTGCTAATAAACTAATCCAGGCCATGGCCTGTTCTTTGACTCTGCGAGCATGAAAGCCTTGCACATGTGTAGTTAAATTCTCTACCTTCTTCCCAAAACGGGGTGGGCTGAGTGCCATTGCCTGAAACAGTCTGTGCTATCCCCTAAACTGTACCTGGGGACTGTGGCAGAGTGCTAATTAACGTGGGCCCTGTGGAATAAATACTAAATTGGCTAAAAAATACAAAAGTACAGCACTGTTCACACATTAAGGAAAAGTATAAAATCAAGAGGCTTCTGAGGTAGAAAATAGCCGCAGCTGGCATGAAGGACACAACATCTGTGGTTCCCTGATAAGCTACATGAGGTACGGGATGGGATGCAATTATTCCGCGGCTTTACCTTATGATGTATAGCGGATACGGGAATGGGATGATACCATGAAACAGATAAGCTGCCAATTAGCTGCCCGCTAGATGCTCAGAGCCAACATTTTGTCAAATTTTGATGAAATGCTGTCCTTTGTGCGAACTTTGCTCATTATAATGTCATTATAATACCAAAACACACCTCCATCCCGAAGGCTACCCGCCTCCAAGGTGCGACCACTCCTTCTTGAGTCTGCGCCCTGAATTTCTCGTAAACTATACCTTTAATTGTGAAGCGAGAGAAATTTACACCAATCATGATAAAAGTATGTATGACTAAAGTCACTGAAACTCCACCTTGAAGATAACAAATAGTATAAAAATAGCCCAAGAGAGGGGGGATACCCAGGGAAGACACCATCTCAAAGAATTACATCACTGACTTCTGGGATCAGTCGACGGGCTGAGCCTCTCTTCCCCCCGCCACAGGGACGCCTTTGGGTAAGACTTAGATTATACTGAGTGCTTCCTCGGGAAACTTAGAAATTTCTCTAGAGACTCTTTTTTCTACATTTATAGCCAGGCTGTATCGTTTATAACTTTGTCGCGCGTTTTGTATATGTAACAATACTTTCATTTGCACATGCTTTGCAGACAGTGTATTTATCACCGGCAATCCTAAGAACCTATATATCTGTTGTTTAAATAAACTGCACTTTTTTAAGTAGCTAGTCGTTTTGGTTTCTCACTGAACGTGAACAAAGACTCGAGAGTGGCCGTGCTAGTTCATGAGCACAACTAGACTGAAGGTGCAGTCCACTATTAGTGTATCCAAATCGTAATAGTTTAATACATATTAAACGCGATTGGACTGATAGTGCTGAATTGGGCATCACTCAGAATTTAAACCTAGCCGCACCTAGCCTCCCACCTCAGTGAGGAGTGTTAGAATGCAAGGGGGTTTATTTTCTGCCAAAACCGCTTTGCCCCTTTTCACGCAAGAGGCCCAAAACATGACAGGGAGCGTGCTAACAGCACAGTAGTATGGACAGACCCTTGCCACATAATCACAGAATGGTTGAGGCTGGAAAGGACCCATGGAGGTCATCTTGTCCAACCCCTCTGCTCAAGCAGGGTCACCTACTTGTCAGTGCTCAAGCCTGTGCCCATAATTTACCAGTGTACAGGGATCCTTGGGAAGGTCCTGACTCTTCCATCTCCAGGGGTTGAATCACACTTGTACTTTCCATTCACCTGAACTATCTGAGATGCTCGATTGTTTGTGGTTCTTGGCACATGAACACAGCTCAGAGGGACGAGAAGTTTGGCTGGAGCTGATGAATCCTACTTTGGCTGGGAGTATATGGGATACACATAAACAGTTCTCCAAAGATGCAATTAAATATCTCTAAACATCCCACATTAATTGCATGCCTGAATCAGTATTGATGCTCATCCTGAAGTTATCTAAAGACCCTTGAAATTCCCTCTGTAATGGGAAGTGGAATGAAATACATGCAAGATAGTTTAAGGCCATGACCATCTCACTTTGGGGGTATTTCCTAAAGATTTGTAATTAAGTCAGATCTGTTAAAAGACTGACAACTATTTCCAGTGAGATCTGACCAGACTGGGGAAGATGTAAGCCTTTTGGTGAGAAAGAGAAAGGGAAGGGATAGGGGGATCATTTCACCCTCAGTTGGAGTAAGGATGCAAAACCACACAAAGAGAGTCTCATAAAGAATGATCTTAAGAGCCTTGCACAGAGACTATGCTGTGATCTTACACCTCTAATGTCCACAAGCTATGGGTCCTGGGCGTTGTATTTCAAGCCAGAATGGACCATTTTGATTATTATTTTGACTCCCTGATAGAAGAATTTAAGTCAGTAATTCCTAGACTGAAAAATGTCCTCTGTATCCCTCACTCAGCAAAACAGGCCAAGCATCATTCAATGCCTCTGCAAATAGAGGTATCCTGCCCACCATCTTTTTTCTGATAACTATGCAGGAAAAGACTGGGCTCCTTATTCTTGATTTAGCCCCAGCCACCAAAGAGATGCCCTGCACTGTGCTGACAGGGAGATATGTAAAGTCACCTCACATTCTGGCACATGCCATGGGGGAAATCCACTGGGAACGCCTCGACAGCAAGTATCAAGGCAAACCTTTTTCAATGCCTTTGACAGAAACCAAAAAGCAAATGAAAATGGGGAAAAATAATCCCCTCATGTCTCCCTCTCTGAAGGCACCAGATGCTTTAAAATTCACCAGGCAAGGTCTGCCATGTAGCAGACAGTGGGATGGAGAGGGTGGCTGCTCTGTACGTCTTCCTCTGCTCCCCAGGCCTGCTCCCAGGGACCACATCTGCATGTGCAATTTTGGCATTTCCATACATCTCTGGACGATTGTTATGCAGATCTTTGGTACGGGGAGCTGGGTTTGTTCCCTGGCCCTCCTTGGCCCTCCCTCTGTGAGGGAGGGAGCCTTGTGCTGGTAAACAGCATGCCATGCTGGCTATTAGTAATCCACCAACAGGCCAGCAACCAGGAACCGCTGCAAGCAGCATTTCCATCTGACTCCAATGCTTTAATTGTTCACTCTGTGTTAAACAAAAACACATTTCTCTGTCTAGAGATTATGAACACAAGGCTTGCCTCTCCACCCTCCCTCCAGCTTTTTTCCTCCTGGGGGAGGTTATTCCCTCTGAGAGGAGACACCCTGTTGTAGAGTTTGCTGTGATAGCAGAAAGGGACACCAGATCATCAGCGTTTACTAATCAAGGATGCGAACCTCAACCCTTGTCCCAACCTCCCATCCTGCACATGCTCCTGCTCACATTAAAGTAAGAGCTGATCCTGGATGGATATTTCCAGCTTTGCTTATCATGACCTGCACCTTAATGAGGGCCTGATGCAAAGCCCACTGAAGCCAATGGAGAGACTCCCTCTGTCTTCAGGAGCTTTGGATCAGGCCCATAAGGAATCATCTTCAGCATAGCCAGTAAACCGGATCATTAGATGGTATGAATCAGTGCAACGGCACTGACTTCCATGAAGTGAGGCCAAAGTACATTTCAAAGTACATTTCAGGAGCTCTGCTAATGGAGGAAAGCAGTATTCCCTGTAACAATGCAACAAAGCTGCAGCGCCTGGACTGCAAGTTCTGTTGAGCCACTGCTGTATCTCCCAATAGCTTCCAGGAAGTTCTTTGTGCAGTTTTGATCTCAAAAAGGATCACTTAATATATATGTGAACTTCACTTGCAGAGTGCTTATTTCTCTGCTTTTGGAAAAGAAAAAAAAAGAAAGCATTTTTTTTCACGAATGTAACAAAATATGTTGCAGATTGCTCCAGTCAGATGGACTTGTATACAGATGTCAATATGCAAAAGTCATGCCTATAAACATTTATTTTAAGGAAATATACATACAATTAACTGCCTAGTCTGACCTCTTTTATAGCACTGATTTAAGGTGCTGCAAGTGTCAGTTACTGGGTGAGTTACTCTGGGGCCTAGACCCAAGTCCCCTGTAGGGTCCCCTGTGGGGTATGACAGTCCCTTATATCAGATTGCTATCCTTCTTTGGCACTTAAGGTGTTGTCACAGACTTGCTAAATGGACCATTGAGGAAGCTGCATTCTGAGCAGGTCCCTTCCTCCACACTGTCATGCAGGAACACATGCTATTTTAGCAGTTCATACTGTCAAGCAAGGATGGATCACATAATGCCAAATTCTGTCAATACAGAGCAGATTTCATGAAAAATGCATCTTACGCTTTCCACTTCATCCTGAACCAAAAAACAAAAGTCACTTTTTTTCCTAAATACAAGCATCAGACCTCTCTGAGATACTCTGCTGTAGACATCTAAACCTTTGCCATCTGAATTTGAGATAGTCATCCCATTACAGACAATTCATTTTGAATAAATTTTTATTGGACCCAAGGATTTCAGAGGATTATTTTAAGGACAGACAGGCCATTCACACAAAAGGTGTGGAGATAATGAGCTCAGATTTAAATAGCTGTCTTTTAGAAGTTTAAATAAAACCCATTCCTGAAACTCAGCTTGAGTGGGGGGACTCATATACTGCACGTGGAAAAGACTTGATTTGTGCTACAGATTTCTGTGGGCAACACTACCAGTAGAAGATCTCTGATCCTCACCATGGTGCAGATGAAGCTACTCCAGCCAGCTTGAGCACTCTCTGTGCTCATGGAGGGGGTCTTTGACTGTCCCTATACTGCGAACAGATTTACTGTTGCATCTGTGTCTGTGCAGGGAAAACTTATCCTAGTTTCTGAGATGTGTAAAGTCTCCTATCACAAACGAGACTGAACTGGCATTCATAGATCTGAAGAAAAAAAGTTATCACCAGAATATTTTAATCTTTCTCTGAATACACTGGCTTTGAATCCAGGTTCAAGCCAGGTTCTCCAGCGTCTGAGTTCAGCCACACAATGCAGGATGGGTTTGACAGAAAACTGCATACAGTTTCATGTGAAACCAGCCAGAAGAAAAAAAACCACAAAAACAATGAACCAAGCAAACAGCTGGAAAAAAAAAAAGCTGACTTAAAAACTAGGAAGGAAAAATATCAAACAAAGTAAAACAGCTGTGCTGCAAATAACACATAGTGGTTTTCATTTTAATGCAGAAAGTTTCTTTCAGCAAAACAAAATAAAAACAAGGAATAAAAATGTATTTGTCTGTATCCTTATTCAAGATGAATTCCCAGCTTCTCTGAGTACCTGGAAAACACTCTTCATTTGGGGTTTAAACCTCAGAGCCACAAAAGTATCTTTCTGTGGACAATGGCAGTGAGCAAGAGATTGCGTAGTGCAAGACTAACCTGGAATCCCACCTTACAGCTTTACTACCCAGCTGATTTCCCCAGGCACTGGTGCAAACATCTGGATGTTTGTGTGCATGTTGACATTTATTTATTTATTTTTTTAATGCCATGGGGAACTGAGGATTAGGTTTGTTATTTACACTAACCAGGTATATCTTGAGCCAATCACGCCCTTACTGAGTTTCAACTGAAAAACACTAGGCAGAGAGAAGATGACACAGCCCTAGGAAATAGTAAGAGAGATTAATGCAAGCCACAGCAGCAGCACAGATGTAATGCACCCAGATGTAATGCACTGAGTAAACGTGTGGGTTTTTTCCTTCCTTTCACATCGTGATAGATTAGCCACCAGAGGGAGTCCAAGAGACCCCCCAAGAACTGCAGGATAAACAGATCAGCTTTTGGCAAAATAAAGGTAATTAAACATTTTCTACCGGGGGCTGCAGAGTTCAAACCAATGTGAGCTGCTTTAGGTCACTGCAAGATCTGCATCGCCGCAAGATATCTCAGAAAAGCTAAATCAGACTTAATTTACAGGTTAACTTTTCCAAGAAAACAAAGAGAATAAAAAAAGCAAGTTGATAGTGTTACTGTTGATGCTGAAAATGGTATTCTCCCCGTGTAATTAAATAATATTATGTGTTTATAGGTCAATGGAATGGAAAAGAAGGTCAGGAAACCAGAATCCAAAGGGCAAACGGTGCCTCATCTGTAGCACTATACACTTGCTCATGTTTATGGAAATGCACAGACGTATTTAAACACAAGTACATTATATACTGTTCAGTCTTATTTTTTTGTAGCAGAGGAAGAGACATGAGATTTCACACTGCCTTGCATCTCCTAGTCTGACTTCAATGCTGGAGGAGGAAACCAGCTCTCCCAGGGGGCTTGGAAGGGATGAAGGATGTCACAGGCTGCTGTTTATGGCCATGTCAGGTTAGAGAGACACTACCACACAAATTTAAATCATATCCCTCCTTATAAAGCAGGGCAAGAAGTAACACTGGTGGGCCAGAAGTATTAACATGCCAAAAAACTGTTGTGCTCTATTATAGAGCTTCTGTGTCAAAAAATAACCACATAAATGTCAGGAAAGACATCTTCCCTGGAAGATCCTACTGCTCTCCTCTGGTCTAAATTGGGACTATCACCTTAATGCCCAAAAGCTGAGCATTTGTCTTCAACACTGAGCTACAAAATCCCCATCCCTACCTTCCTTCTAAAGCTTGTTGGGTGGAGAGACGAAAAGTTCCTTTTTTCCCCCCCTCTCTTTTGTCCTACAGTAATGAAATCCTACAAGACTAGTCTGAAAACAGATGTGTTTCTGCAGAATATTGACATTTTAAGCAGGAAATGCATACATATGTGGAGGAAGAAGGGACTCGTACTATTTCTGGGTAATATGGGGCAGATCGTGTTTTCAATATCATGCCGGTAGTGATAACCGAGCTGTGCTGTCCAAGAACATATGACTTTGGTCTTTTCCAACCTAAATGATTCTATGATTCTATGGACCCCTGGCCCAAGATGTTTCAGTCCTTACATTAATGGGGTACCTGGCTGCTGAGGCCACTGTTGTTTTTCTATTTCTTTCTCAGTGCCTGCCTGCAAATTAAACCTTATTAATTTAGGTGGAAAGCAACATAAATGGGGAAAAAAGCCAAAGCTATGCATCTGTATAGGATAAATGTTATATCCACTGCTCCAAATCAGAAAAATATTGTACCCATTGTTGAAGCAGGTGAAGAATAAACACAAGACCCAAATTCAGCCTGTGCAGGTCTCGTCCATGGCTCTCTTCACAGTCATTGGGGATTGGATCGAGAGGATTGCTGAAGTATCATCTCAGGGTTCTTCCCCTAGAAAAGAGAGCTAGCTCCAAAGTAGGGTCTCAGAGAGCAGAGCTGTAATTCTGGCAGGAAAAAAAAACCAACACGAGCACTAAAAAACAACCATCCCAAGGCCAAAAGCTTTTCAGTTTATTTCCCTTAAAAATGACACAGAGGGGATGATCTTGTTGTTAAAATGTAAGACTGGTGTAACTGTGCGGATATGCTAGTCCTCAGAGAGGCAGTGAATCTTACTTGCCACTGTTTTTAACTGGAGAAGACTTCACATTAATATAAAATTAAGAAAGTCCTTGCTTACAGATCTGAACAGTCCTGAGCTGATAGGTGTTCCTTCTGTTCAGTGAAGCTAATGGAAACAAAGCATATTTAGCATTTTGCAGAAGTAATCTGCTATTTATTGCTAGTAATACAGTAACACTGTGCTGTAACACCTGTTGGTACCCCAGTGTATGCACATCCTGAGCATAACAGTCAAGCAGGGATTGCTAGAAGGAGACACAGATGCACAGAAAATGCAGGTGGGGGAGACTGAGGTTGTAGAGTAGGTCACTTGCAGGGTTTTATGCCCTGTGCTTCAGATTGCACTGCATCCAAGGAGCACAAACATACTGTGAAACTTATTTGAATGCTGAGGATGGACTGGTTACAATTATGGCTCATCAGTGTGGTCGGAAACAGAACTGGTGCTACCGAATCTATGAGGAAATTCATGTTCATTTGGAAAATCCTTGTATCAAATAAATACAAAGAAGTGACTGTGAGAGATGAGGAGCTACCTACACACTCCACGTTGGCAACAAATGCTCAAGGTGCTCAGCAACTTGCAAGAAAACTTTTGCATGTAGGTGCCCCATTCCATGCCTGGCACTCCCTCCATGTACTCTCTCTGCCACGCTTCCTGGGAGGAATCTGCTCTATCCAAAAGGCAACATTAACACTTTAAAAAAGATGCACATAGGGGAAGGCCTATGGCCATGGACTGTTTGGACCATGTGTACGTTGGGTTCCAACAGGTTACTTCTGATTTTCTGAGCTAAATCTAAGAGTGTATGTTCTCTGGAAATCAAGGTAAAGAACACTTTATGGGAAGAAATTCCCTTTTCCTTTCATTGGCAATTCTCAAATTTTAGGCCAACCAAATGACCTAGCTGTGACAGACTGAGCATCCCTGAGGATTTCTGAGAACTCCAAAATCACATAAAAAGAAGGAAACAGGATTCAACAAAACAAGTGGAATTACTAAGTCAGGAAATAAACTGAAAAGGTCAAACACCTCATTGGGTCAGACATCTTGCAAAGTTGCTCAGAAGCCCAGGTCTTGCCTGGAACAGATATTGTTATAAGATCTTGTTCTGGGACCCAATGGTCCCAGGAAACCTTTTTCCTTTTCTCTAGCAATTTTCCCAGTCACTGCTGGGGCTTTGGTGGAAATCCTTGGAAGCAGATTTCCTCTACAGCCTTTCCACATTATGCTCCAATGACCAACTTTGCTCAGTTCAATCTGCCCAACTGCAGCAGGACACAGTCAAAAATCAGTCAGTGCTTAGGAAGTCCCTTCTCTTTTATCTCACCTTGCTCTCTGTCTACTCCCTTCCCAGGCCTTGTCCTTTCTTACACAACTTGTGTATCATCAGGTAACCAAGTAAATATCATTTCAGAGAGCTGCCCCCTTTTGCCATGCATCTGAATAAGCACCGGGTCTGCAGTTATTTGTTTAGCCACTGAGCTGAACAAATTAGATCAACACAAGACATGCAGTGAGGGGAGGAGGACACCAGGAGGAGGGGCCCATCTACCAGAAAGGAAAGATGCTGGGGAAGTGCTGTCCTCATGGCCAAATTAACCTTGCTGTCGTGGTTTGGGCCAAATCGGCCAAAGGCCAGCGACAGATGCTCTCCCCCAACATCTTGTACACGGAGAGGAAGAGGAGAGGTAAAGAGATTTACGAGTTTAGAAGAAACTAAACTACTTTAATGAAAATATTAATAATAAAATATAAAGGAAAATAATGAAATAGATACAGTATATACAAAACTGTATTAAGCTCCCAGGATGACGTCACCAGCAGGCACTGGGGAAATCCCAGGCTGGACTCAGCGATGGGTGGGAACTGGATTCCACAGATGGAGTCAGGAACACACGGATCGGGATCAAAGGCAGATGAACAGGCAGGGTCCTCCTCGGACATCGGCCATTGAAGGAAGAGGGCTGACCCTTTGATCCCTCAGCTTTTATACTGAGCATGGGGCAGATGGGATGGAATACCCCTGTTGGTCAGTTTTGGGTCACCTGTCCTGTCCGCTCCTCCCTGCAGGTGGGACCCCTCTATGCTTTTCCGTTTATGACCCTCTAATGGGGCAAATAACAAAATTAGCTGACCTTGGTTGTTATAGCAATAAGTATAAGCAAGAGCCTCTCTGCATACCATTCCTTGGCACTAATTGTAAACATTGGTCTTATCGCTCTGAGAACGAACCGTTTTCGACACAACATGCTGTTAATTTCAGAGAGTTAGAAGAGGCCTAGCTAAGAAATAAAATTACTGAACAGAAAGTTGGTTCTGTTTTACCTCAAACCAGGACACCTGCCTTGGCAACAGTGTCCTTCATTCCCCCAGAAAAATCTGCTAGGCAATTCCCCATCCATAGAATCTAGTTCCAACCCCCCTGCCATTGGCAGGGACACCTCCCACTAGACCAGGCTGCTCAAAGCCTCATCCAGCCTGGCCTTGAACACTTCCAGTGATGAGGCATTCCAAGGAACAACTTCCCTGGGAAACCTGTTCCAGTGCCTCACTACCCTCTCCTTCATGTGTATTGCAGAACTGGGGCAGAGCTGCACAGGATCAAAGCTGTGCTTTAGAGCTCAGGAGGTTGTAACAGTTGCATTTGTACAAGGGGAGATGTGTGGGAAAAGCTTCCTTCTGCTAAATTCAGTGACACACTGTTAACAAGACAATACAACAGCCAGGGTTGGTTGCCATTTTCTCTCCCCCTCGCGCTCTTTTTTTTTTTTACAACTCAATGAGACCTTTCATTATATTTCAAACATGTTTCCTTTAAAGCTGTTGTGAAGATTCCCTCCTACTGCTTCCACTGCTCTTCTTCTTCTTTCACTGCAGCTGATAAGCATCTCGTTCTGTCAGGTCCTGGTTTATACACAAGACACATAGCATGGGGTTGCGGCAAAACAGCTTGCTCTTCTCCCTTAGAGATGGGCATCTCACAAGAAGTCTGCTCTTACCAAGCTAACTAGTCACCATCATCTCTAATTTCAGGGAAACTTAGCATGTTCTTCACCCACAGAGTTGGAGAATAGGTCGATAATATTTCCAAAGCAGACTTTCTGTTGGTGTAAATTAGTACAGCTCCTCTAAAGTCAAAGAACTTACTGTCAAGAGGGACCAGATTAAAGCATGCAAACATTGGAAAAGTTGTTATCCATATTTTATAGATGGCACAGCAGAGTCAGAAAAGGGTGATTCACATGGAATCACTGTCCTGGGAGCAGCCAGAAATCTCCTGCATCATAAAACACAGAACCTCTCTGGAATGAAGCAGCAGTGACCATCTTGCAAACAGTGCTCTGGAAAGCCCAGAGCCTGGTCCATTTTCCAAGAGGAAATTACCAAAAAGACCATAGGGGAATTTCCCTGCAAAACCCATCTTCAAACTACATACTACCAGTAACAAACCCACCCAAGATAAGAAAAGGACCAGCTGTACCAAGGTAACTTAATCAGATTTGTCAAAAGATAACTTTGACTGCGTTCTACAACTTTAACTTGGAAATGGTAATTTTTTCAAATCTCTGCCCCTCTCATTGAAATGTCTGGAAGCAGTGACCCTTCACTGTTGGAGACATAGCACTGAATTGTGATTTTCTATTTCTGAAATAAACTCCTCTGCAAAGGGGGAAAAAGTCCCCCCAGCACATGAGAACATCTCAGTGATTCCTCTTCCACCACAGAAAAGAGTGGGAAAGTGCTTAGATAATTGGAAAGGGGATGAATCTAATTGCAAGAAAAGCTTTACTAGATTAATCAATTTAATGTCACCTCTGATAATTCTTGAAGCAATTCCATGTAGATAATCAGTATGCATTGATAATTCGAACTAATCAAGAGGTGTGGAGAGATGGAAAACCTTTTTCCTCAGTGTACTATTGTTACAAAAGACACTTTTGAAAGAATCAAACAAGAATTTTCCTCCTCTTTTTTTTTTTTTGTTAAATTAAATCTATCTCTAGAAAATGTTAGTGTGACAGAAAAGGATTGAAAGATTTTTAGTTGATCTAATCAAACTGGAACAGTCCTGCCTGTTCTTTTCCAGGACTTTCCCAGATTCTATAGTATTTTCCAGTGGTCTTCAAACTGAAACAGGGCCCTGCAGCCAGAAGTCAACTAACTAACCTATTGGCCTCAACACTAAATAACATTAACAGCAAGAATTCTCTGTTTCTCAGTGGAAACTTGCAGGGGAAACTAGTGCAGATGGTAGCAGAAGGATGACCTCGGAGTTAGATAAATCCTGTAAGGTGTAGTCAGGTGGGAAGCATTGAATCTGCACCTGTATGAGGCAACAATGCCAGAATGAATTTGCTCTAGGGTCAGTGAAATGACCAGTCTTGGGGAACAGTATGAGTTTTTGGACGCTATGACACTAAGTTATGGTTCATGACAGATTTAGGAGGGATGATGTGCGTATGAGCAACATCAGAAAAAGCAAGGTGAAGGTAACCATTTATCAGTGCTTTCCCTGCTGCAGGTGCAAAGGAGGGTGTTAAATGGAATGCCTGTGAATACAAAGAAAAGAGTTAACTAGCTTGTCTGCTGCTTGCAGACTGAATGGTCCTCAGAGACACTGGTATTTAAAGGGGCTTCCAGCTCCTAAGTGCCACTGCAGAGGGAGGTTCCTGAACCACTATGTTTACATATAAAAAAATTATACTCCCTCCTCCCCAGAAAGATGCTGCATGGCTTTCTGCTTTTGCAAGAGAGGAGAGTTGACAATGAGAGGGGAGATGCATACTATTGAGCTACCTCCCTGCTTTTAACATTACCCAGCTGAGCTCACTTCACAGATTCCCCAGAACAGTAGGAAACAGAGCTGATGTGGACCTTTCGGTGGTAAATTTTCTTATTTAAAAAAATTTCTGGGGCAAAGTCTTCAGCCTTTCAGATTTTTTTCAATTTTTTTTCACTCATTTTCCACCGTCCCGTCTCAACATTCAAAGAAACCAGTTTCCCTGGGAAAAAATAGTGATTTTGATTTAGAATCAAAGAATCATAGAATCATTTAGGTTGGAAAAGACCCTTGGGATCATCGAGTCCAACCATCAACCCCACTCTACAAAGTTCTCCCTTACACCATATCCCTTAACACCACATCTAAACGAGTCTTAAACACATTCAGGGATGGTGACTCCACCACCTCCCTGGGCAGCCTGTTCCAGTGTCTGACCACTCTTTCCATGAAGAATTTTTTCCTAATGTCCAGCCTAAACCTACCCTGCTGCAGCTTGAACCCATTCCCTCTTGTTCTATTGCTAATTACCTGTGAGAAGAGACCAGCACCAACCTCTCTACAATGTCCTTTCAAGTAGTTGTAGAGAGCGATGAGGTCTCCCCTCAGCCTCCTCTTCCTCAAACTAAACAGTCCCAGCTCCTTCAATCACTCCTCATAAGATTTATTCTGCAGGCCCTTCACCAGCTCCATTGCCCTCCTCTGCACTCACTACAGCACCTCGATATCTCTCTCATATTGAGTTGCTCAAAACTGGGCACAATACTCAAGGTGTGGCCTCACCTGTGCTGAGTACAGGGGGACAATCACCTCCCTCCTTCTGCTGGTCACACTATTTCTAATACAAGCCAGGATGGCATTGGCTTTCTTGGCCACCTGGGCACACTGCTGGCTCATGTTCAGCCGCTTGTCAATTAGAACCCCCAGGTCCTTTTCTGCCAGGCAGCTCTCCAGCCACACTTCCCCAAGCCTGTAGCGATGCATGGGGTTGTTGTGGCCCAAGTGCAGGACCTGGCACTTGGCCTGGTTGAAGCTCATTCCATTAGCATTGGCCCATCGATCCAATCTATCCAAGTCTCTCTGTAGAGCCTCCCTATCCTCATGCAGATCAACACTCCCGCTTAACTTGGTGTCATCTGCGAACTTACTGATGATACACTCTATGTCCTTATCAAGATCATCAATAAAGATGTTAAACAGAAATGGTCCCAACATGGAGCCCTGAGGGACACCACTTGTGATTGGCTGCCAGCTGGATTTAACTCCATTGACCACCACTCTTTGGGACAGTCCATCCAGCCAGTGCTTGATCCAGCAGATCGTATGCTCATCCAGGCCATGAGCAGCCAGTTTTTCCATGAGAATTCTATGGGGGACAGTGTCAAATGCTTTTCGAAAGTCTAGGTAGACAATATCCACAGCCATTTCTTTGATAATCTTTAAAATGGGGAAAAAAAGACCTGCTTAATCTACTGGATTTCCCAAGATGTATTTCTTCTTAGCCAAATTCAGCAGAAATCCCTGCACTTTTCCATAACCCTGTAGGCTGCTGTCGTGGTTTAACTCCATCTGGCAGCTAAACACCACACAGCCGCTCGCTCACTCCCCCTGCAGCAGGATGGGGGGAAGAGGATTGGAAGGGTTGAGATAAGAACAGTTTAATAACTGAAATAAAATAAAATAGTAGTAATAACAATAATAAATTGTAATGAAAAGGAAAATAATAAAGAGATAAATAAAACCAAAGAAAGACAAGTGATGCAAATGAAAAAAAATTGCTCTCTGACAACTGACTGATGCCCAGCCAGTCCCTGAGCAGTGTCCCTTCTGCTAACCTTCCCCCAGCTTTTATTGCTGAGCATGATGTCATATGGTATGGAATATCCCTTTGGTCAGTTGGGGTCAGCTGTCCTGGCTGTGTCACCTCCCAACTTCTTTTGCATCCTGAGCCTACTCACTGGTGGGGTAGTGTGAAGAGCAGAAGAGGCCTTGACACTGTGTAAGCACTGCTCAGTAGTAACTAAAACACCCCTGAATTATCAACACTGTTTCCAGCGCGAATCCAAAACATAGCCTCATACTAGCTACTATGAAGAAAATTAAGTCTACCCCAGCCAAAACCAGCACAGCTGCCATACTCAGCTGTACTATAGAAGAAGAGAGGGAATGTAACTGATGTTTATGGGAGGCATCTGGAGAGCCAGGCTCCTAGGTTTTGTGTCTGCTTCCATCACCAACATGGCGACACCACTTTTGTCAAATCTCTTAGGACAAAACTTTCAAAACTGGAGTGCTTAAACTCAGACAACTCCATAGCTCTTCTGAGGTCTGAAATCATCAAACATAAGGCCTTTAGGTTCCCTTTGAGTGTCTAATCATGAATAAAGGCATTTATGCCATGTCTCTGATATCACCTCTAGGCAGCTCTGTCTTCTCCAGTTCTAAAAGGAGGCTAAAAGTACATATCCCCAAAGGGCTACTGCACAGAGCTGAGATCCTTGCAAGGGGCTTTGGAGGAAGTGCCAAGAGGTCTGAGAAGTCAACCTCCCTCCCTTCCTTTGCACTCTCTGGGAGTAAAATTTACTCCTGGAAAGAGAGTGTCCAAAGCAAAGTTTTTACATGCCTTAATTTGTGCTGGATACTCCCCAGCAAATGCTATTCCAGCTGCCAAAGGCCAGTTGCAAACTCCACAGCAAGAGCTAAAATCAATTTGCAGCCAAAGTAAAAAGGCCTGGATATCTGTCCCTGGCCCCTTCGCTTTCCAGAAAAGCCATGAAATGAGCTGCTGCCTTTGGTTACATGGTTAATTTCAGAAATGAAAAGACCAGTAGCAATAATAGCGTTGCCAGCTACATGGTGTAGAGCTCAGGAAAGAAGATGACGGTAGCCTTTGAAATCCAAGCTGCCATATACTCTCTCAGAAACAATTTCCTTACAGTTTTTGGAGAAAATAGAATAGGGCTACTTCTGGGGAAGAAGTTAAATCTTTAAAACATATATTCAGGTGAGTGAGGAAGCCCTTGGATAAACAATAGTGAATATTGCTGAGAGCCAAAGAAAGGGGCCAGAGATTACAAAATAAATGTCAAAATTTGAGGCACTCAGAGAAGGGAAAAGAGAAGTAATTTTAAGTGTCTGGGGAAGAGGAGAAAATCTTTTTTTATATTTTTTTCTGCAAGATGAAAAATATCTCCTATTTTGACATAAATAAAACTGCCCTTCAGTGTATCTGGAAGACAGGAATTTTATTTTCCTCTATCTCTCAGATTCAGAACAAAACAAAACAAAAAAGAAACTATGTTTTCACAGTTGACTAGAATACTCCAAATCCTCTAAACAGTGCTAAATCCAGCAAGAGCAAAGCCTGATCACCAGTGCCACATCTTCCATTTGACACAGGCTTCTCGGGGACCTCAAACACCTGGAGCCTGCTCTCCTGCGAAGTGAACTGTTACATTTCATGCTCATTGTTCATGCCATTCCTCTGACATTTTAGGCTGAAGAGGGCTGGGTTCATATACTTAAGGAAGAAGGTTAAAGTTTGGGGGATGTGTTGTTGTGTGCGGTTTTTTTTTCATTTTTGCTGAACCAGAGCTTTATGGATGATAGGGTAAAAACAAGTAAAGAAGTGCCTGGCATCCAGGAACATAATACACTTTGGCATCTAATATTCCTCCAAGGTTAGTTCATCCCTGTGCTGAGCACCAGAAGCAGGCCTGTATGGTGGCAACATTTCCTGTCAATTATGTTGTGAGCAGGGCATGGCAGGTGGATTGCACCAGCGATGGGTTTCTGCACCAAGGCTGTATGTACCCATACAGCTGCTCAGGCAGGAAAAATAACAACCACTGCGTACCCTTGGTATGTTTTCACAGAATCACAGAATGGTAGGGGTTGGAAGGGACCTCTGGAGATCATCTAGTCCAACCCCCCTGCCAGAGCAGGGTCACCTAGAGCATGTTGCACAGGAACATGTCCAGGTGGGTTTGGAATGTCTCCAGAGAAGGAGACTCCACCACCTCTCTGGGCAGCCTGTTCCAGTGCTCTGCCACCCTCAAAGTAAAGAAGGTCCTCCTCATGGTTAGGTGGAACTTCCTATGCTCAAGTTTGTGCCCATTACCTCTTGTCCTGTTGCCAGGCACCACTGAAAAGAGCCTGGCCCCATCCTCCTGACACCCACCCTTTAAGTATTTACAAGCATTGATAAGGTCCCCCCTCAGTCTTCTTTTTTCCAGACTGAAGAGACCCAAATCCCTCAGCCTTTCTTCATAAGAGAGGTGTTCCAGTCCCCTAATCATCTTGGTAGCCCTTTGCTGTACCCTCTCTCCAGCAGTTCCCTGTCCTTCTTGAACCAGGGAGCCCAGAACTGGACACAGGACTCCAGATGCGGCCTCACCAGGGCAGAGTAGAGGGGGAGGATGACCTCCCTCAACCTGCTGGCCACACTCTTCTTGATGCACCCCAGGATGCCATTGGCCTTCTTGGCCACAAGGGCACATTGCTGGCTCATGGTCATCCTGTTGTCCACCAGGACTCCCAGGTCTCTTTCCACAGAGCTGCTCTCCAGCAGGTCAGCCCCCAACCTGTATTGGTGCATGGGGTTATTCCTCCCCAGGTGCAGCACCCTACGCTTGCCCTTATTGAATTTCATAAGGTTCCTCTTTGCCCAGATCTCCAGCCTGTCCAGGTCTCACTGTATGGCAGCACAGCCTTCTGGTGCATCAGCCACCCCTCCCAGTTTTGTGTCATCAGCAAACTTGCTGAGGGTGCACTCTATCCCTTCATCCAGGTCACTGATGAATATATTGAAGAGGACTGGACCCAGTACTGACCCCTGGGGAACACCACTCGTCACTGACCTCCAACTAGACTCTGTGCCCCTAATCAACGACCCTCTGAGCTGTATCTTTCAACCAGTTTTCAATCCACCCCACTGTCCATTCATCTAACCCACACTTCCTAAGCTTCCCTATGAGGATTCTGTGGGAGACCGTGTCAAAAGCCTTGCTGAAGTCAAGGTAGACAACATCCACTGCCCTCCCCTCATCTATCCATCCAGTCATGCCATCATAGAAGGCTATATCAGATTAGTCAGACATGGTGAATGCGTGTTGACTACTTCTGATTGATAGCTTTCTTTTCCTCTACTTGCCTTGAGATGATGCCCAGAATGAGCTGTTCCATCATCTTTCCAGGGATGGAGGTGAGGCTGACTGGCCTGTAGTTCCCTAGGTCCTCCTTCTTTCCCTTTTTGAAGACTGGAGTGACATTGGCCTTCCTCCAGTCCTCAGGCACCTCGCCTGTTTTCCAGGACCTTTCAAAGATGATGGAGAACAGCCCAGCAGTGACTTCCACCAGCTCCCTCAGCACTCTCGGGTGCATCCCATCAGGACCCATGGACTTGTGGATATCCAGTTGACTTAATTGATCTCTCACTTGATCCTCCTCAGCCAAGGGGAAGTCTTCCTTTGTCCAGACTTTCCCTGTTACTTTCTCCAAAGTCTGGGACTCCTGAGGGCTGGCCTGAGCAGCAAAGACCAAAGCAAAGAAGGCATTCAGTAATTCCGCCTTCTCTATATCCTTTGGCACCATGGCTCCTGTCTCATTCAACAGCGGGTCCACATTTTCTCTAGTTTTCATTTTGCCTTCAATATACTTGAAGAAACCCTTTCTGTTGACCTTTACATCCCTTACCAGGTTTAATTCCAAGGAGGCTTTGGCTTTCCTAGTTTCATCCCTGCATGCTCTGACGGCATTCTTGTAATCTTCCCAAGTGGTCAATTCCTTCTTCCACTTGAGCTTTTTCAGAAGCTTCCTGCTTAACTATGCAGGTCTCCTGCTTCCCTTGCCAGATTTCTTCCTCTTAGGGATGCACTGATCCTGAGCTTGGAGAAAGTGGTGTTGGTGAAACCAACCAAGAAAGTTGGTGAATACCAACCAGCTCTCTTGATCCCCTCTACCTTCCAGAGGTCTAGCCCATGGGATCTCTCCAAGCAGTTTCTTGAAGAGGTCAAAGTAAGCCCTCCTGAAATCCAAGGCTGCGATTCTACTTGTTGTTTTGTGCATACTACCCATGATCCTGAACTCTATCTTCTCATGATCACTACAGCCAAGGTTGCCCCCAACTTTAATATCCTCCACCAGTCCCTCTTTGTTTGTCTGTACTAGGTCCAACATGAGCAGGTAATGCGCACTTGCAGCCCAGAAAGCCAACCGCATCCTGGGCTGCATCAAAAGAAGCATGGCCAGCAGGTCGAAGGAGGTGATTATGCCACTCTAGTCTGCTCTGGTGAGACGCCACCTGGAATACTGTGTCCAGCTCTGGAGTCCTCAGCATAAGAAGGACATGGACCTGTTGGAATGGGTCCAGAGGAGGGCCACGAAGATGATCAGAGGGCTGGAGCACCTCTGCTATGAGGACAGGCTGAGAGAGCTGGGGCTGTTCAGCCTGGAGAAGAGAAGGCCCCGAGGAGACCTTATAGCGGCCTTCCAGTACCTGAAGGGGGCCTACAGGAAGGATGGGGAGGGACTCTTTATCAGGGAGTGTTATGATGGGACACGGGGCAATGGCTTCAAACTGAAAGAGGGTAGATTTAGATTGGATATCAGGGAGAAATTCTTTACTGTGAGGGTGGTGAGGCACTGGAACAGGTTGCCCAGGGAAGCTGTGGATGCCCCATCCCTGGAAGTGTTCAAGGCCAGGCTGGATGAGGCTTTGAGTAGCCTGGTCTAGTGGGAGGTGGCCCTGCCCATGGCAGGGGGGTTGGAACTAGATGATCTTTAAGGTCCCTTCCAACCCGAACCATTCTATGATTCCAGATGCTCTCTCACATAGAGAGCAACTCCACCACCTTGCCTTGCTGGCCTGTCTTTCCTGAAAAGGATATAGTCATCCATGACAGCATTCCAGTCATGTGAGCTATCCCACCATGTCTCAGTAATTGCAATGAGATCATGGCCCTGCGACCTCACACAGATCTCCAGCTTTTCCTGTTTATTCCCCATGCTGCGTGCATTGGTGTATAAGCATTTCAGAGAGGGAGTCGTGTGTGTAGTTTTGACCCTTGAGATGTGGTAGGTCTTCTGGCTTTCAGAAATACTGGCACCCTCCCCTACAAGTGCTGAGGTACTACACCCAGGCACCTCACTGGCAAGCCCAGTTGCATCCCCACCCCCCTTCTAATCTAGTTTAAAGCCCTATCAATGGGCCCTGATATCTTTTGTCCTAGAACCCTTTTCCCCCTGCAAGGTAAGCTATTCCCACCTATTACCAGCAGGCCTGGTGTCCTGTAAATCAGGCCATGGTCAAAGAACCCAATGTCCTGCTGGCAGCACCAGGCTCGAAGCCAGGCATTGATCTGCTGGCTCCTCCTATTTACCCCCTCACCATTCCCCACAACTGGGGGGATAGACGAGAACACAACTTGCGCTCCCCATCCCTTGACCAGTCATCCCAAGGTCCTGAAATCTCTCTTCATTGTCCTCGGACTTCTCGCTACCTCGTCGCTGCCTATCTGAAAGATCAAAAGGGAGTAATAATCTGAGGGCCGTAGCAGGGAAGGAAGCTTCCTCTTCATGTCATTGACCTGGGCCCCAGGGAGGCAGCAGACCTCCCTATGTATCAGGTCTGGTCTGCATATTGGGCCTTCCGCTCCCTTCAGTAGGGAGTCATCTATGACAAGGACCCATCTTTTCTTCTTTACCGCAGAGGTTTTGATGCAGGGGGGAGGTCTGACTAGACCTCAATGACACCTCCAAGGTAGGAGAACTATCATCCTCATCATTGTCCAGGCTCCCTTGCAGAGCACTGTACCTGTTATACAATGGCATCTGGGAAGGTGGGGTAGTCGCCGGGCAGATGTGACTGCGGCGCCTGTTGCGCCGGGCAGGAGGCAGGAACTTCTTGTCATTGCCCCCTGTCCTCCAAGTCACCACATTCAGTCAGGCAGAGAGAGGACAGGGAGTTCTCTGTTGCAGGGTCTCTGTCTGCCTGCTGGGTTTCTGTCGTGGGATGCAGGATTCTACTCCAAGCACCTCTCTCTCTCTTGCATTCCTTGACGGCCCTCAACCTGCTTACCTCCTCCCTGAGCTCCATCACTAAGCAGAGGAGATCCTCTACCCGGGCACATCTCCCACAGGCGTGCCCACCACTGCCATCCGACACCTGCATAAGAGCAGGGCACACCCTGCAGCCTGATGTCTGTGTGGCAGCATGTTCCCACAGGAGTTCCATCTGGGAGGCTGCATCAGAGCTGGTGGTTGTGGAGCTCATGGATGCCATGGTCTTCTTACGAATGGATAACATCACTTCCTGGCTGGGTTGGCAGTCTTTCAGCGCTTTCCCGCGTGAACTGCCGTGCAAACTGCTGCGACCTGACTGTAGTGTCGTGCCCTGTTTGCCCGGTCTCTTCACCCGCCCAGGAAGCCCACCCTTGTCGTGGTGCTCCCGGGTGACTCCCTGAGTGACGCCCAGGCGACGCCCACTCACTGCTTGCTTGCTCAGTGTGCAGCGACCAGGTTGCTGTTCTCCCGAAGGGCTTCTTTTATGAGTGGGGGAGTGGTCCCACCCCGCCTCGTTTAGATCTGCCGCCGGGCCCAAGCCACAACACACAACGCCACTGACCCCGACAACAGCCCGAGCGGCATCGGCTGCCCCCCCACAGGCCACGACATCGGCCAGACCCACAACGGCTGCCCACCCACCGGCTCCGGCGAAAGCCACGCCTCCGCCCGTACAGGCGAAAACCACGGCTCCGGCCATACCGACACCGGCGCCAGCGGCACCGACCAAAGCCCCGACATCGGCTCCGGCAAAAGCCACGTACCTGGTCCAGGCCCCGGCCCGGCTCATGCCGGCAGCAGTCACTCAGCAGCCTGCGGTCAAAGTCACTCCGCCGCCTGCCCCCCACACACCTGCATCGCCAGCCCCTCCCCCGCCCGCAGCGGCACCGGCTGCTCAAGCCCCGACAAAGAGCACGGTCACTGCTCCGGCTGCCCCGACAACGAGCGCTGCTGCTACCCAAACTCCAGCAGAACCGGCACAAGTTGCCCTGGTGACCAGGAAACAGAAAAAGTTAGCTCGTTCCCTTGCCTCTGACGACAAAGACCAGCCCAATCCAGTCAGCATAGGAGAGGGTTCCTCTGAGGAATATCCAGGAGAGGGTCCTTCTCAGGCAGATAAAGGAAAAGGTCCTGCTAAATCAGATAAAGGAGAGGGTCCTTCTCAGCCAGCATTAACACAGGATGAGGACTCGGATTCAGAGATAATCATTAAATCCTTTTCTATGAAGGATTTGTGAAATATGAGGAAGGACTTTAGTCGTCATGAATGGGAGACATTTGTCTCCTGGTTGCTCCGATGCTGGGACAATGGGGCTGACACCATAGATTTAGATGGCAGAGAAGCTAAGCAGTTGGGAAACCTGTCCAAAGATGGAGGGACTGATAGAGCCATTGGGAGAAAGGCAGACACCCTCAGTCTCTGGAGGTGACTGCTAGCAGCTGTGAAGGGCAGGTACCCCTTTAAGGATGATATCGAATGACATCCAACCAAATGGACCAGCATGGAAAAAGGTATTAAGTACCTGAGGGAACTGGCTGTGTGAGAGGTGATTTATAGCAACTGGCAAGTGATTATAGACCCTGATGAAATGCCATGCAAAGGATCTTTGTTGAGGAAGTTTGTGCAGAGTGCACCATCAAGTTATTCCCACACTTTGACAACAATGGTCTGGGGAGGATCTGATACTGATACACCAACTGTAAATGAGGTGGCTAACAAGATTTGACAGTATGAAGACAGTCTCTCTTGTCCCCTTCATGTAGCAGCTGTGGAGAAAATGGCTGAGCAAGTTAAGACCATGGTTGATAAAACCAAGACAATGGCTGAGACAACTGAGAAAGTAGCTAAGAATACCGAGAAAATGTCTGAGACAATAGAGAAAATGACTAAGACAATAACCGAGGAAAATGAGAAAAATGATAAACTTTTTCATGAACTGCTTGAAAAACTGTCTGAGAAGGGGAAAGAATCCCACTCTTCCCCTGAACAGACCCAGGTTGCAGTCATTAAGAAAAAACGCCCTCCTACAAAATCAACTCAAGGGAAACAGGATCCACTCCGAGATTTCCTGTGGCTTTGCCTCTGCAACTATGGAGAAGACATGAGTAAGTGGTAGAGAAAACCTACTCCGGCACTGCAGGCACGAGTGCTTGAGTTGCAAGGTAAAGCAGGTGGAAGAAAGAATTTCTGCAGGAGGATGACCGTTTCAGTCCACGGTAAGCGATGCTCCAGTCCTTGCAGGAACTAATCTCCTAATTGTAGATGTTGTTCTCAACATTAGAGGTGCCCTGCCTCCAGCCAGGAGGAGGAGAGGGATAACCAAGTTTATTGGACTGTGTGGATTCGATGGCCTGGCACATTAGAGCCACAGAAGTATAAAGCCCTGGTGGACACTGGTGCACAGTGTACCCTATTGCCATTGAATCATAAAGGGACAGAATCTGTCACTGTTTCTGGAGTGTCAGGTGGGTCTCAAGAACTGACTGTATTAGAGGCCGAAGTGAGCCTGAATGTGGCCTAAATGCTCCATGCATCCTTGGCATAGACTACCTCAAGAGAGGGTATTTCAAAGACCTGAAAGGGTATTGGTAGGCTTTTGGTATAGCAGCTGTAGAGACTGAGGACGTTACACAGCTGTCTACCTTACCTGGCCTTTCAGATGACCCTTCTATTGTGGGACTGCTGAAGGTTAAAGAACAGCAGGTGCCAATTGCTACTGCCACAGTGCATTGAGGACAGTATCACACTAACCAAGACTCCCTGATTCCCATCCAGAACCTGATTCATCGGTTGGAGACCCAAGGAGTGATCAGCAAGACTCGCTCACCCTTTAACAGCCCTAGATGGCCAGTGTGAAAGTCTGACGGAGACTGGAGATTAACAGTAGACTATCGTGGCCTGAACGAAGTCACACCACCACTGAGTGCTGCTGTGCCAGACATGCTAGAACTGCAGTATGAACTGGAGTCAAAGGCAGCCAAGTGGTATGCTACAATTGACATTGCTCATGCATTCTTCTCTATTCCTTTAGCAGCAGAGTGCAGGCCACAGTTTGCTTTCACTTGGAGAGGCATCCAGTACACCTGGAATCAACTGCCCCAGGGGTGGAAACCCAGCCCTGCTATTTGCCATGGAATGATCCAGACTGCACTGGAGAAGGGTGGAGCTCCAGAACACCTGCAGTACATTGATGACATCATTGTGTGGGGCAACACAGCAGAAGAAGTTTTCAAGAAAGGTAAGAAAATAATCAAGATTCTTCTGAAAGCAGGTTTTGCTGTAAAAAAGAGGTAAGGTCAAGGGACCTGCAGGAGACATCCAGTTCTTGGGGATCAAATGGCAAGATGGTTGTCGTCAGATCCCAATGGATGTGATTAACAAAATAACATCTGTGTCCCCACCTACTAACAAAAAGGAAACACAAGCCTTCTTAGTCATTGTGGGTTTCTGGAGACTGCATATTCCAGGTTATAGTCAGATTGTGAAACCTCTCTATGAAGTGACTCGAAAGAAAAATAACTTTACGTGGGGTCCTGAGCAACAACAGGCCTTTGAGCAAATTAAACAAGAGATTGTGCATGCAGTAGCCCTTGGGCCAGTCCAAACAGGACAGGACATTGAAAATGTGCTATGCACCGCAGCTGGGGACAATGGCCCTACCTGGAGCCTCTGGCAGAAAGCACCAGGGGAGACTCGAGGTCAACCCCTAGGATTCTGGAGTCGAGGCTATAAAGGCTCCAAGGCCAACTATGCCCCAACTGAGAAAAATCTTGGCAGCCTATGAAGGAGTTAGAGCTGCTTCAGAGGTACTTGGTACTGAAGCCCAGCTCCTCCTGGTGCCCCCATTATCAGTCCTGGGCTGGATGTTCAAGGGTAAAGTTCCTTCTACTCATCATGCCACCTGAGGAGGTGGTAACATGTGCTTAGGAAGCCCCACCATACAATGAACTCTCAGTTAATGAGAAACAGTATGCTCTGTTTGCTGATGGGTCTTGTCATATTGTAGGAATACATCGAAGGTGGAAAGCTGCTGGGTGGAGTCTTACGTGATAAGTCGCAGAAGCTGCTGAAGGAGAAGGTGAATCAAGTCAATTTGCAGAAGTGAAAGCCATCCATCTGGCCTTAGGCATTGCTGAAGGAGAAAAGTGGCCAATACTCTATCTCTATACTGAGTCATGGATGGTGGCAAATGCTCTGTGGGGGTGGTTAAAGCAGTGGAAGCAGAGCAACTGGCAGCACAAAGGTAAACCCATCTGGGCTGCTGAATTATGGCAAGATATTGCTGACGGTCTAGGAAAACGAGTCCTGAAGGTATGCCATGTGGATGCCCATGTACCCATGAGTCGAGCCACTGAGGAACATTGAAACAATCAGGAAGTGGACCAAGCTGCTAAAATTTTCAAGACAGATTTGGACTGGGAACATAAAGGTGAACTGTTTTTAGCTCGGTGGGTCCATAATACTTCAGGTCATCAAGGAAGGGATGCAACATATAAATGGGCTCGTGACCAAGGGGTGGATTTAACCATGGATGCTATTGCGCAGGTTATCCACGATTGTGAAACATGCATCGAAATCAAGCAAGCTAAAAGATTAAAACCTTTGTGGTATGGGGGACGATGATTGAAATAGAAGTATGGGGAGGCCTGGCAAATTCACTGTATCGCACTCCCTCAAACCTGCCAGGGTAAGCGCTATGTGCTTACTATGGTGGAAGCAAGCACTGGATGGTTGGAAACCTACGGCATACCCCATGCCACTGCCCGGAATACCATCCTGGGCCTTGAAAGGCAAGTCTTGTGGCAACATGGTACTCCAGAAAGAATGGAGTCAGACAATGGGACTCATTTCAAAAACAGTCTTATAAGTACTTGGGCCAAAGAACCTGGCATTGAGTGGGTATATCATATCCCCTATCATGCACCAGCTTCTGGGAAAACTGAGCGATATAATGGATTGTTAAAAACTGAAAAGCAATGGGTGGTGGGTCCTTTAAAAATTGTGACAAGCATTTAGTACAAGTTACCTGGTTAGTTAACATCAGGGAGATCTACCAGTCAAGCTGGTCCTGCTCAGTCAGACCTTTTACATACAGTAGAAGGGGATAAAGTCCCTGTGGTGCATGAAAGGAATATGCTGGGGAAAACTGTTTGGGTTTTTCCTGCCTCAGGCAAAGGCAAACCCATTTGTGGGACTGTGTTTGCTCAAGGACCTGGATGTACTTGGTGGGTGATGCTGGAGAATGGAGAAATTCAATGCGTGCCTCAAGGAAATTTGACCCTGGGTGAGAATACTTAATTCTGAGCTGTATTATATTAATTGTTATATGATACTAACAGTGTTCATTATGTGGTTTTCAGGATAACACAGTGGTGATGAAACCTGAACCAGCTTTGTCAAGTGGTATCCAGCAAAACTGTTTGAGATGGACATACTACCTGTGGGCATGGACCACAATGGATTTCATTCATTCCTGAGAACTTCATTAATCTTTCCTACCCTGAGATTCTGCTATGAGAGATGAAATCCTACAGTAATGAACTAAATGGACTTAGTGGACTTTTGTAGATAAAATTCACAACTGAGTAACCTGCATATATCTATTTTTATATATATATATATATTTGATAGATAAAAGTATTAGTGATCTGAGCACGAAGCAAATGGTATGGAATAAGGGATGGAATGTCCTGGTTTGAGGTAAAACAGAACCAACTTTCTGTTCAGTAATTTTATTTCTTTGCTAGGCCTCTTCTAACTCTCTGAAATTAACAGCATGTTGTGTCAAAAATGGTTCGTTCTCAGAGCGATAAGACCAATGTTTACAATTAGTGCCAAGGAATGGTATGCAGAGAGGCTCTTGCTTATACTTATTGCTATAACAACCAAGGTCAGCTAATTTTGTTATTTGCCCCATTGGAGGGTCAGAAACAGAAAAGTGTAGAGGGGTCCCACCTGCAGGGAGGAGCGGACAGGACAGGTGACCCAAAAATTGACCAACAGGGGTATTCCATCCCATCTGCCCCATGCTCAGTATAAAAGCTGAGGGATCAAAGGGTCAGCCCTCTTCCTTCAATGGCCAACGTCTGAGGAGGACCCTGCCTGTTCATCTGCCGATCCGTGGGTTCCTGACTCCAGCTCTGGAATCCAGTTCCCACCCGTCACTGAGTCCAGCCTGGGACTTCCCCAGTGCCTGATGGTGGCGTCATCCTGGGAGCTTGATATGGTTTTGTATATACTGTATCTATTTCCTTATTTCCTTTTTATTTTATTATTAATATTTTCATTAAAGTAGTTTAGTTTCTTCTAAACTCATAAATCTCTTTATCTCTCCTCCTCCTCCCCGTGCACGAGAGGCTGGGTGGGAGCATCTGTCGCTGGCCTTTGGCCAATTTGGCCAAAACCACGACAAATATACACCAAGGTTTGCAGCCTGGCATGCCTTCCTTCCATTCCTATCTCAGCTTCCCACAGGACTTTCTGCTGGCATTTAACCACCTTTGAGCATATAAATCTCTTAAAACCTTGAGAGGTCAGCTACACACCATTGCTTTTCCACTTCTACTTCAAATGTAGAAGACAGAAGATGAGACTTTAGCCATTTCATGGTCATAAACTGACCCATGGTGAGGTCCCATTTCATCTGAACCTCACGCTGTCGTAATCCTCAGCCCTTTACCACCTGAAACCTCTGTCCCAGAAACTATTCAGGGCTGCAGCTAATCTCTATGAGTTCATTCATTTCAGGTGACCTACAAATAATAACATCTACTTGCACCCAGGTATCTCTCTACACTTCTGAATACAAAATCCCCAGGGAAGAGGCAGAATTGCCAAAACTATTAATCATAAGGATTTTAAATTTGAAAGAGATGTCCATTCAGTGCAACACAGGATAAAGACCAAAGTGGAGTTATTTCTTGTCCTTCTTCAAGCTCCATCACAACCCATAATGATGGAGTCTTCTTCCTGGGTCAGTATCCAGTATCTAACGCTTGCTGCCACATGTATTTAGGTACTGAACCTGGCAAAGCTCAATAGCTCCTTTCTTGTTGACCTGTGTTTCAACAACATAGCCCTAACTGGCTGACATTTTACCTGAAATAGGGATGAAAGGTAGCTTGCCTGATTTTCTGTTATAATTTCCTGGTTTGGCTTTTTAATTGTGTGTGTGTAAAAATACATCGGATCTTGTCAGGGAAAAAATGCCCCTTCAGAACTTAAATTCTGTGGATTTTATTTTCTGGAGCAGGTGATGGTCTTTGTTTATAAGGAAAATTAGGCCAAATCCAACATTTTCACAGATGGAGGAGCCTGAATTATTTATCAGAGGTTCGTGATTTTTCTCTCTCTTTTTTTTTTTCCTAACTGGTAAATAATCAAGTACAAAAAGGCTGATATTTATTTCAAGACTGGGATCAACTCCACACCAGCAAAGCTAAAACAATTTCTCTCTGTTTTACTGCCTCCCTCTTTCTCTCCCTCTCTTCTCTTGGAGATACTCCACTTGTATAAATAATTAAACATTCATTGGGCCAAGAAAGAAGGAGGAGGAGAGAACGAGAAACTGACTTTCTGGTGTTGCAGTTGAAACACACAGAATAAAGCTTCATACAGTGAAAAACAAATGAAATGGCATAAAGTAGCTGGTTTCAGCTGTTTCGATTGAGGACATGGGGAACACTGAAGTACAGACTGATGAGATAATATGTTTCCATGGAAACTTTCCTCCTCATCATTAAAAGGTTGCTTTAAGTCATGCATTTGGAAGCTTTGCATTTTTGGAAGCTTTGCATTACTCTGTCTTAAAATGTTTCCTTCTTTTATTTACTAGTTTCTCCATGCATTTTTCTCTTCTTTTCTGTGTTTAAAGCCTATAAAAATTATTATCATCAACTGTACTCATATAGCAATGAGTTCCACTGGATCAGAGTATGGAGAGACACGAATATCCCTGGAACAAGAATGGCGAATGTTTATGCTAGGTCCAAAATTATAACTTTTTTTTTTTTAACCTGTACCCTGTCCCAAAGACACAGAAGTTGCAGAGTACAACTGGATGTTTGAAAGAGATGCCACAAGAGAAGGAACAAAGGAAAAAAACCCAAAACAACCAGGAGCTCTTATGAATTGAGACTAGTGTGAATTAACAAGTATTTTGCACTGAAACCTTACACAAGCATGGAGATCTAGGTCAGGGTATATTCAGATTACTCATGAGGAATGCTGATCAAAACCCCACAGGAAAATGGAATCCTTATCAGCTTGATCTATCCATATTATACTAGTCTGGTGGTTCCCAAACCTTCTTGGATCCACATCGAAGTATTTAACTCTGCTCTACCAAAAAAGAAACTAACCAACCAAACCCCCTAACATACTACTGCAGTTCTTGCATATGGTCAAGACTGGATCCCATTAGCAAAGATCAGTTTCAGAAAGAAGCAGAAGCACATGGAGCTAGCTGAAAAAAAAACTTACAGCACATGAAATATCTTATTTAACTTTAGAACTCACTCTCTGATGGAAATGAATTATATGTCCAGAAGACAATAGTTTGAGAAAACTGTGGTATTTCAGCTAGGTGATGCCTCTTTGATACTTGAAAAGAAATGCAAGACTTTCAGCAGGTTGAAGAAAGGATAGATCCCTTATCTGTAACACAAAAGGGTGACATAATAGTTCTCATGCATACACATAAGTCCAGGCTTTGACAGCACCTCCTGTGAAACACCCAGTAACTTTTTTTTAGCACAAAGATCCAGTAGTAAAGGGACAGCTGTGAGAGATCATTACTCGAAGTTTAGCAAAGACTTGGCACAACAACCAGAAAAAAAAATCTGATTGGTCTGCTCAAAGTCCTGCAGATGCACTCCTTTCAAAGCAGCTGAAACTAAATTGGTTTTCTCTTTGATGGCCATTAAACCTGGGTTATGCTCCAATGATCAGTTGATCTAATAGAGAGGTCAATTTTCATGAGATGTGGTGCATAGGAGAGCTAAGGAGATGGGTCATTTTTCATTCAAGTATCTGGCTTTGGCTTTAAAAGAAATTGTCTTGCAAGAAGAGCGAGATAAACACAGAAAAGTTTAATGAATGTTCTAACCTCTTTCCCTATAAACTTAAACTCCGTCACACCATTATGCTTTGCTTAATCTCAAGGAAATAACCTCAGAAAAAAACATGGTGATATCTGGACCAATCACAATCACAGTACAATGAATGATACGCTTGCCAATAATTTATCAGACGTCCCATTTGCACTCCATGCTCATCTCCTCACCAAGCTCTATTCACTTCCCTGCAGAACGTGGAAAGGATGGCTTGCTTGGGGATGGGGGGAGCAGGCATCCCTGCAGTGGCAGTCTGTTTCCCAGTTCAGAAAAGTTCCAATCAAAGGAAGAGATACAGACCTGAAAAGGGTAGAAATACCAGCAAGTCAAAGCATCTGTTAAGTGAGAATCATGTGCACTGGAAGTGTAAGCTAGTCTTACAAAATGCCAAAAAATCACAACTGTCCTTACAGCAAAGGGGGGAGGAGTCCTTCCCAGGGATACACGGCAAAGGATCTTTTCCCCCTAGATAATTGTGAGTTCTGTCACCCAGGGATTGGGTACAGGCTTTGCATACCGTCGCAGAACAAGGAATTTGTCTATCCAAATGGATTTGAGAACACACTTAGGAAATAATTATTCCATGTAAATTTCATCAGTTTCTTTTTTAAAGATACAAATTCATACTAGAATATTTAATTTAACAAAAAAGCTAGATGGATATTGAGATCCAAATAAGTAACAATTCCAAGTTACATTCACTTATCTTAAATGAATTAGAGCGATAAAAAAAAAAGTTCATAGGCCTTTGAAGTACCCTAATACATTAAAAGAACATAATATAATTAAACATGTATTTTGCCAAGGATACCATACCAGAAACAACTGAGTAGCACTTCTCTGCAAATATTTCTGGTGTAGCTGGCTATATCTACAAAACTAAAACGTTATGAGATTTATTCTTTGAATGAAATGTCAGTGATAAACTAGGATAAAACTCAGTATGTAGCTAAAAGGCTCTTATTACATACCGTTTAACTGTCACCACTCAGTAATTGCAATTACAAATTACTGTAGCTTTACACTCACCAATCTGAGATTAAATACTTGGGAAAAGTACTGAATAGACACCCCAAAGTAAATGATCTCTGCCCTAGTTTGCTAATAATTTAGGCACTGAAATGCTTGGATAAAACAGACTGATGGTGTGAGTTGGGAAGACTGGTACAATGAAAGAAAAGGAATTTGCTAGGCAATCCCAAATCACAGATTGTCACTTAATCATCAAAGGACACATGAGAAATACCTCAAAGGCATGGACTATGCATGTGGAAGAGACCTAATGCTGTACATTATGGACTGTATTTGACAAGCTCTGAAAGCCCAACAGACTTTTTCTCCATATGGATGTTAACCATAATTTTCAAGACAAATATAGTATTTTGGAACAAACACAGGAACAAAGGAGCATTCTGGACGCACCAATTTCTTGTTGCCAATTTAAGCTCCTGCCTCAAATGCTCATATGGAGCAGCACATGGATTGCAAAGGCAGAAACAAAAGAAACACTATCAAAACACTACCCCACTCACTTAGCTACAGGTGACCTAATAGCCCAGCTGGTTAGGACACTATTGGAAAGTGTTTAGATACAGCAATGAGGAGATAAGAAAACTAGAATTGTCAAGAACAGCATGGAGGGTAAAAGCGTGCTTTAAAAGGAATTTATGAGAAGAATATGGTAGCAGCTTTGGAACAGGTGACACCAAAATAATCCTGCTTGTAGAGCTCAGACTCCAATCTGGCTCAACGTCCTCGGTGTTCAAGGGACACTCCTGCTCTTGCCTACAGCTCAGCCAGCACATGGAAAGAGCAGCCATCACCACTGGTCCCGTCCAGCTCTGCTTCCCAACGAAGTGTGAAACCAGCATTTGGATTTGAAAGCCCTGTTTCAAAGTACCTAAAATTTGTATCTGCAAATTTAATTGACTGAGAGACATATTTAGCTTGCCTGAAGAAACAAACAAGCACAGAACTGATAACTATTTCATGAATGAGCTGTAACATGTTGTTTTAAAAAGATGCTGTTAGAAGAAAGATACAACCAAACCAACACATGTTATTGAAAGGCAGTTGCTATTATCTGGGCTATTAGCAAATGGAAAAAACTATTAAAGCAGAAACAGTGTTACAAATCTAATTCACTTTTCAGCATTAACACTATTTACTGCTTCACTCTTAAGTTGGAACAGAGAAAACCCACTAACTAATTTTCTGTCCTAGTCCTAGCACAATTTCTTAGCAGTGCCTGAAACAGTATGGTTTTGGACTGTATATTCAGAGCTTACAAACTAGACAGACACGATCTCAACAGAGAAAAGGGGTTGTAATGGATGGGGGAAGTTTAGAAGAATGTTACAACAATGTCAGGCTCAGTTAATTTCATCATTTCTGTGGATAATTTAAACTTTCCTATAATTTATAGTTAATTTTTATTTTCCAGTTCCATTTAGAGTGTCCAAAAATGATCAAGACTCTGGTGTGTTCAAAACTGTTCCCAGAAGAAAACATACTCCCTCCCATTCACTAGCACATAGCTAGACAAGATAGCTAATTAATTTGTGAAACCAAATACCACCCCTCTCCCTAACTCCTCCTTTTCATAAAGTTCTCATGGTCCCATTCAAGGCTCCTAAAGCAGCTCTGTCGCACAGACAAAATCCAGTTCTTGAAACCTATTACTTTAGCTAAAATCTCATTGCTTATGCTCCCAGTCAACTTTAATATCTGTGGACCTTTTGAATGTAGGGGACTATATAAGAGGAAGAGCTAATACGGCATTTGGGGCACAAAGAGGACAAAACCATAAATTAAAATAAGGATTTGGAATTTTACTGACTTTTTATTTTTAAAGTTTGGAAATGCTTCTGCTGAACTTAAGTTTGTGTAAAATCATGAGCGTTTGAAGCACAGGATAAGCACTTTAAATGCAAGCCAAAGGAAAGCAATATACCCTTAGTGCTATTTCTGTTTAAACTGCTTAGCCACACACTTGCAGACATGAAACAATTCCGCCGAGGGCCTCCTACACTCAGGAAATTTTTCCTGGGTCGCTGACCATCATTTAAAGGGGACATCTCAGCCCAGTGTCCAGCGTGAATTTTTCAAATTAGCCTTCAGTTGCTGCCTCTGCAGTACACATGATTGTGTTCAAAAACGCTGAGCTTTTCAGAAAGGCCCTTATACCCATTTGACAATCAAAAAAAATACAAGAATATATACTTACTATATTTCACATGCTGTGCAACCATGAACAGGCCCTATAAAAGTGAGACATCAGCTCCCTTTAAGGCTCTTTATTAGGTTTGCATGCCTTTCTGAGAGAGCTGCTGTGATTCAGCCCGAGTGACGGGGGCCTGGTGCAGGAACCACAGTAATCCCATGACCTCTATTATCATAGAATCATAGAATGGTTTGGGTTGGAAGGGACCTTAAAGATCACCTTGTTCCAACCCCCCTGCCACCTTCCACTAGACCAGGCTGCTCAAAGCCCCATCCAGCCTGGCCTTGAACACTTCCAGGGTGCCTCACCACCCTCACAGTAAAGAATTTCTTCCTAATATCCAATCCAAATCTACCCTCTTTCAGTTTAAAACCGTTACCGCTACACTCCCTGATAAAGAGTCCCTCCCCATCTCTCCTGTAGGCCCCCTTCAGGTACTGGAAGGCTGCTATAAGGTCTCCCTGGAGCCTTCTCTTCTCCAGGCTGAACAGCCCCAACTCTCTCAGCCTATCCTCATAGCAGAGGTGCTCCAGCCCTCTGATCATCTTCGTGGCCCTCCTCTGGACCTGTTCCAACAGGTCCATGTCCTTCTTGTGCTGAGGACTCCAGAGCTGGATGCAGTACTCCAGGTGGCGTCTCACCAGAGCAGACTAGAGTGGCATAATCACCTCCCTCGACCTGCTGGCCATGTTTCTTTTGATGCATCCCAGGATGCGGTTGGCTTTCTGGGCTGCAAGTGCGCATTACCTGCTCATGTTGAGCTTTTCGTCCACGAGCACCCCCAAGTCCTTCTCCTCAAGGCTGCTCTCAAGCCATTCTCCACCCAGCCTGTATTTGTGCTTGGGATTGCCATGACCCAGGTGCAGGACCTTGCACTTGGCCTGGTTGAACTTCATGAGGTTCACACAGGCCCACCTCTCAAGCCTGTCCAGGTCCCTCTGGATGGCATCCCTTCCCTCCAGTGTGTCGACCGTGCCACACAGCTTGATGTTGTTGGCAAACTTGCTGAGGGTGCACTCAATCCCACTGTCCATGTCACCAACAAAGATGTTAAACAGCACTGGTCCCAGTACTGACCCCCGAGGAACGCCATTCATCACTGGTTTCCACTTGGACATTGAGCCGTTGACCGCAACCCTCTGAGTGTGGCCATCTAGCCAGTTCCTTATCCACCGAGTGGTCCATCCATCCAATCCATGCTTTTCCAATTTAGAGACCAGGATGTCATGCGGGACAGTGTCAAACGCTTTGCATAAGTCCAGGCGGTAGATGACGTCGGTTGCTCTCCCCTTATCCACCAATGCTGTGGCAACATCATAGAAGGCCACCAAATTTGTCAGGCACGATTTGCCCTTGGTGAAGCCATGTTGGCTGTCACCAATCACCTCCTTATTTTGCATGTGCCTTAGCAGAGATTCCAGGAGGATCTGCTCCATGATCTTGGCAGGCACAGAGGTGAGGCTGACCAGCCTGTAGTTCCCCGAGTCTTCCTTTTTTCCTTTTGTGAAAGTGGGGGTTATGTTTCCCCTTTTCCAGTCAGTGGGAATTTCACCAGACTGCCACAACTTTTCAAATATAATGGAAAGCAGATATTTTATCTAGGTCAGGAGAAATGATGCCTTCTGTCCTCAAATGCCTCCGCGTCCTTAATATTGAGGTAGGCATGGGAGAGTCTTTTGCAAAGGTTGGTTCAGATAAACATCTTAACAGCATGACAGTGTTGGCTTAACCCCAAAGCTATGTCAGCTGTTTCTACTGTCTGGAGACTTTTGTGTACCAGGGATGTAAAAGTCCTGCCACCATCAGAGGCATCTACTACAGAGTCTGCCTCACCATCCCTCCTTGAAACTCACCTTTGCAGTGACACTTCCAAACTGCCCAACACCCACGAGGCAGCTGATGTGCTATTGTTGCAACTTCCCAACCGAATCATAATCTGCTCTCTATTACCTTGCTCTTCCTCCATCCGTTTGCTGTGGCCTCTCTCAGGCGTTCACATCTCTGAGCAGTTCGGGTCAAGGACCACCTTTTAATTTCATATGTGGTAAGCACTAAGTACTCCAGGTCTTTTACCTTCAAATAGGACCTACCCCTCTCATGGCAACGCATGCTGTAATAAATCACCACCAACAGTTCTGAGGACTGGCCTAACTATGAAGAAGAACTGGAGTAGCCCATGTCATCCTCAAACCCTTTCAGGTTATCCACTTCTCACTTTTTTCTCACAGCACAGCAGGGATGCTGCAGTGACTCCAGGGCAGTTTCATAGGCAGCCCTCAACCAGAAACACAACACACATCTTGCAGACAAAGATAGAAAACTCCCTCCTGCACCATGCCCTCATCCTTGGTCTCTTTGGACACCGCTTCCATCAGCTCAGCGTGGTCATGACTGGAATCTTTGGGTTTGTGCCAGGAGTGAGTGGAAATTCCATCAGGTAACTAATGTGGATTTAAAAATAACTTTGCATGCATTTCCCCCCCCAAAAAAACAACAGTAGCAATAAAACCCGCTACTTTCTTATTTCACTGGCAGATGTCTGATAACCTGCAGCACCAGCTTAAGTTCCCATTTTTCTTCTTCCTTTAATTAAAACACAACAAAACAAAACAATCTTCTTTGGTCATCCATGATTTTAAAAGAAGCAAAACCAAAAAAGAAAAAAAAATAGTTGGGAAATTACATTGGGGAGGTTATTTTATCCTGTTCCAGTACACTTAAAGCTCCATTTTCTCTAGAGAAATAAGTTAAATAAGATATAATTATTCTATTTACTTTAGAAATATCAAGCGATGGCTTTAATCAGACCTTAAGAGGGCACCATCTTCTCCCAAAGTGCTTAAACTGGTATTCTCTCCCCTGCTCTATATCAGGTCAGTTCTGTTTGCACACTGCAGAACAGATAATACCTTTCTCCACTACTTCACTTGCCTATGTGGCGGTGTGCTCTCCCTCTTCCCCGCTGCCTGGCTCCTGCTCAAGCCATAACTGTCAGTGGGAGTTGTGATGGGTTGTACCTGGACTTTGGGGGATGGATGGCAACATAGCCAAACGCTGTCTGGAATAGGGACCTAGACGTCTTGTTCCTATGCAAATATGACTATAGGTCAATCATCTTACTCTATAAATAGTGGACAGCCCAGAGCCAGTTGAGCTCTCCTGCATGGCAGTGGGCTGCATGACAGGATCTCCCTTTGAGCAGGGACACCCGCTCAAGGTTACTCCTCAAGGTTACGAGATTCCTTGCTGCAACAGATCCTTGGTAAGTGGTTAATAGCATGCTAAACTTTGAAATCTTAGCTAAGTGATATAAAGGATTGATTGCGCATAAATAATCCTTTAGACATAAACTGTTGACCAAGTCTGGGACTAGGATTGGATCCAGCTGCACCTAGACTCCTCTCTGAGAAGGAGTTTAGAAAGCAAGGGGGTCCTTTCTGAACCTCGTGACTCAACCGGTGGGTCTCCCTGACAGTTCTGTCTGACCCTGTCCTCTATGCAGTAAATAGCCAAGTGTACCTTGCCATCAAATCTCGTAAAACACTGTCACATTTACTATAGAACTTTGTTAAATCACTGTTTTATATCAATAAATATTTCACTGCTTCTCTCTTACAAGTGAAGTTAATCACTCCGTCCACGACAGCCTACTTTGATCCTAACCTCTCCAGAAGAGAATCTATCTCCTACATATTTGTACTGTATCTACCTCAGTAGATCTACCTCCATGAAAAAGTTTGGTGTTCCCAGATTTTTGCTGGTATCCCGTGCAGGGATTTACCACTGTTAAACTCAAGGCATATTCATGTTTTTTATGGCATTGTAAGATACTGAAGCAATGGGTTGCAATGGGATCTAATTTGACTCTCTCGGAAGTCCTGTCCATTTACTCCTTTATGGACCCCAAGGACTTGGCCTTGAATAATGTGCACACAGAGGCACAGATTTAGGAAAAGGTGGTAAGTACATGAGCAAATTCTTCCCTCTTCAGGACAGCGTTTAAGCACATCCTTAGCTGGACGTACAGCATGCGTTTCAGTGTTGTCCGAAATAGGGTTAATTTCACAAACTAGTGCTACAATTTTTAGGCAGGACCTATGCTGCCAGTGTAATTTTGATTTTCTTTTTTCTCCTAAATCCTTTGTTTTACTGTCACTGTCTGTACAAGGAAAGGCTTGCAAAGCAATCTTAAAAATATATAGAGTCTCCCTCCTGTACTTTCCAGTTTCAGTCTTATGATTTTTAAACCAGCCTGGTGATTTTGAGTTCCCTGACACTATTCTTGCTTTCCAAGCCTGGGGTTCAGACATGTTGCCTGGAAAAGCAAACTCCAGCGTGGGCTTTGTGGCAGAGCTGCCAGCAAGTCGTTCGGTAGCACACTTAAATCAGCCACAAAACAGCTGGAGCAGCCTGTAAGGGAGCACACTGGGCTGTTGAAATTCTTTTCCTGAGCGTGTGTAAAAAAATGAGTTGTGTCCACTTGAGGGTAGGAATACTGCAGGGCCTTTTTAACAAGTGGGCCCCAGTGATCAGGAACAAATTCTTTCCTTTCAGTCTGTCCCCCTGGTTTCTATGCACAGGGTTATGTCTGTATAAATATTCTAGGGACCTGGGACTTGAGGGCTGAGGTAAGGAGGAGGAAGCCAAAGAAAATACATTTTAACTATCAAGGACAGTCACTTCTCTTTCTGTCACCTTGTGGGCTTTTGCAATGGAAGAGATTTTATTTGTATTTAATAAAGCCCAGCAGTAGAGCTGCTTATGAATCGAGTTGCATTGTGCATGGAGCTAGAAAAAAAATATATCGGGATTTTCTAGCTCGCTAGAGTTATTAGTCTGGCTCAAAGCCTGCAGTAGGATTTAATATATTAAGTGAAATTACATGCCTTTGCCCCTGCCTTTTCACTAAGACAACAACATACATATGCCATATTAGATTCCATTTTTTGTACATTTCAGATAAGGAGTGGATTAAATAATGACTGAGATTCCCATTAGCTTGAAATTTTGCTTATTTCAGGTAACCTTCTCCTCCCCTTTCCTTTTTTTTTTAATCAAAGTGACTCCATGGTGGAATATTTTTGCATTGATTTGAAGGGATTTTTTTAAGTGCTTATTAAATTTGCATTTACACATCTGACAATACTTTTTTTTTTGGTCCCAAACACTGAATATTGCATTAAAAAAAAAAAGTTAAAGAGAAACCCGCCCTGCTTTTGTTTTGAGTCGCGTGAAATATTTCTCTGTCAGAGTGCGTAAAGATGAGATCTTTGGGATTCCGCATTACTTGAAAAAGTCAAGTGAAAGACTCCAATGTGGCTTTGGTGGGCATCAGATGAGGGTCACTGTAATTGGTATGAGAGACAGAAGACACTAGTGCTTCCCATCCTACGTACTCCTATCAAACTTGTATGGGATTGTCCCATGCAAAGCACATTCTGGTATTCTCACCAGAATAGTGGCATTCTCACCTCAGGCCCCCAAGTCCTCAACTACTGGCTTTCCACCACCCTGCTAAGATGTCTTTCCTTGGGCTGGTGTTGGAAAATTCCTGTTAAGTTCAGAGAATACTAATATAGATCTGTGTAGCGAATCGATCCCAGGCTGGAAAGCAGAAATGCTGGCTTCAGTTTCTTTACCAACTAAATGGCAAGTTTTCCAGTGTTATTCTGAATATAAACCCCTACCATGAAAAGACAGCCACATCTTGTGCTTGAGCTGTCTAGGAAAAAGTTCTATCAATCTGTTTTTCTTTAGAAATGTCAGCAATAGATGACCAACAATTGGCTTACACAACACTTGACCAGGCAACACAGTCAAGGTCTAGCCAAGCTACTGCTAGAGTACCAAAGCCAGTTACGCTTAGACAAGGATTTTTACCCATCTCTACTTCTCATATTGGAGGGAGAACTTTCCCATCTCTGCACTAAGCCTTTTCTCAAATAGCAAGACAGGGTAGAAAGCAATCCTTCCCTATTAACTAGAAACACTGGATGCAGGAATCAGCTTGCCACCATTTGCCCCTTCTCACTATCAAAATGCTATATAAATATTTATCATCATTATCTTACCCTTAACAAAATTCTCCTGACATTCAGCTGAAAATTCCCTTTGCTTAATTTCCTACTGCAACTTCTAGTAAATCTCCCTTTGTACCATCATAAGCAGTTCATCTCCTGCTGGAGTGGGAGACGGACCCGGAGTAACGATGGAGTCTCAATATGAGTATGATCGTTCTCTCTTTATTCAAGTTTTCACAGAGTATATATAGACAGGCAATAAGAGCACACGCTAGCGGCAGCTATATGATTGGCTTACAGTCTCTGTTCACGCACTGTCCATGCAGTTTGTTCACACATCAGATTGGTTACAAGAACTCACATAGTAAATTGCTTAGTCATTAGCACAACATGTTTTCTACCTTCTCAGTTCCCGTTTTTCCCATGTACTAATTCCATCTTCTACCACCTGTTTTGCTCTTAATCTAATCTCTCATAGTAGGGAGGCTGGCTCACGTGACCATTTTCTCTCAGACACATTCCTACAATGCCCCCTTTTTCTTCTTGAGCCAGCCAGACCTTATGCATGGCATTTTCTATCATGTCAGTCACTTTGCGGAGAACACACGAGGCTACCATAATCAATAATAATATAACCAAGAATAGCATGAGCCCTTGTTTTAGGAAGTCTGATAACCATCCCGTTATACCCCATGAGCTTGACCAATCATCGAAACCATTTTTGACCACTTTTAATTTGGACATGTTATCCTTCAGATCCCGTAACTGATTATGAATGGATGATGAGTGGTCAGAAAGGTTCATACAACACATACCTTCAAAATCTTCACATCCATGACCCTGAGCCAACAGCAAAAAGTCAATAGCCGCTCGATTTTGCAACGTAGCATGCCGAATGCTATCAGCATCAGTAAGCAAGCTAGATATGATTTCAGTTGTAAGGTTTATCTGTTTACTTGCCCAACACCCTATCTTATTCAACATATTTAATGCCGTTGCTGTTCCTAGTGAAGGAAGAATACTTAGCCCTATTCTTTGTCCAAGATTCGAAAATGTTATATGGTCGTCACAGGATGGAGTAAAGGTATGGACTGTTCTTTTGGCTCTGTGTTTACTGTGTGCTCTGCTCACTGTGTCTTTGGCCGTACGCAGGCCTCTGCTCATAGATCTGCCACATCTCCCCCTTTTTTGTTTAACACCAGACCATTTATTAACAAGGTCCCCATGACTTGTGCTTCTACTCGTTGTGACGCTCTTAGCAGGTTATATACTAAACACAATTAAAAACAGAATCAAAAAGAACCCTGCTAAGGCAATAAATACCCAGATTCCTAAATTTAGCCCAGAAAGCCAATTTCTTTGGATTTACCCACGAGAAATCCTTTTGTAATATTTCAAATGCATTGTGGTTCATTAAGTCTTGAATCTTTAGTATTTGAGCTTTTAGCTGATCATGTAAAGGACGAATATTTTGTTGCAACGACATGTCAAATTGTGATAACCAAGGGTCAAGGTCATCCTTTTTGATGGGGACATGTATGTGGCTTGGATCCATTCCAGAAAGCTGCTGACAGCACAAAAAACCCTGGAAAAACAATCGTGGTAACATTTCAATCATCATAGTTACTGGTTCTGAAAAGGTATGTGGCAAAAATACCCACTCTAATGCAGTCAGGCTCTTTGCGAGTGCATCATCCCACTGTCCTATCAGGGCATAAAGTTGAAATTCTTGTAGGAAGGTGTTCAGTGCATCTTGCAGCAGTAGTAGACTATATCTTATCTTTCAACATCCTGTAATGCCTTCTGAGCTGTTGGGGTTAATGAACATAAAACTTATGGGGGGGGGCGAGGGCAGACACAGTGCTTCAGGGCATCCCCTGTGTCTTCAAAGTGTGCTCATGTCTCTCTCCCCCTCTCTGACCTGAGACAGCCCCCTTATATCCTGCACTGGATTGAGTGGAGAAGTACAGGCTAGAGTCGCTGCATGCATGGCCAGTGCACGCAGCGAGTCCCACCAGACTCTCCTGCACTGGATCGAGTAGAAAAGTACAGGCCAGAGTCGCTGCACACGTGGCCAGCGTATGCAGCGAGTCTCACCAAACTCATGATCCAGCTTTGCTAACAGCATCTGTCTGATACATGACTACGTTGTTGTAATCCCTTCTTGTTATCTTCTTCTGTGAAGGTCAGGTTCTCATGGATACACACATAGTTTTTAGAGCAACATATTCTACAACTCGTACAAGGGTACGATGCAAAGCGGCATTTATAGCTGATCGTATAATGCTTATTAAACACGGCAAACAGCGTACTCAACATAACAGACAAATTCCTTCCACACAGGCAATGAGTATAATTTGCTTCAACCAACCCCACCCCCAAGTCCATCCAGCAAAGAGATTTCACCCAGTGGTCTCCACAAGTTGCCGGTTCGGTCAGTGCAGTTCCTGCAGCTGGGCATGGATGGATTTGGAGTGGTCACTTAGATTCATACAATACAGTCCTTTAAAATCTTGACAACCATGTCTGTGAGCTGAAAGCAAAAAATCAGTAGCAGTTCTGTTTTGCAGCGTCGCATATCGAATGCTATCTACATCTAGCAATAACTCAGAAATAGCTGGACTAGTAGCATTGTTAAACTTCTCCTTGGCAGCAAGAGAGTCCTTGTTATCACGAATCCTTGGCAGCAAAAGAGTCCTTGTTAGCAAGAGCGCATGCGGACTCCCTGTTCTTGCTGGTACTGTGCTTTGATCTTCTTCCACAACAGGCCAAGATTCTCAAGCAGCTAGATAAGGTGTCTGTGAGTCCATTACAGGCTTATGTCATCCAAATGCTTTTCTTGCCAGCACCCAAGACTGAATAACAATTGGTGTGATATATGTGTTTTCCAGCACCCAGGTGGGAGTCCCTTGAGTGTATTTACAGTCCTCCTCGCCGATCTTCCGTTGCTTTCCCATATTCCACCCCCTTGCTCAAGAGACCGCTTCTGCTGGGTTCCTTTTAGTCTCGCAGGGTATAACACAGAGCAATCTACTAAGGCATGCAATAACATATACACATATAGGAAAAAACCAAAAACATATCTCCATGGTACTGCTTTGAATCAGGTGTCCTATTTCTCTTTTTCTGATGCTTTCTCATAATGCTTATGGCATACTTTTGTGCTAACGTGGCACATTTCCCATCTAATTGTTCCTGTTTGGTTTCTTCCCCCCCCCCTTTTTTCCTCTTTTTTTTTTTTTCTTTTTTTCTTTTTTTCTTTTTTCTTTTTTTTTTTCCATCACTTACGGCTGACATAAAAGTCTGCCTTTGCAACAAGAGCTCAGTTTCTCATTTTTCCTTAAGTTTCTCATTTTCATACAGAGCATCCTATAGATTTTGGCTCAACTCCTTTTCCCAATCAACCATGATCTTATAGACAAACAACAAACAACCAGCCATACGCCCTGCACGGGCGAGCCGTTCCCGAGAGTGTAAACGTGTCGGCTCGTGAAAACTCCCCCAATATTTCAGGACTTCCATCGGTTCTACAGCCCATCCTGGTGTATCTGCCTGGGGCGCACTCGCCTTACGTCTATAACATTGTGTATATACAAACTTCTTCACTTGACGGAGTGTCAGCCCTAGTTGCATACGAGAACAGTACCACACCGGGCAGAACACCTGCTCAAGTGGAGTCACCTAACGACACTGCACACAACAAAAACCAAACAGTAGCACACATGCTGATCAGCAGGTATAAGCTGGTGCCCACACACACTTACACAGCAGACATACAAAAACAGCACTTCTATCTCAGGGAGATGACTGGGGAGGGGAGGGGGCGAGGCGGGCAATGTCAGGAGCAAACAGCTCCGGCTCTGTCCTTCTCTGCTGACATTCTGCCTCCTCCATCGGCCTCAGGTGGAGCAGAGGGGATCAGCAGGGGATCGTCCCAGACCTTCGGATCTGGCCTGTTCGATCCCCCTCCCGTGGGTTGTAATGCTGCAAAAGCCCCGGCTGCCGTGGCTCGCTCCGCCTTCATATCTTGTAAGGTCGATAACACCAACCACCACGTCGTCGCCAACGGTGATGCCTCTCTGTCTCCTTTACTTATCACTTCCCACAGTTTTTTCCCAACAGCCTCCCATATTTCTGGTTTAAAAGCTGTCTGGGGCTCTGGTGCGAATCCGTTCTCTCTGCACCAGGTTAACAACCTTCGGAGCATACGCTCATCGTATTTCACCCCTCTCTTAGAGAGGATATGCAGGAGAAGTCTTAATATAGCCCCTTCTTCTTTTGTTGCTTGTTGCCCCATCTCCTGCCCCGGCTTAATCAGTTTGAGCAACAGTTTCGCTGGTGTTTCAATCCCTCTCTTAGAGAGGATCCCAGCGAGTAGCGTGGCCGCAGCTTCTGTTTCCATAGCTGCGCCTGGGAGGTGAGGAGCGACCTCACGCCGTTGTCTGCTCCCGCTGATGCGCCCAAGCAGCACGTCTCCCAGCCGAAGTTTCCCAATCCCCTCCTCTAGCTGCTTACCGCAGTCTCGGAGAACTCAGTCGCGCTGAACCATCCTCTGCTACCAGATGTCGGAGTGGGAGACGGACCCGGAGTAACGATGGAGTCTCAATATGAGTATGATCGTTCTCCCTTTATTCAAGTTTTCACAGAGTAGATATAGACAGGCAATAAGAGCACGCGCTAGCAGCAGCTATATGATTGGCTTACAGTCTCTGTTCACGCGCTGTCCATGCAGTTCATTCACAGATCAGGTTGGTTACAAGAATTCACATAGTAAATTGCTTAGTCATTAGCACAACATGTTTTCTACCTTCTCAGTTCCCATTTTTCCCATGTACTAATTCCATCTTCTACCACCTGTTTTGCTCTTAATCTAATCTCTCATAGTAGGGAGGCTGGCTCACATGACCATTTTCTCTCAGACATATTCCTACAATCTCCTGCCTTGGAGTTTACATCCTTGCAAATATATGGAGATAAATATCACCTTCCCTTCCTCTCCCTCCCCTCAGTCATCCTTTAGCCAAGCTACACGTATTTGGTTCTTTTAATATCTCTTCATAAGTCAACTCTTCACAGGCTCTTCATCGTTTTTGTGGCTCTTGTCTGAGCTCTCTCCAATTTGCCCACATCTTAGTGGTGAGAAGATGCCAAAATGGAAAAAATGGGATGAGCCACTTTCTGCTATATGTATCGCAAACTTGCTACTGGCACTGTGCAAGGATCTCTCCATAGCCCATGGGGTAGGTATCCTGGAGGCTTGTTCCTCCATCGTGATATTCGGCTGACAGGAAATGATGCTCTGAAACTTCATGAGAAAATAAAGATGTCCTAGCCTCATAGCAGGATTATTTTTTTCCTCTCCCATTACTTTTTTCTGTTTTCAGCCACAAAAAAAGTGGCTGGAAAAAAAGTGTTTTCTATGTTAATAATCAAAATCTGAAAACATTGATGTAACTGAGAGCATAATATTTTCATCAACATCTGACTCAATCAAAAAAAAAGGTGATCCAGTGTAAGGAATAGGAACTAATGAGTATTCTATCTTAGGGAACAACCAGACCTAGGCTCTGTTCTTCCCTTCTCCCCTTAAATTCCCTTTTGGTTCAGGACTGTGCCACTCAGTGACAAAGGAAAAGGTCCTGAGTGACTGCATTTCTCTGCATTTTAGGGAGCTGGAGGCTTGGTTCAGTAGAACAGATAGAACACTGAGATCTCCAGCCAGGCATGCAAATCCTTTCTTAGCTATTTGGATATATTGGCTTTTCTCCAGCTTCTTAAAGCACAAATGCAGTCAGCACAGTAATGACCTACCACCCAACACATAATTGTATATTTTTACCATTGCAACATCCTCAAAATCTTCCTTTTGAATCAGAAAATCTCTGTGCTGGGTGCTGTACAGGCAAGGCACAGAGCAAACAGCTATCTGCCACCCCACACACACACTCAAACTCTGTTTCAGCTCAGTGCCAATAAATGGCAGAGGTATGCAAAAGGACAGTTTTGGTTAGCCTGAAAATCAGTGATTTCCACATGGTGGCAGCTGACTATGGTTACTGGAGTTTTATTTACAGTGGTATGAGAGCTTTTTAATTGTGCAGGAAATAAAACACCAAAGGACTCCTCCCCTCTATCCCTTATTTGCAGCAGAAAGATTTAGTTTACAAATCTATCCTGTAACAGATCCTTTGCACTTTTATTTTTCCACCAAAAGACATACTGGTTATTTACAAACACAATTAAATGTGGAGAGGAGGGACTGTAAATTGCAGGGACTCAAGAGGAAGGTCTACCAGGCAGGCCCAAATTTAAAAGCTGGATTCAGTGAGTATAAAGTGTGGCAGTTCCCATGCGCTTTAGTGCACAACCACTTTGCAGAAATGGAGAGAACAGGGTGAAAAGCATGAAAAGTCGGGGAAAGTCAGGACACCTGGGTTCTTTTCATGTCTCAGTCACTGTGTGATAATATAAAGTCATTTATCATCTTTGGGACTCAGCTCTTCTGCACCTAAAAAGCCAGATCTTCCCTCCACAGAAATTTTGGGAGGCAAATCACATGTATAAGAGAGGGTTGAGTGAAAGGAAAATGAAAGACCTGTGTTTCTCTGCCTCTCTCTCTTTCTCCTTGGCCCAAATGGGGGCCTTATAGCGGTTCAGATGCATTCAGAAACACATGCCACAGCACAAGGGATGGTTTATTTCTGCAGCTGGGTTAAATTACCCACTGATAGGGATGTCCAGGTTCCTTCAGGGTCTGCATGTTTCTGCCCTCTCCCAGGGTGTCATCGTGGGCTTACACCCACAGTTCACACTACTCTTTAGATCAGAAGTTCCCACACGTTTCCACTGATGCCCTCCTTAGCTGCAGTCCCAAAACCTGTCCTTTGGGAACTGTTACTCCAGCATTTGTGTCGGGGTGGATAAAAGCCTCCATATTACAACAGCCAGCGGAGAAGCCCACTGTGCACTGTGCTCTCTTGAGTCCCAAGGCTCACTCCACTAATGGGCACTGCCCAGTCCTCTTGGGGCAGGCCAACTGTCAAAAACAAACATGGCATCATTTGGAAATAAAACAAAGAGCAATTGGGTTAACATCTATTAGCCTGAGCCAGAGAGACTGTGGTTCTGGGCAAGGCATTCCTGAGGTGGCAGCTGCGGTAGCTGAAGCCAGTCCTTCTTAAGGATAGCTCAGTGGCAGCAGCAGTTTGGAAATCCAGATCTTCTGATGGATCCACTCATAGACTGTTGGATTCTAATTATCTGTCAGTTGGATATATCTGGTCCTGTCTTGCAGCTGAACAGACACTCTTTCAAGATCCCTTCCAACCAGTGCACTGTACTAGGATTTTCTCGATAATGATTATATGTGATGTAAAGCTGATATATAGAGCAAGGAGGGATGGACAGACAGAAAAAATTGATTTCAATTTGCATGAGAGCTGGGAAAAAGGTCAGTGAGAGCAACAAGGTGGGGGGAAGCTCTTTCCTCTTCCAGATTTTGAGCAAACAGCTTCCCTGTGTTTCTTCCTCCTTTTCTTGCAGAAAAGAGACCCCTCTGTAAAACCCAAAGGCAGCAGAAGTCTTTTGTAAGAAATCAGGAAGAGAGTGATAAATATGGCTCAAAAGCAAAGGAGATGAGCTGGCAACTACTAACAGATTGTTCAAAAACTGCTATTCACCCAAAAGAAAGGGATGGGAGGTGGGTGGGAGTGGGTGAAGTGGTAATCCACTGAAATGAAGACAAATAGATAAAAGGAACTGTAATCTGCTTTCATTTTGTGTTCATTATAAACTCCTGTTTCAAACTCCAGCGTCCCACACTACTAGCTTGTTTTTCACTTTAACACCAGAAAAAGTATTGTTGTCAAAATCCTCTCTGCCCGAGCACCATAGCCTTGCTGGAATGTCCTGCTCACCGTGGACAAGCTGTGTTTGAATCTAAGACTGGGACAAGAAAAGTTGTGGCTCCTCTGACATGCTCCTGGAGAGCTCTGGGCCATCTACATCGAGGTGCCTTGGGTGGTATCTGGGGAAAGCAAGGAAAGGACAGGGAGCTGGAAGAGGTTTACTCTCTACCGTTCTCTCCTTTTCCCCCACCTCCTTTGTGGGCAGCTGTGGAAGAAAAGATATTCCACTGACTGATAGGTCATCCTGTGGTAAAGCAGTTATCCAAACTCCAGAACCTTAATGGGGAAAATCATCTCTCCTGCTCCTGCCTGCAAGGGCAGAGTGCACTTTTTGTGCCCTGGATGTTGAAACCAGAGAGAACACTAGGTCCACTGCAGTCAAGCAGAAGTTGTTGCTCAGGAGAGCAATGGAGATGAGCCAGCCTCTGTTCTTCCTATCAGACATCTGACCAACACAGGCACTCATATCAGGTATATCTATCTATCCTAGAAAGAAAGAAAAATTGTTCATATTAGGTCATACAATCCATGCTGTCTGGTACAGGATTTACTATCCTTCCTTCATTTTGTCCAGTCAATATCTGCACATTTCACACCAGCACTGTGTTCTGAAGGGTAAGATTAAGTATGCTGCGCCACAGGAACAAAAGTCATCCTGATAACAAATGGTACCTGGAAAAGCTGTGGGCTGGGACTATTGGATTTCAAGGGAGGCACCAGTTCAAAGCTTATAGGGAGCTGTGACCACCATCCTGCACAAAGGCAACACAATGGGCGGAACCTTTCCTTTGAGTGATGCAAAGCCTTTCAGGGTACCCCGGAGCAGTTACTTGGTAATTCCTCATCACTGTGTGCAGCAAGTGGTAAGTCACTATCACTGAGTTCTTATCAAAACAATTTCATCTTGAATTTGGAAAGAAAAATATATTTAGCCACAACGCTGATAGAGGAGACTCTAAATAAAGTAAAAGTTTTTTTTTTTTTTTTAAAAAAAAAAGGCAAGCTCAGAAGTTCAACACAGACTTCTTCCAGGAGATCCTTTCAACCTTCCTTGCCTCAGTTTCCCCACTCATACACTAGGGAAGTAACAATTTCTGCTCCCCCCAAAATCTTAGCAGCCTCAATACATTGAAGACTACAATTGCCATCAAACCCTAAGGAAATCTGCTACTGTTCTCATCAAGTTGCATATTTTTGCCTTTTTTAAGCAAAATACTCCATATTTTCCAAATACTTTGAGATTTTCATGTAGCTCTGCAGTACTGAAATATTTTATGATATGAGAATACCTTATTACTAAGTTTTTCTTGCTTTCACAAAGAAAAGACTGGGTGGAACCATAGACGGAATAAATCAGCAAAACTCTGCTGATGTCACTGTTGCAATAAACAGATTATTATACACAAGGAACACTTGGCCCCTTGGACCTAATCACTGCAGTTGTCTCTTAACCTGCTTCACTTTTGTTTTAAACACACCTTTGCAGGTCCTGGAGGGACCCCGCTTGCTGGTTCCCTGGTGGAAAGTTGCCCTGCTTTTATGAAGTGTGAAAGCAGCTCCTTTCCCTGCACGCTTCTCTGTTATTTGAAGCTAAGCCCCTGGGATAATGCACAGCTTTTCAGATCAGACCCAAAGGAAAGTATGTCACCAGGAGGAAAATTTTTGCATACTTCAAAATACCCTATGACATTATTTTTAATCTCTGCAAAAGGATTAATGGCTTCCCCCTTGAATTCAAGGTTCCAATGCCCATTTATAAAGGTCATCATAAACTGCTACAATTATCAGTTTCTCAACCCACAGCAGCTTTGTCAATCTGTCCATGGCTCCTTCCCAATGAATCCTGGTTCAAGCTTCACTCCTTGCCTTAGTAGCACTCAGAATATCCAACAGGTGAGGATGAAATAATGAAAACAGCAGTGCTAGACCCAACTAATTATTCCTCAAGCCCAGCACATATTTCAGAAAGCAATCAGGAGATGTTTATGGATGAAGGATAAGAAAGAGCACAAGTCAATCCCTCCTAGCCAGAGCCTCTTATCCTCTGGATATCAGCAATTATGGAAATTTCTCAGAAATAGGTTATGTGGGTAATCATATCTGAGAGTCATCACAGATTTCTTCTCTGGAAATTTGGTAGTACCAATTTGCCTAGTACTCTTAATTATTTATTTATTTATTTAAACCTCCCACTCCAGGAATACTTTTTGATCTACACAATGATGTCCTGCAACAACTACTTACACATTTTGATTATTGCTTGGGGAAGATTTCACAGAATCGCACAGAATCATAGAATTGTTAGGGTTGGAAGGGACCTTAAAGATCATCTAGTTCCAACACCCTTGCCATGGGCAGGGACACCTCCCACTAGACCAGGCTGCTCAAAGCCCCATCCAGCCTGGCATTGAACACTTCCAGGGATGGGGCATCCACAGCTTCCCTGGGCAACCTGTTCCAGTGCCTCACCACCCTCACAGTAAAGAATTTCTCCCTGATATCCAATCCAAATCTACCCTCTTTCAGTTTGAAGCCATTGCCCTGTGTCGTATCATAATACTCCCTGATAAAGAGTCCCTCCCCATCCTTCCTGTAGGCCCCCTTCAGGTACTGGAAGGCCGCTATAAGGTCTCCTCGGGGCCTTCTCTTCTCCAGGTTGAACAACCCCAACTCTCTCAGCCTGTCCTCATAGCAGAGGTGCTCCAGCCCTCTGATCATCTTCATGGCCCTCCTCTGGACCCGTTCCAACAGGTCCATGTCCTTCTTGTGCTGAGGACTCCAGAGCTGGATGCAATACTCCAGGTGGCGTCTCACCAGAGCAGACTAGAGTGGCATAATCACCTCCCTCGACCTGCTGGCCATGTTTCTTTTGATGCATCCCAGGATGCGGTTGGCTTTCTGGGCTGCAAGTGCGCATTACCTGCTCATGTTGAGCTTTTCGTCCACGAGCACCCCCAAGTCCTTCTCCTCAAGGCTGCTCTCAAGCCATTCTCCACCCAGCCTGTATTTGTGCTTGGGATTGCCATGACCCAGGTGCAGGACCTTGCACTTGACCTGGTTGAACTTCATGAGGTTCACACAGGCCCACCTCTCAAGCCTGTCCAGGTCCCTCTGGATGGCATCCCTTCCCTCCAGTGTGTCGACCATGCCACACAGCTTGATGTTGTTGGCAAACTTGCTGAGGGTGCACTCAATCCCACTGTCCATGTCACCAACAAAGATGTTAAACAGCACTGGTCCCAGTACTGACCCCCGAGGAACGCCATTCATCACTGGTTTCCACTTGGACATTGAGCCGTTGACCGCAACCCTCTGAGTGTGGCCATCTAGCCAGTTCCTTATCCACCGAGTGGTCCATCCATCCAATCCATGCTTTTCCAATTTAGAGACCAGGATGTCATGCGGGACAGTGTCAAACGCTTTGCATAAGTCCAGGCGGTAGATGACGTCGGTTGCTCTCCCCTTATCTACCAATGCTGTGGCAACATCATAGAAGGCCACCAAATTTGTCAGGCACGATTTGCCTTTGGTGAAGCCATGTTGGCTGTCACCAATCACCTCCTTATTTTCCATGTGCCTTAGCAGAGATTCCAGGAGGATCTGCTCCATGATCTTGGCAGGCACAGAGGTGAGACTGACCAGCCTGTAGTTCCCCGAGTCTTCCTTTTTTCCCTTTTTGAAAATGGGGGTTATGTTTCCCCTTTTCCAATCAGTGGGAACGTTGCCAGAATGCCACGACTTTTCAAACATAATGGAAAGCGGCTTGACGACTTCATCTGCCAGCTCCCTCAGGACCCGTGGATGGATTTCATCCGGTCCCATGGACTTATGTACCTTCACGTTCCTTAGATGGTCCCGAACCTGATCTTCTCCTACAGTGGGCGGTTCTTCATTCTCATAGACCCTGCCTTTGCATCCTGCAACTTGGGTGGTGTGGTTAGAGCCCTTGCCGGTGAAGACCCAGGTGAAAAAGTCATTCAGCACCTCAGCCTTCTCCATATCCTGGGTGACCAGGTCTCCTCTCTCCTTCCAGAGAGGGCCCACATCTTCCCTAGTCTTGCCTTTACCCCTGATGTACACATAGAAGTTTTTCTTGTTATCCTTGATGCCCCTAGCCAGACTTAATTCTATCTGGGCTTTAGCTTGCCTAATCTGGTTCCTGGTCACTCGGACAGTTTCTCTGTATTCCACCAAGTCAACCCGTCCTTGCATCCACCCTCTGCAGGCCTCCTTTTCTCTTTTGAGCTTGTCCAGGAGCTCTTTGTTAATCCATGCATGCCTCCTGGCATTTTTGCCTGACTACTTCTTTCTTGGGATGCACCATTCCTGAACTTGGAGGTGGTAATCCTTGAATACTAACCAGCTTCCTTGGGCCCCTCTCCCCTCCAGTACTTTTTCCCATGGTACCCTGCCAAGCAGGTCCCTCAAGAGGCCAAAGCCTGCTCTCCTGAAGCCCAGGGTAGTGAGCTTGCTGTGTGCTCTCCTCACTGCCTGAAGGATCTTGAATTCTACCATTTCATGATCACTGCAGCCGAGGCTACCCTTGAGCTTGACATTCCCCACCAGCCCCTCCTTGTTGGTAAGGACAAGGTCCAGCATAGTTCCTCTCCTTGTTGGCTCCTCTACCATTTGAAGGAGAAAGTTGTCATCGACACATTCCAAGAACTTCCTGGATTTCTTGTGCCCCGCTGTGTTGTCCTTCGAACAGATATATCGGGGTGGTTCAAGTCCCCCATGAGGACCAGGGTCTGTGAAGGCGATGCTGCTCCTATCTGTCTACAGAGGGCCTCATCCGCTCTGTCATCCTGGTCAGGTAGCCTGTAGTAGACCCCTACCGTAATGTCCCCTTCCCCTGTGGTCCCTTTATTCTTGACCAAGCTCTCCGTTAGGTCTTCATCCATCCCCAGGTGGGGCTCCATGCACTCCAGCTGTTCATTGACAGAGAGGGCAACACCCCCTCCTCATCTCCCCAGCCTGTCCTTCCTGAAGAGTCTGTATCCATCCATTCCAACACTCCAATCATAACAGCCATCCCACCATGTCTCTGTGATGCCAATGAGATCATAGCCCTGGAGGTGTGCGCACATCTCCAACTCCTCTTGCTTGTTTCCCATGCTGCGTGCATTTGTGTAAAGGCATTTCAGCTGGGCGCCCAATGAAGCTGTCTCACTGGCTGGAGAAGCTGCTTTTCCTTCATGCTGCTCTTCAGGTGGTCTTCCTCTGGGGTGTTTTATCTGTGACTCCCTGGTTCCTATCTCCTCAGGAGCCCCTGGCTCATTCCCATAAGACTTTGAGTGTGCTGCAGCGTACCCAGCACATCTCGGAGCAACAGGTTGAGGGCCTTCACTAGTGACCCACCCCTCAGACCCTGGAGCATTATCCCTTGGCTTGTCACGATCAAGCCGGGTAGCATCTCCCTCCCCCAACAAGCCTAGTTTAAAGCCCGGTCAATGAGTCCTGCTAGCTCATGAGCAAACACCCTCTTCCCCCTTTCAGAAAGATGAGCCCCGTCCAACGCCAACAAGCCTGGTGCCGTGTAGGCCATCCCATTGTCGAAAAACACAAAACTCTGGCGGTGACACCAGCCATGGAGCCACATGTTGATAGATTGCACACATCTGTTTCTTACAGAGTCCCTGCCTGTAACTGGGAGAACAGAAGAAAAGATAAACTGTGCCCCAGACTCCTTTATTAACCTTCACAAAGCCCTGAAGTCTCTCTTGTTTGTTCTTGGGCTACGTGTTGCCACCACAAGAGCAACTGTGTTTCCCAAGAGCAACTTCCACCTTATATTTAGATCTTAATGTCTTTACTCTAAACTATCCCAAAGTTGCTGCTTTGCTGGAGCCTAGCTAATTTTTCCTCTGTTTGCCTCAATGCACTCAGGACTGACTGTACATATCCTGGGTCTTTCAATGCTACTGGCATTTTTCAGGGACATGGCATTTTTCTAAGCTAAAAGTGGCACATCTTCCATATACTGTGAAAGCTTTGGAAGTAATAATTGCTTTCTCAAAGTATGAAGCCAAACTATTGAAGCTTGGCTTGTTACAGATTTGTATCTTAGGCCTCCCATGCTCTCCCATCTCAATAATCCAGCCTCTTCCATAAGTTCCACTATGTCCAAAAGACTCTGAGCTCTGTAGCTAACTGTGCATGCCAGTCGTGTTGGCCGGTATGTGGGTGCAGATTGGACAGCTGCTGCTCTGGCTGAACTCTGCCCACCACCTTCTCAGCAGGGAAATGCATTTGTGTCTCTTTTCTCTGCCAATTTTTGCACAGATAGTGAAATTGCAATTATCGTCAAAACCTTCAGTGTTTTTTAAATGTGATTGAAACCAATCAATAGGTTCAAAAATATCATGGGGGAACGTAGACGGAAATGGGGGTAGCATGGAAGCAAGTGAACAAACAGATGGGAGTGGACTGTGTGACTGAATAAGCTATGTTTTCTTTGGAAACAAGACCAAAACCATTGCTCAAATCCAAGCAAAATGAAGGTTTGCCTCACTCCATTCCTCCCACCAGAAAACTCCAATTGGAGCCAGCCTGAATGCACTCACATGTGGTACAGACTACTGCAATTGGGCAACTGAGAGCAAGAGGGAGCAGAGCTCTAGCTTTTTCTGCAGTCTGGGGTGAGCCCCTCACACATGGCCTCACTGAGGAGCAAATCCTTCCTCCATCTTATGCGGCAGATGTCTCCTCTCTCTACACCCACTGACGTTTCCTACTGAAGAGGAACAGCAGAGATGAAACTCCAGTGATAGCACATTTCCTTATCATGCCGGTCCATCTAGAGTGGGCAGGGAAAGGACACATCCCCTTCCAATGTTCCCAGCTACAGAGGAATCCCTATCAGTGTATTTACATTTTTAATTCTTTGAGTGGTTCGATATTTGGGTGGGTCAGTAGGGAAAAGAAGGGGTGTGAAGAATTTAATCCTGTATGTTTGCCAAAAAGTAACACAAAATCTGCTTCAAAAAGAAAGAGACGTATTAGAGGAAAAGAAGGTTATTGGGAGTGGTCAACATGGATTCACCAAGGGGAAATCATGCTTGACCAATATGATAGCCTTCTATGATGGAATGACTGGCTGGGTAGATGAGGGCAGAGCAGTGGATGTTTACCTTGACTTCAGCAAGGCTTTTGACATGGTCTCCCACAGCATCCTCATAGGGAAGCTTAGGAAGTATGGGTTAGATAAGTGGACAATGAGGTGAATTGAGAACTGGCTGAATGGCAGAGCTCAGAGGGTTGTGATTAGGGGCACAGAGTCTAGTTGGAGGCCTTCAACTAGCTGTGTTCCCCAGGGGTCAGTACTGGATCCAGTCTCTTTCAACATAGAATCATAGAATCATAGAATCATAGAATGCGTTGGGTTGGAAGGGACCTTTAACGGTCATCTAGTCCAACCCCCCCTGCAGTAAGCAGGGACATCTTCAACTAGATCAGATTGCTCAGAGCCTCATCAAGCCTGGCCTTGAATGTCTCCAGGGATGGGGCCTCCACCACCTCTCTGGGCAACCTGTTCCAGTGTCTCACCACCCTCATTGTAAAGAACTTCTTCCTAATGTCTCATCTAAACCTGCCCTGCTCTAGTTTAAAACCACCGCCCCTTGTCCTATCGCTACATACCCTTGCAAACAGCCCCTCCCCAGCTTTCTTATAGGCCCCCTTCAGGTACTGGAAGGCCGCTATAAGGTCTCCCCGGAGCCTTCTCTTCTCCAGGCTGAACAACCCCAACTCTCTCAGCCTGTCCTCATAGCAGAGGTGCTCCAGCCCTCTGATCATCTTCGTGGCCCTCCTCTGGACCCATTCCAACAGGTCCATGTCCTTCCTGTGCTGAGGACTCCAGAGCTGGACTCAGTACTCCAGGTGGCGTCTCCTGAGAGCAGAGTAGAGGGGGAGAATCACCTCTCTGGATCTGCTGGCCACAGTTCTTTTGATGCCGCCCAGGATGCAATTGGCCTTCTTGGGCTGCGAGCGCATATTGTTGGCTCATGTCCAGCTTTTCATCCACCAGTACCCCCAAGTCCTTTTCCACAGGGCTGCTCTCTATCACATCATCCCCCAGCCTGTATTGATAACGAGGATTGTCCCAACCCAAGTGCAGGACCTTGCACTTGGCCTTGTTGAACTCCATGAGGTTTGCTCGGGCTCACCTCTCTAGCTTGCCCAGGTCCCTCTGGATGACATCCCATCCCTCTGGCATGTCGACCACACCACTCAGCTTAGTGTCATTGGCAAACTTGATCCCACTCCCATGTCACTGACAAAGATGTTGAACAGCACCGGTCCCAGTACAGATCCCTGAGGGACACCGCTTGTCACCCCTCTCCATCTGGATATCGAGCTATTGACCACCACCCTCTGGATGCAACCATACAGCCAGTTCCTTATCCACTGAACAGTCCACCCATCAAATCCATATCTCTCCAACTTAGAGAGAAGGATGTTGTGGGGGACTGTGTCAAAGGCCTTGCAGAAGTCCAGGCAGATGATATCCATTGCTCCTCCCTTGTCCACTGATGCAGTCACTCCATTGTAGAAAGCCACTAGGTTGGTCAGGCAGGACTTGTCCTTAGTGAAGCCATGCTGGCTGTCTTGAATCCCCTCCCTGTCCTCCATGTGCCTTAGCATAGCTTCCAGGAGGATCTGTTCCATGATCTTCCCAAGGCACAGAGGTGAGGCTGACAGGTCGGTAGTTCCCGGGGTCCTCCTTTCTACCCTTTTTAAAAATGGGTGCGATGTTTCCCTTTTTCCAGTCACCAGGGACTTCACCTGACTGCCATGACTTTTCAAATATCATGGAGAGTGGCTTGAACATATTCATGAATGACCTGGATGAGGGGATAGAGTGCACCCTCAGCAAGTTTGCTGATGACACAAAACTGAGAGGGGTGGCTGACACACCTGAAGGCTGTGCCGCCATACAGTGAGACCTGGACAGGCTGGAGATCTGGGCAAAGAGGAACCTTATGAAATTCAACAAGGGCAAGGGTAGGGTGCTGCACCTGGGGAGGAATAACCCCATGCACCAATACAGGTTGGGGGCTGACCTGCTGGAGAGCAGCTTGGTGGAAAGAGACCAGGGAGTCCTGGTGGACAACAGGATGACCATGAGGCAGCAATGTGCCCTTGTGGCCAAGAAGGCCAATGGCATCCTGGGGTGCATCAAGAAGAGTGTGGCCAGGAGGTCGAGGGAGGTCATCCTCCCCCTCTACTCTGCCCTGGTGAGGCTGCACCTGGAGTCCTGTGTCCAGTTCTGGGCTCCCTGGTTCAAGAAGGACAGGGAAATACTGGAAAGACTCCAGCGGAGGTCTACAAAGATGATCAAGGGACTGGAGCACCTCTCTCATGAGGAAAGGCTGAGAGACCTGGGTCTGTTTAGCCTGGAGAAGAGAAGACTGAGAGGAGACCTCATCAATGCTTATAAATATCTAAAGGGCATGTGTCAAGAGGATGGGGCCAGACTCTTCTCAGTGGTGCCTGGTGACAGGACAAGGGGCAACAGGCACAAGCTAGAACACAGGAAATTCCATCTCAACGTAAAGAAAAGCTTCTTTACTTTGAGGGTGGCAGAGCACTGGGAGAGGCTGCCCAGAGAGGTTGTAGAGTCTCCTTCTCTGGAGATATTCAAAACTCGCCTGGATGCATTCCTGTCCAACCTGCTCTAGGTGAACCTGCTTTGGCATGGTGGTTGGACTAGATAATCTCCAAAGGTCCCTTCCAACTCCTACCATTCTGTGTGATTCTGTGTGATATTTGAAAGAAAAATGAGAGAGAAAGAAAGTAAAGAAGGCTTGGAGTGAGGGGGTGGTGAACTTTTTCTTAGCTACTACTAATGTTCAAGTTGAAAGACCTGCAAGGAAAAAAAAGTCACGATCAAGAATGAACATTTTAAGCTAAGATATTGAGTGGTCTCAGCTCCCACCATGCCCAATGGTAGGATCGCACAACTTGTCCCTCTCTGAGGTTCTGCTATTTGAGACATTACTTCAGGGTCTAAATATGAAAACAATAAAAGCAGTTGATTATAGTGGCAATGATGACTCGGTAGTATCCTTTTCCTCTAACGCTGAGCTTGACTATAGTAAGGAAAGCAGTATTATCTCAACAGTAGTTCTGTCTGTACCCCAAATCTTCTTGCCTCATTTCCTGCTACGGGTTTAAAGCAGCAGCTTGCATCCTATACACATCTCTCTCGCTTGCAAAATTACCACCAGAATCAGCAGGTCTCATTTCAGATAATCTTTGTTTCTGCCCTCCTTCCTCTCAGTCTTTCTTATTCCCTCTATCAGAAAGTGTAAACCAATGTCCCTTTAGGTCAAAATCTTTTGTTTAAATCTCTGACAGATGAGATGCAAAATGGATTTTTAAAAAGGTCAGAGATCTAAGCTTCCACTTGTCTGTGAACATGAAAAGCCTGAATCCGCTCAAAGACTCCACTGAGCAAAATGACATGGTGATGGGAAAAAATTTGCATGGAACTGCTGTTACTGAATCTGGTTTATCATTTTACCCTCTTCGCCACCTACAGCCTCCATAAAGAGGCCACAGCAGCTTCCATCTGCCACTCACAAAAATCAATAGTGAACATGGAAATTTGTATTCTTCCTCTCCATGTTGCACTGCCCTTTTTCTGTAGTGGCAACACAGAATACCCCACGGAGGTATCTGTCCTTAAAGCTAAAGCTAGAGGGTGTCCTGGTTTTAGGTAAAACAGAACCAACTTTCTGTTCAGTAATTTTATTTCTTAGCTAGGCCTCTCCTAACTCTCTGAAATTAACAGCACGTTGTGTCAAAAACGGTTCGTTCTCAGAGTGATAAGACAGTTTGTGACAAGGAATGGTATGCAGAAAGGCTCTTGCTTATACTTATTGCTATAACAACCAAGGTTAGCTAATTTCGTTATTTGCCCCGTTGGAGGGTCAGAAACGGAAAAGCGCAGAGGGGTCCCACCTGCAGGGAAGAGTGGACAGGACAGGTGACCCAAAAATTGACCAACAGGGGTATTCCATCCCATCTGCCCCATGCTCAGTATAAAAGCTGAGGGATCAAAGGGTCAGCCCTCTTCCTTCAATGGCCAACGTCTGAGGAGGACCCTGTCTGTTCATCTGCCTTTGATCCCGATCCGTGGGTTCCTGACTCCAGCTCTGGAATCCAGTTCCCACCCGTCTCTGAGTCCAGTCTGGGACTTCCCCAGTGCCTGCCGGTGACATCAGCCTGAAAGCTTAATATGGTTTTGTATATACTGTATCTATTCCATTATTTTCCTTTATATTTTATCATTAATATTTCATTAAAGTAGTTTAGTTTCTTCTAAACTCGTAAATCCCTTTCTCTCTCCTCCTCCTCCCCGTGCACGAGAGGCTGGGGGGAAGCATCTGTCGCTGGCCATTGGCCAATTTGGCCAAAACCACGACAGAGGGAAAGGGAGGGGGAACGAGAAAAAGAAACCTGAAAATAAAAGATAGAGGAAAAAAAAAGCATCTGGAATCATCTAACTGTGAACATATTTCACAGGCTTTAGTGTTCAAATCACAAATGTACCTGATTACCACGAAGCGCATCACACACTTTAGAACCAAATTTACCCACACAAACTTGGTGTTCTTTCCCTGTTTATTACTCTAAGTTATTGCCCTCCAAAATGTTGACTCATGAAACACAGCTTATGGAAAATGTTCTATATGTTAAGGCAGAAAATCCTCCCACCATCTCTGCTGCTGCAGTTTGTGTCTCTCCTACTACAAGCGTCAGCCAGCACATAAAGCAAGGGATTTGGTACTCCTGGTTTCTTATTCTTGCTTCTAACACTGATAATTTATGTGATATTGGGCACAATACTCTAAATTAGACTGCCCCTTTATCTACCCAGGTGTCTATAAAATGAGAATTGAGGACCCAGTACTCTGAAAAACAAACATTAAGACATAATGAATTGCTTCCCTCAAAAAACATAAGATTTTTAATTTTTTTTTCTTAATTTTAAGATTGTACAGGTTAGAAATTTATTTCTAGAAAAGATGTGAAATGGAAACTCAGCTTCTTATATAAATATCTTTCTAGCAGGTAAAGCTTTATGGAAGGTCCAAATATCATCAGGCAGGTGAAAAATATATACAGAATCAGAGAGGGGGGAAGGAGAAATGGCAAATCTGAAAGTCTGGAAGTCAGAGGAGTCATCAGGTCTCAACAGTTAATGTTATCAAAAGTGCTTTGGAAGAATATCGGGAGAAAGGTGTAAAAAAAGTGTACAATGGTTGTTATTTGCTTTCTGAAAGCTAAATATCACATATTAAAGGACAGAAATTCACAAGTCCAGAAGAGTTTAGGTACCAAGTGGATATCCCTTCCAGCCAAGCCTAGACAGACTAGAACAAGGAAGACTTACTATTTACATCTACTTTACAATTACCCAAATGGAGCTCCTGTGGGGACATGCTGCCACACAGACATCAGGCTGCAGGGTGTGCCCTGCTCTTATGCCGGTGTCAGATGGCAGTGGTGGGCACGCCTGTGGGAGATGTGCCCAGGTAGAGGATCTCCTCTGCTTAGTGATGGAGCTCAGGGAGGAGGTAAGCAGGTTGAGGGTCATCAAGGAATGCGAGAGAGAGACAGATGCTTGGAGTAGCACCCTGCTGCATTGGAAATTGTGGGCCTGCTGTTGAATGAGACAGGAGCCATGGTGCCAAAGGATACAGAGAAGGCGGAGTTACTGAATGCCTTCTTTGCTTTGGTATTTACTGCTCAGCCCAGTCCTCAGGCGTCCCAGACTTTGGAGAAAGTAACAGGGAAAGTCTGGACAGAGGAAGACTTCCCCTTGGTTGAGGAGGATCAAGTGAGAGATCAATTAAGTCAACTGGACAACCACAAGTCCATGGGTCCTGATGGGATGCACCTGAGAGTGCTGAGGGAGCTGGCAGAAGTCATTGCTGGGCCGCTCTCCATCATCTTTGAAAGGTCCTGGAGAACAGGCGAGGTGCCTGAGGACTGGCTGAAGGCCAATGTCACTCCAGTCTTCAAAAAGGGAAAGAAGGAGGACCTAGGGAACTACAGGCCAGTCAGCCTCACCTCCATCCCTGGAAAGATGATGGAACAGCTCATTCTGGGCATCATCTCAAGGCAAGTAGAGGAAAAGAAAGCTATCAATCAGAAGTAGTCAACACGCATTCACCAAGGGGAAATCATGTATGACTAATCTGATAGCCTTCTATGATGGCATGACTGGATGGAGAGATGAGGGGAGGGCAGTGGATGTTGTCTACCTTGACTTCAGCAAGTCTTTTGACACGGTCTCCCACAGCATCCTCATAGGGAAGCTTAGGAAGAGTGGGTTAGATGAATGGACAGTGGGGTGGATTGAAAACTGGTTGAAAGATACAGCTCAGAGGGTCGTGATTAGGGGCACAGAGTCTAGTTGGAGGTCAGTGATGAGTGGTGTTCCCCAGGGGTCAGTACTGGGTGCAGTCCTCTTCAATATACTCATCAGTGACCTGGATGAAGGGATGGAGTGCACCCTCAGCAACTTTGCTGATGACACAAAGCTGGGAGGGGTGGCTGACACACCAGAAGGCTGTGCTGCCATACAGTGAGACCTGGACAGGCTGGAGATCTGGGCAAAGAGGAACCTTATGAAATTCAACAAGGGCAAGGGTAGGGTGCTGCACCTGGGGAGGAATAACCCCATGCACCAATACAGGTTGGGGGCTGACCTGCTGGAGAGCAGCTCTGTGGAAAGAGACCAGGGAGTCCTGGTGGACAACAGGATGACCATGAGGCAGCAATGTGCCCTTGTGGCCAAGAAGGCCAATGGCATCCTGGGGTGCATCAAGAAGAGTGTGGCCAGCAGGTTGAGGGAGGTCATCCTCCCCCTCTACTCTGCCCTGGTGAGGCCGCATCTGGAGTCCTGTGTCCAGTTCTGGGCTCCCTGGTTCAAGAAAGACAGGGAACTGCTGGAGAGGGTGCAGCAAAGGGCTACCAAGATGATTAGGGGACTGGAACACCTCTCTCATGAAGAAAGGCTGAAGGATTTGTGTCTTTTTAGTCAGGAAAAAAAGACAGCTGAGGGGGGACCTTATCAATGCGTATGAATTCTTAAAGGGTGGGTGTCAGGAGGATGAGGCCAGGCTCTTCTCAGTGGTGCCCGGCAACAGGACAAGAGGTAATGGGCACAAACTTGAGCATAGGAAGTTCCACCTAAACATGAGGAGGCACTTCTTTACTTTGAGGGTGGCAGAGCACTGGAACAGGCTTCCCAGAGAGGTGGTGGAGTCTCCTTCTCTGGAAACATTCCAAACCCACCTGGACGTGTTCCTGTGCAACCTGCTCTAGGTGACCCTGCTCTGGCAGGGGGGTTGGACTAGATGAACTGCAGAGGTCCCTTCCACCCCTATCATTCTGTTTTTCTGTGATTCTGTGAGTAAGCAACAGTGCAAACATAATAATACAGCTTCCCTTAGCTTGGTGCTAAAGCTCCTGGTCCCAATCCTGCATGGGCCTCCTGTACATACTTAACTTGGGTTTAATTGAGTTCAAAGGGGTTACTCATGCATGTAATATTATTCATACGAGTGAATGCTCACTGGATCCGGGGGTGGGGTGGGGGGGAGGCAACATTTTTCAAAGATTCAGGATATTCAGCAGCCTTTATTATTATCACTCTGGTTTACTTTTCATTTAATGTCATGCTGCATTTCTTCTTCATATTTATAACATGCACACAGAGATCAGCATCTGCCTTTGTGGATTTCAGCAGGAGCAAACCCAATAAACTATCACGAGAAAGACTCTTCTCAGTTTTAACTCTGGAGCAACAAAACCCAGGAAGCCCTACAAATCACACCTGAGAGAGACCTTCTGAGTGACTTTTAGTCACTTGGTGTCTGGATTAGGTCTGGCTGTGAAATGGATTTTCCTATATACTCAGGTAAAGAAAAAGATAGATTGAAAAAACAGCATTTTAATTGCATTCAGTCTATGGGAAACATCAATTTTTCATTGAAAATAAAACATTTTTTTTTCAAAACTTGATTTGCTTCTCCACTATTCCCTTTTAATTTATCAATGCTAAATCACTATTTTCAGGAAAAAAAGTCTTTTCATAAAAACCTAGCTAGGTCAAATACCTAGTTACTCTCAAATACAGCTTTGATTGATAGAACTTTTTTACTAATCCTTATTTGGACACAACTTATGAACAACTTTCTGCTTTGTTTTTAAGGTCCTCTTCTCACCCTTTCCAGTTGACACCTTTTCTGGCCGGAAGCTGGAAAAATCAGACCTACCTCATTACATTGCATGAGTGCTCACCATTTTCTCAAGCTTGCCTTGTCCCTCTGCCACAGCTGATCTACGGTCATACATATTTTAGGAATAGTAGAACACAAGTTTTTTTGGGGGTAAGGGGTACTGTCTGTAATGAATATTCTCAAATGAGCCTTCTTTCAGAAATATGGGAAAATGTCATTTGCAGTGACAAACTTGTCTGGTGCCACAGCCAGACTGAGGATCCTATGCTCCTTTGTCAGCACTCAGAATGCACTGATGAGATGGGCCATCTATAATTGACAAGGAGCAGGTCTTCCCTGTGGACAATCAGTTGGGGTTACTGCCTCTTCCCAGTGTGCAATGTGGACAGATACTCCCACACACGCTTTATAGAAACTTGGCTGGACAAATCACGTTCTCCACAGGAAAGATCACCAAGTTTCTGCACTGAAAACTTTCCCCTAGGAGAGCTTCTCACTTTCCACTGACCATACAGGGAAAGCAGGGACCTCTAACACCAGGCTATGCAAACATGCCTTCCTGATCCTCCCCGGAAAGGTGATGCGATCTGCCCAGGTTATGCAGTAAGTCAGCAGAAGCCTACATCTTCCGAGTCCCATCCTAATGCTTTCTCCACAGGTTTATGCTCTTCCCTTTGTTATAGCTGATGCCCTCTAAACTGACAAGCCCAACTTCCGGAGCCCTCCTGGCCCTGCATGTTATCCCAGCTGAAAGAAACTCCATTCAGGCTGTCCAACTTGTGCCAGCTCAAGCAAGCAGAGCTCACAGATGGTTAAATGCATTTGACATTTCACTGCAGGGCCTGCAGCAGAAATCCTTGCCTGCTGTAGCTGGAGCCCCGGATAGTAGCAAATCAAGGCTCCAATGCTGTGTGTGCACACTCTGCTGTGAGTTAATATTATTGGCTCGCTCCTCAATCATGCCTTTTCCAGCTAGCTGCTCCTGTCAAAGCACATCTCATTAGGCCTGAAGGCTCAATGAAATGGAAATTCATGTTTAAATTTAAAAACAACATATTGACCCTGGAAGCTGGTGATGTCTACATTTTTAATAACTTACTGAGAATAAAAGGAGTGTATGTATATGGAGGAAGGGGGAGGGCTGGGCAGCAGGAGAAAGAGGGAATGAGTGTATAGGGCAAATAGCCAGCCAAGGACTCTGGTCCTCTCCACTTCCCTCCAACTCCATTCTCACTTTATTTGTCCCTCTTGCTGCGTGGAAAAGAGCTCAGGCTTCACTTAAAGGGACCTCATAGCCTCAGCAGCAGAGCATATCCATAATCTTATACTAAAACAATGAGGGAGGGAGAAGAGCATTGTCTAATGCAGCCTGTACACATACATACACGCATGCCCATCCACAGGCACATACGCACACATGTGTGTGCCCTGGTCTCCAAGCCCCGAGCATCCCAGCAAGATTTGTTTTGTTTGTAGAGAGCAGCAGCATGCTGAAGAACGTGAGTAAACACAGAGCCTTTTGGAGGAGGATGTGAAGACAGCCATGCTGCATGTGACTTGCCATGTGGCACCAACCCCAGCCCCCTATGCCTCATCATTCCCTGTCAGAGAGGCACGTACAGCTCCCTTGATCCTTCCACCACACCAGTTAGGTAACTGGGGTGGGGGGGAGAGAAAGCATGTCTTCTCCTCTGTGATTACAGGAGGAGTGATGCTCGTTCTGCTGGGCTTCAGTGTTCTCTGCTAGCACCCAGGGAGCCGGGGAAGGGGAGGTGAAGGTGGGAGGTCCTCTTATTGTGTGATCACTGTGGACCCCATGGCAGTGTTTTTTTGAAAGCAAGCAATCTGACAACGTCATCTTGGCTGGCATCCAGCTTGGGAAATCACACGCTGCCAGATAAATCCGCTCTGGCTGCTGCATCTCCAGATGGAGACGGGTTGCTGCACTGCTGCACAGTAGCAAGAGGCTCCTGGTACAAACTACATCTCAGCATTTTAACATGAGATCTCCTATGCTCTACAGCTTATCCTTCTGTTGTCCTGCAAATTATCCTCCTATCCTTTCTTTTAGACTGCTTACCATTAGCCCTCAGTTCTGTACTGCCTTTCCTATCTTCCTTCTTCTCAGTCTTTTACTACTTTGATAATTTCCCCAGCATTTTTTCATTCTGACACTGATGGATTTTGTTTCATACTGTTGTAATTTTCCAGATGTACTCAAAGACTCCGTTCAAAGAGTTTAAGGCCAGATTTCTCTATCTCGCCTCCTTGACATCACACACCACAATTTCCACTCACTGAATACCTTGCTCTTGGCTAAAGCATCTTTTCTAGGAAGGCATCCAAATCTTGATTTGAAAACTTCGAGCAATGAAAAATTCACCAATTTGAAGTTATGACAAAGTTCAATTACACTCACTGATTACAAAAAAAGCATACCTTACTTATCATTTTTGTCTGGCTTCCTTTCACAGGTGTTAGTTCTTGGTGTCACTTTCCCTGATAAGCTAGAAAAATTTTGTTGTTCACATCATCTAAGTTATGACACTCTTAAGCACTTTTCATCTGCAGACCTGCTCCGTCTGCCTCACCTTCTCCTTTATAGCTCAATGAGTGATTCTCCATCCCTAACACCTTTTTCCTGATGTCCCAGTGTGGAATAATTACTAAATTGGCCAAGAATACAAAGGTACAGCATTGTTCACACATTAAGGAAAGTCATAAAATCAAGAGGCTTCTGAGGTAGAATACAGCCGCAGCTAGCACACGAAGAATGCAACATCTGTGATTCCCTGTACAAGGTTGTTTGCGAAACTACACGAGGGATGGAACGGAACGCGCTTGTTCCGTGGCCTTCCCTTGTGACGAATAGCAGATATGGGGACGAGATGGTACTACGGAACAGATAAGCGGCCTACACACTACCCAAGCCAACATTTCATCAAATGTTGATAAAATGCTGTCCTTTTGTGCGAACTTTGCTCACCACAATGTACCAAAACACACCTCCATCCCGGAGGCTATCCGCCCCCGAGGTGTGAATACTCCTCCTTGAATACATTAATCATAATAAAAGTATTTATGACTAAAGTCACTCAAACTCCACTTTGAAGATAAAAAAATAATATAAAAATAGCCCAAGAGAGAGGGGATGTCAGGGAAGACACCATCGCGAAGAATTCCACTGCTGATTTCCGGGATCAGTCGACGGGCCGAGCCTTTCTTCCCCCCCATAGGGACGCCTTTGGGTAAGACTTCGATTACACCGAGTGCTTTCTCGGGGACTTAGAAATTTCTCTAGAGACTCTCTACCCTACATTTATAGCCAGGCTGTATCGTTTATAATTTTGTCGCGCGTTTGTATACTTAACAATATCTTTGTTTGCACGTGCTTTGCAGACAGTGTATTTATCACCGGCAATTTATCACTGCACTGTTTAAGTAGCTAGTCGTTTCGCTTTCTCACTGAATGCGACCAAAACTACAGAGAGGCCGTGCTAGTTCAGGAGCACGACTAGACTGAAGGTGCAGCCCACTATTAGTGTATCCAAATCGTAATAGTTTAATACATATTAAATGCGATTGGACTGATAGTGCTGAATTGGGCATCACTCAGAATTTAAACCTAGCCGCACCTGGCCTCCCACCTCGGTGAGGAGTGTTAGAACGCAAGGGGGTTTATCTTCTGCCAAAACCACTTGGCCCCGTTTCACGCAACACCCAGATACCACCACAAGCCCTCACTTGCTGTCCCCCATCATCCAAGCGCCCTGGTGATGTGTGGTTTACGTACATAAGGACCTATGGTGGCCTTTCAGACTGGTGTTCAGGGGCTTTTCTTTCATACAAACTGAGCCTTTTTTCATGAAATGAAAAAAAAAACATGAGATGACAGAGACTAGTAGACCTCTGAGTCAAGACAGCAATGCTGATTTGTCTCCTTTGCTAATTTGTTGCTGGTCTCCTCACTTGCCGAGGAGACCAGCTCCAGTGCAGGTAAGTCTGTACTGGGGAAGAGAATCGCGGCAAAAAAGGGTCAGCTAGGGGCTCATTTTCGAGGCTTTTCAAAGCTAGGAAAAGCGGCCAGCCCAAGCCAGTACCCAGCACTTCAGTGGGGCAGAGGCAGCTGAGGAGCCGAGGGTGGAGACACCACCCCCAGCGGCAGGTGTGAACGAGGAGGGGGTGGGACCACTCTTCCCCCTTTATAAAAGAAGCCCTTCAGGAGTACTGAGCAAACAAGCAGTAAGTGGGTGCAACCTGTGGAACACTATGACAAGGGTATACTTCCTGGGCTGGAGAAAAGGGGTGGCCAACCAGGGTGTGACACGTGAGTCCATTTGCAGCAGTCTGCATGGCAGTTCATGTAGGATAGCACTGAAAGACTGCCAACCCGGCCAGGCAGCAATGGTAACTACTTGTAAGAAGACCATGGCATCCATGAGCTCCACAACCACCAGCTCTGATGCAGCCTCCCAGATGGAGCTCTTGTGGGAACATGCTACCACACAGACATCAGGCTGTAGGGTGTGCCCTGCTCTTCTGCAGGTGTCAGATGGTAGTGATGGGCACGCCTGTGGGAGATGTGCCCGGGTAGAGGATCTCCTCTGCTTAGTGATGGAGCTCAGGGAGGAGGTAAGCAGGTTGAGGAGCATCAGAGAATGCGAGAGGGAAATAGATGCTTGGAGTAGAATCCTGCATCCCACGACAGAAACCCAGCAGGCAGACAGAGACCCTGCAACAGAGAACTCCCTGTCCTCTGTCACCTCAACTGAAGGTGGTGACCTGGAGGACAGGGGGCAATGGCAGGAAGTTCCTGCCTAGTGCAACAGGCGCCGCACTCGAGACTGCCCGGCGACTACCCCATCTTCCCAGGTGCCATTATGTAACAGGTACAGTGCTCTGCAAAGGAACCTGGATGATGATGAGCACGATAGTTCTCCTACCTTGGAGGTGTCAGCGAGGTCTAGTCAGACCTCCCCCTACATCAAAACCTCTGTGGTAAAGAAGAAAAGATGGGTCCTTGTCATAGATGACTCCCTACTGAAGGGAGCAGAAGGCCCAATATGCAGGCCAGACCTGATACATAGGGAGGTCTGCTGCCTCCCTGGGGCCCGGGTCAAGGACGTGAAGAGGATGCTTCCTTCCCTGGTACAGCCCTCAGACTACTACCCACTTTTGCTCTTTCAGGTAGGCAGCGACGAGGTAACAAAAAGAAGTCCAAGGGCGATGAAGAGAGATTTCAGGACCCTGGGATGGCTGGTCAAGGGATCAGGAACACAAGTTGTGTTCTCGTCTATCCCCCCAGTTGTGGGGAATGATGAGGGGGTAAATAGGAGGAGCCAGCAGATCAATGCCTGGCTTCGAGCCTGGTGCTGCCAGCAGGACTTTGGGTACTTTGATCATAGCCTGATCTACAAAACACCAGGCCTGCTGGTAACAGGCAGGAATACCTTGACTTCCAGGGGAAAAAGGGTTCTAGGACAAGAGTTATCAGGGCTCATTGATAGGGCTTTAAACTAGATTAGAAGGGGGGTGGGGACAGTACTGGGCTTGCTGGTGAGATGCCAGGGCATAGTTGCTCAGCGCTCATGGGCCAGTGTGCCGGTATTTCTGAAAGCCAGAAGACCTACCACATTGCAAGGGTCAAAACTACACACACGACTCCCTCTCTGAAATGCTTATACACCAATGCACGCAGCATGGGGAATAAGCAGGAAAAGCTGGAGATCTGTGTGCGGCTGCAGGGCCATGATCTCATTGCAATTACTGAGATATGGTGGGACAGCTCACATGACTGGAATGCTGTCATGGATGACTATGTCCTTGTCAAGAAAGACAGGCCAGCAAGGCATGGTGGTGTAATTGCACTCTTTGTGAGAGAGCATTTGGAATGCATCGAGCTCCCACTTGGGGTGGATGAAGAGTGCGTTGAGAGCTTATGGGTAAGGATTAAGGGGCAGGCAAATATGAGGGACACTGCAGTGGGTGTTTATTACAGGCCACCTGATCAGGATGGGGAAGCTGATGAGGCCTTCTACAGACTGCTGAAAATAGCCTCACAATCGCAGGCCCTGGTTCTCATGGGGGACTTCAATCACCCCGATATCTGCTGGGAAGACCACACAGCCAGGCATGCACAGTCATAGAATCACAGGGTTGGAAGGGACCTCTGGAGATCATCTAGTCCAACCCCCCTGCCAGAGCAGGGTCGCCTAGAGCAGGTTGCACAGGAACACATCCAGGTGGGTTTTGAATGTCTCCAGAGACGGAGACTCCACCACCTCTCTGGGAAGCCTGTTTCAGGGCTCTGCCACCCTCAAAGTAAAGAAGGTCCTCCTCATGTTTAGGTGGAACTTCCTATGCTCAAGTTTGTGCCCATTACCTCTTGTCCTGTTGCCAGGCACCACTGAAAAGAGCCTGGCCCCATCCTCCTGACACCCACCCTTTAAGAATTCATACGCATTGATAAGGTCCCCCCTCAGCTGTCTTTTTTCCAGACTGAAGAGACCCAAATCCCTCAGCCTTTCTTCATAAGAGAGGTGTTCCAGTCCCCTAATCATCTTGGTAGCTCTCTGCTGCACCCTCTCCAGCAGTTCCCTATCCCTCTTGAACCAGGGAGCCCAGAACTGGACACAGGACTCCAGATGCGACCTCACCAGGGCAGAGTAGAGGGGGAGGATGACCTCCCTCAACCTGCTGGCCACACTCTTCTTGATGCGCCCCAGGATGCCATTGGCTTTCTTGGCCACAAGGGCACATTGCTGGCTCATGGTCATCCTGTTGTCCACCAGGACTCCCAGGTCTCTTTCCACAGAGCTGCTCTCCAGCAGGTCAGCCCCCAACCTGTACTGGTGCATGGGGTTATTCCTCCCCAGGTGCTGGGGACTTGCACCCTAGGATGCACCCTACCCTTGCCCTTGTTGAATTTCATAAGGTTCCTCTCTGCCCAACTCTCCAGCCTGTCCAGGTCTCACTGTATGGCAGCACAGCCTTCCGGTGTGTCAGCCACCCACCTCAGCTTTGTGTCATCAGCAAACTTGCTGAGGGTGCACTCCATCCCCTCATCCAGGTCATTGATGAATATATTGAACAGGACTGGACCCAGTACTGAACCCTGGGGAACACCACTCGTCGCTGACCTCCAACTAGACTCTCTGTCTAGTTGACAGTAGGCTCTGTGTCTGACCCCTGGGGAACACCACTCATCACTGACCTCCAACTAGACTCTAGTCCAGGAGGCTCCTCCAGTGCATCGATGATAACTTCTTGACACAGGTGGTACAGGAGCCAACAAGGAGAGGAGCACTCCTGGACCTGGTACTGACAAACACAGAGGGACTGGTGGAGGACATGAAGGTAGGGGGCACCCAAGGTTGTAGTGATCATGAGAAGATAGAGTTCAGGATCATGGGAACGATGCACAAAACAACAAGAAGTAAAATTACAACCTTGGACTTCAGGAGGGCTAACTTTGACCTATTCAAGAAACTGCTTGGAGAGATCCCGTGGGCTAGGGCTCTGGAAGGCAAAGGGGCTCAAGAAAGCTGGTTGGTATTCAAAGACCACTTCCTCCAAGCTCAGGATCGGTGCATCCCTAAGAGAAAGAAATTGGCCAATGGACGCAGGAGACCTGCATGGTTGAGCAGGGAGCTTCTGAAAAAGCTCAAGTGGAAGAAGGAAGTTTACAGCATGTGGAAGAAGGGACTGACCACTTGGGAAGAGTACAAGAATGCTGTCAGAGCATGCAGGGACGAAACAAGGAAAGCCAAGGTCTCCTTGGAATTAAACATGGGTAGGGATGTCAAGCTCAACAGGAAGGGCTTCTACAAATATATTGGAGGCAAAACGAAAACTAGAGAAGTTATGGGACCACTGTTGAATGAGGCAGGAGCCATGGTGACAGAGGATGTGGAGAAGGCGGAGTTACTGAATGCCTTCTTTGCTTTGGTCTTTACTGCTCGGACCAACCCTCAGGAGTCCCAGGCATTGGGGGAAGTAACGGGGAAAGAAGACCTCTTCCCTTGGGTTGAGGAGGATCGAGTGAGGGATCAGTTAGATCAATTAGATATTCACAAGTCCATGGGCCCCGATGGGATGCACCCGAGAGTGCTGAGGGAGCTGGCAGAAGTCATTGCTGGGCTGCTCTCCATCATCTTTGAAAGGTCCTGGAGAACAGGCGAGGTGCCTGAGGACTGGAGGAAAGCCAACGTCACTCCAGTCTTTAAAAAGGGCAAGAAGGAGGACCTAGGGAACTACAGGCCGGTCAGCCTCACCTCCATCCCTGGAAGGATGATGGAACAGCTCGTTCTGGGCATCATCTCAAGGCAAGTAGAGGAAAAGAAAGCTATCAATCAGAAGTAGTCAACACGCATTCACCAAGGGGAAATCATGTCTGACTAATCTGATATAGCCTTCTATGATGGCATGACTGGATGGAGAGATGAGGGGAGGGCAGTGGATGTTGTCTACCTTGACTTCAGCAAGGCTTTTGACACGGTCTCCCACAGCATCCTCATAGGGAAGCTTAGGAAGAGTGGGTTAGATGAATGGACAGTGGGGTGGATTGAAAACTGGTTGAAAGATACAGCTCAGAGGGTCGTGATTAGGGGCACAGAGTCTAGTTGGAGGTCAGTGATGAGTGGTGTTCCCCAGGGGTCAGTACTGGGTGCAGTCCTCTTCAATATACTCATCAGTGACCTGGATGAAGGGATGGAGTGCACCCTCAGCAACTTTGCTGATGACACAAAGCTGGGAGGGGTGGCTGACACACCAGAAGGCTGTGCTGCCATACAGTGAGACCTGGACAGGCTGGAGATCTGGGCAAAGAGGAACCTTATGAAATTCAACAAGGGCAAGTGTAGGGTGCTGCACCTGGGGAGGAATAACCCCATGCATCAGTACAGGTTGGGGGCTGACCTGCTGGAGAGCAGCTCTGTGGAAAGAGACCTGGGAGTCCTGGTGGACAACAGGATGACCATGAGGCAGCAATGTGCCCTTGTGGCCAAGAAGGCCAATGGCATCCTGGGGTGCATCAAGAAGAGTGTGGCCAGCAGGTCGAGGGTGGTCATCCTCCCCCTCTACTCTGCCTTGGTGAGGCTGCACCTGGAGTCCTGTGTCCAGTTCTGGGCTCCCTGGTTCAAGAAGGACAGGGAACTGCTGGAGAGGGTGCAGCAGAGAGCTACCAAGATGATTAGGGGACTGGAACACCTGTCTTATGAAGAAAGGCTGAGGGATTTGGGTCTCCTCAGTCTGGAAAAAAGACGGCTGAGGGGGGACCTTATCAATGCGTATGAATTCTTAAAGGGTGGGTGTCAGGAGGATGGGGCCAGGCTCTTTTCAGTGGTGCCTGGCAACAGGACAAGAGGTAATGGGCACAAACTTGAGCATAGGAAGTTCCACCTAAACATGAGGAGGCACTTCTTTACTTTGAGGGTGGCAGAGCACTGGAACAGGCTTCCCGAGAGGTGGTGGAGTCTCCTTCTCTGGAAACATTCCAAACCCACCTGGACGTGTTCCTGTGCAACCTGCTCTAGGTGACCCTGTTCTGGCAGGGGGGTTGGACTAGATGATCTCCAGAGGTCCCTTCCATCCCTATGATTCTGTGATTTCCTCTAGATATGCAGAATCAGTATCTAAGCACAGCATTTGGGAAGCATAAGCATTAGTGTTATCATTGCAAGTGTGAGGGAAACAGGCCCACTTGCACTTAGACTTCTTAAGGAGAAATCGGGGTTAGTAGTTTTATTTGATTCAGTCAAAGGAGAAATGGTATGAACTGTTCATTCTGGAAATGTGCATTTCCTCACAGGCTGAAAAGTAATTTTAGGATGGAGAAACCGACATGTGTGGTAACTCACACTCCAAGTTCAAAAGAGTGAATCCAGGTTTTAGGAACTGTATGAACTGGTGATTTTAAGTTTGCATGATAGATACTATGGACTTACTGGTTTAGGATTTCTGTATATCACTGACCTAGCCCCTGCTTCATAAGCTAAATTCACTTACAGAAAAGCAGTTTTCATTAAGTGGAACAAGAAGAAAATTGGAGCACAGCTTCTATAAAGCTGATAGTGGACACAAATAAAAGGAATGGGTGTGCAAGCAGATGAAGGTAGTTGTACATTGATGTGATCTGCAACTGAAAAGTTGTGCAGTCACTATATGCTGAATGAAGTTAGTTGCTAACTGTTGCTTTAAACCGTAATTTTATTGAAGCAAGTGCTCCATGACTAAAGTCTTTCTGGGGAGAAAAGACTCCAACTGTCTTCCCCAAATACTTGGGTTTTGATGAAGGTTTTCTGGGAAGTTATTTTGTGTGTGTGTGCACAGGCTACCAGAAAGAGAATGATAGGAAACAGAAATATTTCTAGGGGAAATAAAATTAAAAACATAATTTTCTCTGATGGAATAAATGCTTCCCTTTTTAAACTTTTTTTTTTAAACACTGTTGAGTCCACTTGGTACAGATCTGATTTTATCCCAGTTGATTTAAGTGCTTTAAAAATGAAGGAAAAAAGGGTCATTCACTTTGATTAAAAGGGCATTAGGCTAGATTTCAAAAAGCCACAGGGCAGCATATCATCTTAGTCTAAGTTCAAGGTTAGAGCTGGTATTAAAAGGCAAAGCAAGTGAAATCAAGAGAGCTGCTGTTAAACTTGGCTCTTATAATAGTGTTGGCTTCTGTTAAGAACTCTCTTGGCCTCTGGACAAGATAGTGTAATTCAACAACAGCTAGCAGAGACTTTCTAGGACTCTCAAGGATGTTTTCTAAGATATAAATGCAGAGACCTCCAGTGGCTCTGATCACCATGGATTGGTGCAAGCCACCACGGATAGGTGCAAGAAAGCAACATCTCAGGAGCAGTCCTGGCTGACTGGATGGGCTATGAATAACCATAATAACTATGATTATAAAGAGCATTTGCACATCAGTGCGAAAGAATGAGGAGCAAAGAGGATAAACGTGACTCTTAATCTTCAGCTATGTGCATAGCAAAGTATGATTAATAACTACAAAGGCTTAACATAACCTCCTCAGATAATGAGTGATGTGGCCTTCTCCGAGCCCTGATTATCCTCTTCTAATGGGCTTCATTTATTGTGTAAACTAATAACCAAGGCCTAAGCACTGCACACTCCAGGGTCTGCAAGAAAAACACTGGGACCAAATGTGATTAAATTGGTGAAGATTGCCCAGCAACACAGTGTGTTGCTTGAGTGGGGATGGGGGCACCAGGAGGAGGGAAGGAGAAGCAGTGTATCCTGCAAAGAAATGAAGCAGAAAGTAGCAGTGATCTGCCTTTTAGTGTCAATCTGCTGGTATAAATCCCCTGCCTTTCAACTGGGATTGCTATGAGTTTTCATCTGGAATTGGTGGAAAGCCAGAATACAGCCCCAAGGTGCTAATACCAAGAAAGAGAGGCATTGGTAATGAGGGGATCTGATTGCAATGATATCCAGAAAGTCAGCAACAGTGACAGATCTGGAGACTAACTCGAGTTGTCAGTCAGAGTTTCAGTGCTGGAGAGCAAAGAGGCACTCAAAGAAAGCTGGATTCCCCAAAGTGAACAAGTTCAACAACACAACCCTGGCCCAGAAAAAAAAAAAAAAAGAAATGACCTTCCAGCTCCCCTGGCTGTATCTCTAAAGTGCAAGCACAGCTGAAGGGAGGCAGCTTTACAGGGCATCCAAAGAAAGAGGATAAGATTCTCATTTGAGCTGCACTGGTGTAAAGAAGCTTAAACTCTGCAAGAGTCCATGGAGTTACTCTGAACTTACACCCAGCAGACAAGAATACAGAATGAGAGCCCCTCCTCACTGGGAAGCATATTTCTTAGCTGCACAATGAACATCACATTAGATTATCCAAACTGAAATAATTGTAAATACCCAATTTATCTGGACTCATTTGTGCTGTCTGCTTAATTGTTGCACTTCACTCAACAAGGACAATGAAATGAGTTTGGACAGGCTCACTTTAGAGGCATTACCACTGTGTTATGGCAGCTTGGGTTCAGAGTGCTGATGGAAAAGGTTTAAGGCTTAATAGAATAAAAATAAAAGAGAAATGCATAGTAATATTGATAAATTTGGGACCTCCACTGGGACATGAGACACCATCTTTGAAGGGTGTCACATCTGTATTTTACTCTTTGTAGTGTATCCACATTTGTAGAGCCTGTACTATAGTTTCCAAAAAACATACAGAGCCCACAAATGTATGCTTTTTCTCAGGATCCCCTCAGCAGCAGTCTGCTTGTTGGATGCTAGTGACATGTGTCCAGCTCCCCCAGGAGTGTCTTAGCCTCTCCCCTTCCCAGGTGAAAATGTGTGTAATATTAAGCAATGTGTAGGTTCAGTGGCAGAAAAAATAACAAGCCCTGAGCAGCAGGTTGCTACCACCAAAACAGCTAGCCTGCAAGGCTCGCACCCCCCCACACCCCCCACCTCCCTTCCCCTGTGCAGGATAAGCATGGGCACAGAAATCAATCCCTAGTCACTCCCCAGTTGCTCTAAGGAAGAACAGGCAAGAGAACACCACATGAACAACCCTCTCCTGGCTGCCTTGTTTCTCTTGGGCAACATGAAAATACACTGAAAAGCTCACATACACTAAGCCTTGTAATTTCAAGAAACATCAGATTTACAAGCCAACTCTTCTATCTATACACATGTAGCATCACAAAACATGAAAAGGATCAGTAACCTAAGTCTCTCCCTTTGTCTGGAAAAAATATGTGCTCTTCCAGGCAGAAGTAGTTGGGAAGCAGTGTTCCTCCTCAGCAGCTCTAATCTCAAATCATTTCACCAGGCAGTCATTACGTGAACACAGGGTAATGTTTCTAGCAAAATCTACAAAGGAGATAAGAGATGGCAAGGACAGATGTGCAGAGTGAGATGGGATGGAGGAGAAAAGGATGGTTGATCGGCCAGACATGAGGCATTAGTGTGACTTTATTGAGAAAGGACACCGCAAAGTAATGCAGAAGACAGAAGCAACATCTCAGATGTTTACCAAGGAAGATCTTGTCAGTAAGCCAACCATAAATAAAGAGACACAGAAAATCTGATTCCAGTTTTGCCACCCTAGAAACAAAATGCTATTCCATTGATCAAAGCTACAAATGAAATCAGAAACTCATGCCAACATGTCTTATAAGTTACATATTTACCATGCAAACTCACTATAGTAGCATAGAAATGACTGAGGCTTTCACAGAACAAGAGAAAAATAAATTAACTCCACCTGTTTGAAGGAGTAACCTGAGCTTGGAATGGATTAGGTATAGCTGGACAAGACTGGCTCTGCCAAACCTTGCCTACAAAGCCAGAGATCAAAACAGTCATTTTTTGCAACATGCCAAAGAAAATATGCACTAGAAAGTAGCAGAGGCTTTGAGGTTTGTAGTTTAACACACCTAAAGTCAAAGGAAGGGAACAACTTCATTCTAGCACCATAGGATTCATTTGGTGCTGAAAATGTATGCATATCAAGGTCAAAATATGGTACAGAACTCAAAGAAATTTGAAGTTTTTAAACCATGATTTTAAAAGGAATTGTATTTTAAAAGGATGATTTTTTTATATTTTTTTTTTAAGGGGTGACATGGTGGGAAGGGGAGAAAAAGTATGGGAAAGAAGATATAAGAAGTTCTCATTAAAGAGAAAAAATAGGAAATGCACATTTCTTCTTTGAAAAACAGGTTAGACTTAATTTTGTCCTTGTACTCACAGAAATAAATCAGAGAGATTTGACATTGCTGGGAACCTGCCAAGTGCAACAACTTGTACATGCAGTGCCACTGTAAGTCTCTCACTGCAGCTACTCAACAGAGCAAAGTCACTTCAGATATCTACTTGCCTGAACTGATAGTGCAATCTCATGCTCAGTCATTCTCCACCACTTTCTCCCTGCCAACATAAGAGTGCTGCAGAAGTGAAGCACAGAAGCTAAATGGATTACATTGTGTCAAGTCCTATCAAAAGTTATCCATAAGCAGAGAGATGGGACAGTTTTCGCCATTCCCAAAAGCATTCCAGCTCAATTAGTTCTTTAAAAGGTGTTCTTAACTTTAAGCACAGCTTTAAGCTTAATGCAGGAATCATGGTCTTAGACTATTTAATACAGGATACACAGCTTTTTGAAAAGATCTGCAGCCAGTGGTTGTATTTCAAATGGTAAGGCTTGCAGTCTGTGTACACTGCAACTGAAAGTCTGTTTTCAACATGTGTAGATGGTCCCAACCTAAATAGCATAAATAGCACTAAGAGAAATAATGTTTCAGGCAAGATTCAAGTCCTTAGTGTATAATCACCCCCCAGGAATTACAGTTATGGAATGTAGTTGCTCCACAGCATTCAAGTGTAGTTTTGTGTTTTCGTTGCTATTATTCCCTACTTCGTAGGGAAGTGATCGTGCCTCTGTACTCGGCACTGGTGAGGCCTCACCTCGAGTACTGTGTTCAGTTCTGGGCCCCTCTGTACAAGAGGGACATTGAAGTGCTGGAGCACGTCCAGAGGAGAGCTACCAGGCTGGTGAGGGGTCTGGAGACCAAGTCATATGAGGAGAGGCTGAGGGAGCTGGGCATGTTTAGCTTGGAGAAGAGGAGGCTGAGGGGAGACCTCATTGCCCTCTACAACTACCTGAAAGGAGGTTGGAGAGAGGTGGGTGTTGGCCTCTTCTCCCAGGTGAATAATGACAGGACCAGAGGAAATGGTCTGAAGTTGTGGCAGGGGAGGTTTAGGTTAGATATTGGGAAGAATTACTTTACTGAAAGAGTGGTCAGGCACTGGAACAGGCTGCCCAGGGAGGTGGTTGAGTCGCCATCCCTAGAGGTATTTAAGAAACATCTAGATTTGGCACTTCAGGGCATGCTCTAGTGGCAGAGATTGTAGGGGTTTTTTTTGTGTGTGTATGGTTGGACTCGATCATCTCAAAGGTCCTTTCCAACCATGAAGATTCTATGATTCTATGATTCCTTTATTCTATCCATGCAATTATACATGCTATTATACATTATACTAGACCGAGACACACCTCTCTGGGTTTCAATGATAATAATTTTGGTGACAGATATACATACTCTTGTGTATGGTCTTCAACTTTTGTACTTTAAAAAAACTAATATTACTTTTGTCTCACTATCTGAAGTATTTAAAGACATGTATACACTGCATGAAGAAACACAAGGCAGACAGCTTACACCAATGCAAGATATGAGTAGTACAGCTGCCACTGGTAAACCTGGTAAACAGAAAACTGCTATAGGTGGGCATATTGCCACAAGTGGAAGTCCAAATCATATAATTATACAGCATCTTCATATAAGTGCTTTATTGAAAGCTTACGTTGGCCTTGTTGATCACAATCAGCACATGCTTCTCCATTACTATATAGTGCAAATATGGGAAGTGGGTGTTTATGGAAAGGGTAGCCTATGAACAATGACCCCTGGATTAGGTGATGTCACACAATATCATCCACATGACTGAACAGATGAAAAGTAAATTAACTGTTAAAGGGTACATCTTCTTCTCTTCCTCTATCTCTTTGTGGCTGAGAACACAGGATGAGAAGTGGAGGTTTACTGCTTGCAAGTTATTCCTGGGCATATCCCATCATCACTTGAATTAGTAGGGCGATGCAACTGGAAACCCCAGTGTTTAGGGTTTGTTAGTATCTAATGGCTAACACTGTTGAAACACCAAGACACCAACCATCTTTAATTCCTACAGTTTGGAGCTGGGACCTCACTCTAGTAAAAAGCCCGTGGGAGCTACTGAATGGTCCAGCAGGTGTCGGGGATGCTCAGCATTTTGTGAGATCAGATAATCAGAAGCAAAGATTCTTGGTAGAAATATGTTTCCTCATTGAGAGCTATGGTACTGTTCACAATGATATCATTTCAGCAGTGACAAATATAGCCGAGTCTGCTCTTTCCTACGCCATATAAATCCCTTGATTTAATCAGATCACTGCTGATTTACACTTGTGTAAATGAAGTCAGAATCAAACCCATGGCATTCACAAATGTAGGCCAGAGTAAGCATTACTCACATACAAGAGAAAACCTTTCTGTCCTGGTTTGAGGTAAAACAGAACCAATTTTCTGATTTGTAATTTTACTTTTTAGCTGGGCCTCTTCTAACTGACTAAAGTCTGAAATTAACAGCATATTGTTCAGAAACTGTTCACTCTCAGAGTGATAAGACCTGATTATACCAAGTAATGGTATGCACAGAGGCTCTTGCTTAGACTTATTGCTATAACAACCACAGTCAGTTAACTTAGCTGTTTTGCCCCATTAGAGGGTCAGAAGCAGAGAAGCATAGAGGGGTCCCACCCGCAGGGAGGAGCAGATGGGACAGGTGACCCAAAACTGACCAACAGGGTATTCCATCCCATATGCATCATGCTCAGTATAAAAGCTAAGGGATCAAAGGGTCAAGTCTCTTTCTTCAATGGCCGACGTCTGAGGAGGGCCCTGTCTGTTCATCTGCCTTTGATCCCGATCCGAGCATTCCTGACTCTAGTTCCAGAATTCAGCTCTTGTCCATTGCTAACTCCAGTCTGGGACTTTCCCTGTGCCTGCTGGTGACGCGATCGTCATCCTGGGAGCTGGATACGGTTTTGTATATATTGTATACTTTTTAAAAATTTTATTATTATTTACTATTTCCTTATTTATTATTTTCATTAAAGTAGTTTAGTTCTTTTTCTAAACTCGTAAATCTCCTTATCTCTTCCTCTCCTCTCTGAGGAGAGATGGAGGGGAGGGCCATCTGTCATTCTGATTGGCCAATCCGGCCAAAACCACGACAGATTTATTGGCGCCCAACGTGGGGCCTGACTGTGGCCCTACCAGAGTTCTGATAGATGGTCTGAATAGTTTGAATTCCAGCTTGCTCAGAGATTGAAACAGACAGCTCACATCATGTTGTTGTTAAACAGATTATTGTATCGTCTCTTTGTAGTGATTACTTTAAAGTTAATTGATATGACAATGCTTAGCTGGCCTTACATTTTGTATTGCTTGCTTGCTCTTTGTGTCTGTATGCGGTGGTTCAAACGTGCTATTTTGCTGCTGTGTTTAATTCTGATCCAGGCTGTGATTGAGTGTATAGCTTCTTTACCTTCATACCTTGGGCATTACGTAATGGATTCTGTTACTACTTACACTAATTATACTTTGAATTTTACCATGGATATGTTTACTTCACCCTTTACTTCCTATGCCAAATTGTCACCATCAGAGCCAGGAGAGGGATCTCCTTTGGGTACCGTGAATGACAGTTACATTCCTAAAATCATGCTTTTGGTGTCGATTTTCCAGCATGGGGTGCAGGCGTGGTTTCTCTTTAAATTTTGGTGCAAGAGTAGGTGCTGTACGATATGCACTACTCGAACTCCATCGGCACCAGTACAAGTTGCCCCGGTGACCAGAAGGAAAAAGAAGAGGTCAGTAAGTTCCTCTGTCCATTGTGACAAAGACCAAGTAAGGCCAGATAGCAGGGGAGAAGACTCTTCTGATGAAGATCGAGGAAAGAGTTCTTCTAAAGACGATAGGGGAGAGGCTCCTGTGTCAGCCCAGGAGGAGGAATCAGATACAGAGGTGATCATTAAATCCTTCTCTATGAAGGATCTGTGAAATATGAGAAAGGATTTTACCCGGAATGATGGTGAGACACTTGTCTCCTGGTTGCTCCGATGCTGGGATAATGGGGCTGATAGCATGGAGTTAGATGGTAGCGAAGCTAGGCAGTTGGGAAATCTGGCCAGAGAGGGTGGTATAGATAAAGCTCTTGGGAAAAAGTCACAGACTCTCAGTCTCTGGAGGCGACTCATATCAGCTGTAAAAGGCAGATATCCTTTTAAGGATGATATTGAATGCCGCCTGAGTAAATGGACCAGCATAGAGAAAGGTATTAAGTACCTGAGAGAAACGGCTGTGAAAGAGGTGATTTATGGTGCCTGGGAAGTGAATGTAGATCCTGATGAAATGCCATGTAGACGACTTATGTTGCGAAAGTTTGTACAGAGTGCACCATCAATGTATTCCCATACCTTGTCAGTACTGATTTGGGGAGGAGTTGATGATGATTCACTAACTGTAAATGAAGTGGAGTGGCTAACAGAATGTGACAGTATGAAGACAGTCTTTCTCATCCCCTCACTGTAGCAGCTGTGGAAAGATTGACTGATAAAACTGAGAAAATGATTGAGAAAAATGAGAAACTGTTTGATAAACTATCTAGGATGAAGGAGAGATCCTATTCTTCCCCTGCACGGACCCGTGTTGCAGCCATTAGGAGAAGACCCCCTCCTAATGAGACCAACTTAGAGGAAACAGAACACACTACGAAATATCCTGTGATTTTGCCTCTGTGACTATGGAGAGGACATGAGTAAATGGGATAAAAGACCTACCTCGGCCCTACAGGCACGAGTAAGTGAGTTGCAGGGTAACGCAGATAGAAGAACAAATTATTCCAGGAGGACTGCTGCTCCAGTCTGCAGGGGGTGGTTCTCCAGTCCAGGTAGAAACTCATCTACTAATTATAGACATTAGAGGTGCCCTGCCTCCAGCCAGGAGGAGGAGAGGGGTAACCAAGTTTATTGGACTGTGTGGAAGCAATGGCCTGGCACATTAGAGCCACAGAAGTATAAAGCCCTGGTGGACACTGGTGCACAGCGCTCCCTATTGCCATCGAATCATAAAAGGACAGAATCTGTTGCTATTTCTGGAGTGACAGGTGGGTCTCAAGAGGACAAAGCGAGTCTAACTGGGAATAAATGGGAGAAGCTCCCCATTGTGACTGGCCCAGATGCTCCGTGCATCCTTCGCATAGGCTACCTCAAGAGAGGGTATTTCAAAGACCCGAAAGGGTATCAGTGGGCTTTTGGTATAGCAGCTGTAGAGACTGAGGACATTACACAGCTGTCTACCTTACCTGGCCTTTCAGATGACCCTTCTGTGGTGGGACTGCTGAAGGTTAAAGAACAGCAGGTGCCAATTGCTACTGCCACAGTGCATTGAGGACAGTATCACACTAACCAAGACTCCCTGATTCCCATCCAGAACCTGATTCATTAGCTGGAGACCCAAGGAGTGATCAGCAAGACTCACTCACCCTTTAACAGCCCTAGATGGCCAGTGTGAAAGTCTGATGGAGAACGGTGGCTAACAGTAGACTATTGTGGCCTGAATGAGGTCACACCACCACTGAGTGCTGCTGTGCCAGACATGCTGGGACTGCAGTATGAACTGGAGTCCAAGGCAGCCCAGTGGTATGCTACAATTGACATTGCTCATGCCTTTTTCTCTATTCCTTTAGCAACAGAGTGCAGGCCACAGTTTGCTTTCACCTGGAATCGACTGCCCCAGGGGTGGAAACCCAGCCCTACTATTTGCCATGGACTGATCCAGACTGCACTGGAGAAGGGTGGGGCTCCAGAACACCTGCAATACATTGATGACATCATTGTGTGGCCAAAACCATGACACTTTCAGAGGAAGGAAAAAAGATCATTTTCATGCAAATATCCTTAATAATAAGGAACAAGAGATAGAAATAAGAGTATGAATGAAATGCAATCAAGAACTGCTCCGAGATCAGATTTACTTCTAACTTTATGATGCTGCATCAGCTGCTCTTAAAGTAGCTTAAGCCCAAAATTTGACCTACCTGAAACTTGTTATATATAATTTTTCATCAGGGATCTGTGAGCTAACTCAGTCCCTAGGTTTGGCTTTGAAGGTAGCTGAAGTTGCTCAGCTACTTGCAGGATCTGAAAAGATTCGATTGCTGTGTTCTATGAAAACGGAAACTTTCCTTTTTTGCTGAGATCCCTCAAATCATTACACATTATCTATTTATTTATGCATAAACAGTGGCATTATGGTTTGGAGAATAGGGGCCCTTTGATGGGAGGTAAGCTTGACTAGCCTATGGGAGTTTACTGCTATGCATATAAATGAAGCCATACATACAAATATGCAGAACAGACAAGTGAAAATATACAGCATCTCTTTAAAATTAAATACTTTGATTGCTCCAATCACAAGAAGTTGTAAAACTACCCTGAAGAATTAACAGCCTCAGTACATGCTAACTACATCCATCATAAATTCATCTTTAGTTTCCGTTATCATATCACTGTCTCTTGGGACCCCCAGTCCTGTCATCATTTTCCCTTTATAATTTATTCAGCTTGTACTTGCCTGAATCCTTTCTACTATCATTCATCTTTACAGTTGTACATAAAATTAGATTGATCCTCCTATGGCAGACACATCAGAGAGAAAAGTTGACATTGAATAACATAAAGCAAATGAAGGTCCAGCAAAAGCTTTTGTTGAATAACTTGGAAATCAGAAATCATCCTTTGAGAGCCCAAAGGTGTCAAATTAGAAAGACCAGACAATGCTACCTTTATAATTTGTTTTCTGCACACCATTTTTCAATTGCCACCAGATCTCAAACACAACTGAGAAGCCTTGTTCCCATTTTGCATATCACCAGTCTCAGCTGAGATAACAGCATGCATCCAACACACTGGTTCTGTCAGAATGCTTGCACTATGTCCTTTTCCTCCAAAACTCTTTGGACTGGGTGGCAGAAAGAGTTTACTTTGTATTCTAGAGGCTGCTGTATAGGGATAGAGAAGACAATCTTTAACTAGTGAAATGGAACTTTAATGTTTACCAAGCAGATAGGACCCAGGTGTTTCATCTCATCTGGTGAATAGAACAGCACTGTCAAACTACAGGGGTTTTTAGCAAATGGAAAGTGCATATTGTTTCCTCTCCCTCTCTTGTCCCCTCCTTTCCCCAAAGCATGAGATTTTAACCCCATAGAGAAGATATGAGCTCTATATGCGAGTGGTCTGGCTTCTAATGAGGAGAGCAAATAGCCTCAGTGAAAACAATTGGAAATCCAATTAGTATCTTTTAAATACACAACACCCTATTCATCGCAAGCGTATCTCTAGCTTTGATAAATACATATTTGATTTGAAGCATATTTCAGAAAATTTCAGGTAAAATGTTACCTGAAACATCCCTACTCAAAATATTTTCATTTTTTGTACATCCAGTTCTATCCTTCAGAGGAGAGAGAAGTAAAAAGAAGACATCACCGGGGGGGGGGGGGGGGGGGGGGGGGGGGGGAGGAAAAATAAAATGAAAAAGCTAAACCCCAACAAGACTCAAGTTACTTTCAATCTGCGGCTAATGAGTTTCTAGAAAAAAATAATACAGAGGGAGATGTCAGCTGACAGAAATGTATTTTTAGGGAATGAAGTATGTATATATTTACATAAGGTATGGCCTTTAAAGCAAAGATAGATGCAGATGAACAAGTGCGTGGGCATCTCCATACTGGCAAGGTGGCATAGAGATAGGTAAATAGACCCAGGATGATGGAAACAAGCACAGCAGAATCAACGCTTTCTTCAGAAACATAGAGCAAGTGATGTGTCTTAAGTTTTGTGGAAAGGTAGGTTATGGGTATGCAGGACTCAGTCATTCAACACCAATAAAGGCATACTTCTGGATCAATTTCCTCTCAGTTTAGATGCAACTTGGAACCCTCAGGATCCCACTTTTAATTATTTGATCACTGACTTTCATGTCATCGTGAAACCAGCCCTATTCTAGCCACAGGAGTGCTGCACTCAACTGTTTCCAATCCACGTACCCTGGCTGAATCTAAATAGTCTCTCTCTCTCCCTCCCGGTTATTGATAAACTGGAAACCCATCCCAGCAGGGCAGGTCTTCCCCACATAATGCTGATTCTATTTTTAGTTCTGCTTGTGTTGTCTGAACCTTAGATGTTGCTCATGTGAATAATTTTCCTCATTATCTTGTGTTCGTCTCTCCTCTCTCTTTTCTCCTTGTCTCACCGCCTTTCCAATCTGCTATAGCTGCTTGAATACTAAAGTAACTGAATCAAACCACTTTGTCATCAGGAATATGTTTTCATTATGTGATAACTCAATAATGTGATCTGTTTCTTGATTTCTTCCTGCCACACCTTGCTTCAGAGAAGAAAAATAGTAAGAGGTAGCACCTGTTGAGCACTTCTAGTATTTCATTGTAGTGGTCAAAATCCTAAAGCCTTTCCTCAGCTGAGTAAGGCTGGTAGAATCCAGCCCATAAGCAGTTAATTACTGTTTTCCTGACTCTTGATAAGAGCAAAAAGTTTTTTGTTTTGTGCATGGAAACCATTTGGGTGGGTTGGTGGTATCTTGATATAATTAGCACAATTCAAATAGCGAATCATCCAAGCAACCGGAGACATTATGCTTTCAAACCCAAGACGTGAACTCCATATGTAACCCATTTTAGATTATTTTTTTTTACAAAAAAGTTATCAATCTGGACTCACCCCTGGCAGTGTCTTCTGTTCATGCAGTGCACTCTGGGCCTTTAGAGCAGATTCCCTTTCGCAGTATGTTAGGAAGGCACAGCCTGTAAAAAAAAAAGCAAACCCTCAGTAAGAGTAGTGCTTCAGAGGGGATCTGTTCAACATTGAGACATAGAGCAAACCACTTTCCCCATCATCACCCCATTCCCAGTAAAACAATCATAAAAATCTCCCCTTAGTAGGTTAGTAGTAGAGTCAAGAAATGAAGCTATCATCGCTTCCTCTGAGCCCTGATGAAAAGTGAGCAACAGTGTGGCTATGAGTGTTTATTTTTGTTTGAATACAATGCTTAAGTGTCAGATACAGAGGGTTGTACAGGATTAGGGATCTCAAAGAACCCACATGGTGACAAGGTAGGGCATGAGATCGCACTCCTACTCCAGGAGCAGCACTGGGAACAAGCCCCTTACTGCCATATCACACTGAAGGTCTCATGCCCTTCTTTTGTACCAAGTACTTCAAGTAAAGGGCGTTCAAGGACTCGGGACTTCCTACTGCAGAGGACTATGCCTATTGTTTAGCCTGACTTGCATCCACAATTAGTCTGCCTGTTTGCATCACACCAGAAAGCCACCACCCTGCACTTGCTGCTTCAAGGGCTCGTTGGCTTCCAGCCAGGCATACAAAGTTAATCACAGCAAAGCCCAAACAATCAATCCACAACATCCATGTTGCTTTACAGATCATTAGAACTTCAGAAATGCTCCAATGGATCATGTCTTTGATTCTTCCAAAAAGTTTCTTATCAACTACAAAGGCTAAAGCCTTGTCATGGTAGGGCAGAGCAAAAACCCTGCTCTGCCTTCTCTCCCCACCTCCATGCTTGCCTTCTGGTAAAACTGGTCAATGTTGCAATGTCTTGCACCAGTTGTGTGTGTGCCTGATGCGATAAGATTATTCTTTCTTACTGCAGTATACTGAAAACCTGCCAGTTCCTGCAGCAAAAGAAGTGCTTGTTATGCAGAGGGAATTTTCTTTGAAGTTACTACAGAATGTCTGCAACCTCGCCAGCTCCTTGAAATGGAGGTATCATATCTTTCAAGGTTTAGGCAGCATGTCCATCAAACTGTGGGCATATTCCAAGAGCAACACAAATACAGAGAGACTGCCAAAGAAACAAACGTGTCCCATAACCTCATCTTGACCCACCCACCTTCTCCCCATGCATATAAAAAAGTATGCAACAGGTGAGTAAACAGTAGACTATGAACTTTTTTTCAGCTCTGATCACCACTGTGATCTTTTTGTCCATACAATGTTCACTGTTTTATCCATGTTGGTTCCTTAGACAATATTACTGAAGAAATACACAATTGTTCTTTTCTTCTTTACAATGTTTTTAATAGATTAGTATGCACAAGAGACTAGGGAGATTATTTTTTTTTCTATAAACATACATATATATTTTCTTAAATATTGTCTTGTGGAAGTCACCATACTCCTCTCACAATGAAGTTACAAGCTGGATGAATGTTCCAATTTGACATGGAAAAAAAAAGCCCAATTTTTGCCCTATTTCTTACCCTATATTGCTTTCTGAAGGTCTTGATCCTTTCAGTTTATTCAAGCCAAACACATTTATTATGTCTCAATAGTTGAGACTCAGAAGCAGAAGTTGTCAAGTAAGGAGAACTGAACAACAGCAAAAGTTTGCATACTCTAATTGGAATTATTTGGATTTGTTACCCTCTAACTTTAAATGGATGAGTTTTCAGTTATTCTACATCTACCAGAGAAGAGGAAGAAACTGCGGCAGAGAGTTTACAGCTAGTAGAAGTAATGTAAAGGTTCCTTAAAAGTCACCCATAGATTGATAATCAAATGGAAAACTATGCTTAAATTTAATTTTAGTGCTAAATCACAGGCTGAGAGCTCTCTCTTGACTAGACACAATAAGAAAGTCTCCCTTTAGTAGGAGACGTGGAGTGGCTGATACAGTCCCATTAGGCACACCATAGTGCACTGTTATAGAGAAAACCCATACAGTGTAAAGCTCCCATAATGATAGCTATATTTTTCTCCTTGTTATGATGGCCATGACGACAGTTCAGAGTAACAAAGTCCTGCAACTCCTATCATATCATGACTAATTCAGACTGAGTAGACAGAAGACTACTCTCTCAAGGAGCAAAGTTTCCTTCCAAGATCCACATAAAGTGGGGGGGGGGCAAGTTCTCATCAAGGAGAAACCTCCGTTAAGTCCTCTCCAAACAAGTTTGTGAAAGTAGTATAAGTACTAAACTCCCAGAAACTCCTTAGTAGAATGCATCCAAACATCACCGATTTCCCAAACAAGGTGTTAAGGACAGAAAGACTTTGAAATGGAAAAGATGATATCTAGTCTCTCCTATGGTCAGACAAAGAAAACACACGTTTTTCAGGGACAAAAAAAAGTTTGTGGAGGTATTTATTTTTCCCTTGCTCTTTAAAAATGTCTTGCATGTGAATTACACTCTATCCCACTCTTGTTGGGCAAAAAGTAATTTATTTAGGAAAAATACCTCATTTACTTTAAGTAAATCCTGATTGCTTAGAGACGGTAAGAAGTTCCATCCCAGCAATGGCCAGCTGGAATAAAGTAGGTCCTAATGTTCAAAATAGGCCTCAAATCTGAACTTGAAAAGGCCAGTTCATGGGGTTTTTTGTCATCCCTGTAGTTATCATGAGATTGCTCTATAAGGCACAAACCCAGCATCAGCTATAGTAGTATTTTTCAAAAACATTAACATATGGCTTGTGATAAAACAATACACATCTATTATTCCATCTTGCAAGAATTTCCATATTTCAACTCCTTATGCATTAGGACGAAAGGTAATAAGATTTCTCCCTGCCCTTAGAACCATCAAAATACTTGATCTGTCCTTTGTATTGTGATGCTTAATGGAATTACAACTGTAGCACCTCTTTCAGGTGTTACTTTTCCTAGGCTACCTCTTTCAATGTGCATCCATATGACCCCTCCAAAGGATTCTTCCTTCCAGGAGAATGTTGCTTAAAGAACAGAGCACTGAACACTCAGGTTAACACTACAGGATACAAACCCCTAAACAACCGAGTCTTGAAATAATGTCATATGAAGCAGCTATATTGGGTTTTACAGAAAAAAGTCAAACTGGTGATAAAAATTATTTTTTTCATTTTGATTTCCCAGACGGAAAATAATTTCAGAACAATAAATTTTCCCCATTGAAATTTTGATTGTGTACAGAACCACTTATTTCACTGAAAAAAACCCATTTTGATAATAAACTCTTAAGTAGCTCAACTTAACAGCTCACTCGCCATCAGCTGTTTAGGCTGGATGTGAATCTGACTTCTGGGTGAAAGGCTTCATATTCCATTACAAATCATTTGCACCATGCAGGTCCCTGGAACAGCCTGTGCTCAACAGTATAATGAATATTTCTGAACATATCTCTTAAGGAAAGATAGACTGAAGGCTATACATTATTTCTGTCATCTACTTGTATGGGTGATAATGACTGAGTAAAGTGCTTGAGAATTATATCTGAATTTGAACAAAAAATCTAATTGACTAATTATTGATAATGAAGGACTTGCTCCTAGCTGTTCCTAATTCCAATTCCATTTCTCTCAAACATGCCAAGTTTTCCAGACATATGTCAATCAGCTAAAAGATGCTTTGTTCAGATTGTGTCTTTCCAGCTGTTCATTTGCTACCAGTGGACAGCTCTTTGGGCTTGTGCATAAACATCTGAAAACTCCCAGCTGGCAATTAACTTTCAACCTATTGAACTGCAGTCTCTTGGAAACATGAGGATGTATCAAGTGGTCTCCTGGGAAACAAGGTTGTTAAAGAGAAGGGGGACACAAAAAACAAGAGCTTGAGATGGGGAAAGAAAAAAAAATTCCTCCAGGGAATTCAATAATGTAAATAATAATTGCATGGAATACAGATTGATAATGATCACACTTACGGCAACTTCAACCCCACAGTAAGTCTCCTGAAGATTTTGCACAAGCCTGGGAGGCAAAACAGTCAGGGGACACATTCTGAGCTGAACAGAATAATTATGGAAACCAAGAATTATTTCACCCCACCAGTACTCAGTTCATCCCAGGACAAATGAAAACAGAGTCTTTTCACTTGACATCTCAGTGCTTATCACTTCAGTGAATCAGTTGACTCTCAGCTACTTTAAACCAGATAAGTAGTTCTGACCAGCTAAAAAGCACTGGTCATCTAACTCAAATTTAGCTATTTAAAATTAGTTATCTTAGGGTCTACCATCAATGACAAGACATTCATTTGACCTAGCATACAGGAGAGGAATAAAGCTTTGGAAGGGCCTATCCTCTATATCAGGTGTAAGAATCATGCACAACCATCTCAGGTGCAAGCTATTAGCTTCAAGGTTGCATGTTCACAGCATCAGATTCCACCTGCCACCTCTAACCTCCCGGTTACCTCAAGTATATGCTTGTTATATATAATGGGAGATGAAGATGATGCATACTGGAAATAACTGTAATTAAGGGATTTTTCCAGACTGAAGAGACACAAATCCTTCATCCGTTCTTTATAAGAGAGGTGTTACAATCCCCTAATCATCTTGGTAGCCCTTTGCTGTACCCTCTCCAGCAGTTCCCTGTCCTTCTTGAACCAAGGAGCCCAGAACTGGACACAGTACTCCAGATGTGGCCTCACCAGGGCAGAGTAGAGGGGGAGGATGACCTTCCTCAGTATCCATCAAGGTATCCCCTCAGTATCCCCACAGTAAATATCAAGGAGAAAAGAAGAAGTATTTAAAATAAAGGACAATGTTGCACAAGGACAAATAAGTATAAATTGACCATGAATAAATTTGATTTGGGAATTAGAAAAAGGTTTCTAAACATCAGAGGAGTGATGCTCTGGAACTGCTTTCCAACAAGGACAGTGAGAGCAAATGACCTAATTAGTTTAAAGATGAGGCTCGATAAACTTATGAAAGGGATTATGTGATGCGGTTGTCTGCAATAATAGGGAACAGATCCTGATGATCCAGGATTTCCCCTCAGTCCTGTGTGCCAGGCTGCATCCTGTCAACCTAAATTCTCAGCTGCAGTGCAGTGATTTACCAGGCATCACAGAGAATACCCTATTTTAAAACAAGACTGGCTTCTCTTTTCCAAAAAGCATAGGTTTCAACTTACATTGAAAGGGAACATTTCCTACAAGGCTGAAAATGCAAGAAAAAAGAAGGGGGGTAAAAAGCCCCTAGGAAGCTTTGTGGAAGGTGCGAAATGAGAAACTTAGAAATTTTTCATTGAAATTAAGGTGGGGGAAGAAGGTAAAGATTATTTCTATTGGAAACATGGTCAAAGTACTCCATTATTTTGAGAAATAATCATATAAGCAGAAAAACATTTTGATATTTAATAAAAATCAGTCCATATATTTGTAATTTTTGTTGCAAGAGATAGCATATCCAGATAAGCATATTAATCATGCAAACCATATTTTCTGTTCAAGTCTACAAATTGAGAGCAGCACTCTTGGCTGCATAGTAGTAGTAGGTGAATTACAGAACTGTCAGTTCACACCGATTACTATGAATTGGAGCTTGGGAGGTCAGCTCATCCAACCAGATACCAAAACGCATGGCATACATAAACTATTTAAAATTTTTTGTCCAATCCATTCCTAGAAACCTTCAAAAATAAAAATAATTTAAAAAAATCTATATTTTGATATCATAATGCAATATACATTGCCTCAGTCTGAATCCTACTGAGCATTAAGGTGGCAGGTAGGAGATTTAGAATATAACCATTCCTCCTTTTTCAATAAAAAAACCTTATGCTGTACTTCTGCAAAGTTAAAGCTGTCCCAGGATTACCCCATATTAGCCATTATTTTTTCCTTAAGGTAAATGATAAAGTTCCCAGGAAAGATCAGTCTTGATATGCAATGCAGTCTCACACTGCAAGGGAAAATATTTTCTGATAAGAATATAGAGCAAGTACCTCTGGACTCTTGAGAGATCTTAAGGGTGTGTCAGATTTGCCAAACAATTCACAGGGGGGTTTTGCCTGACCACTCCAACACTTAAAAGTTTCCTGAATTAGATCACCACAATCATGGCTATTAAAGCCATAGGGACAGACCTCCCCATTTCTATCATTACCAGAAGGAAAACAGGCTGCACAGACACAGTCCAAGGTGTCAGTTTTCATCTCAGCCTTCACCTAACATAACCGTCCTTGTCGTGGTTTAGCCTCAGATGGCAACAAAGAACCACGTGCCGCTCGCACATGCCTTCCTAATACAGGAAGGATCGTAAGAAAAGGCAAGACTCTTGGGTTGGGACAAAGGCAGTTTAACAGAACAGCAAAGGGAACAGGCAAACACCACCGCAAACACCACCGCAAACACCACCGCAAACACCACCGCAAACACCACCACGGATAGGGGAATATACAAACGCGATTACAGGACCACCGCTCCCCACCACTCGCCGACCGGACCGGACCCAGGATGCCCCAGCCCGCTTTTAAGCAGCAACTTCCTGCCCCCTCCCCCGGCAGCTCAGGGTGGGCGTGGCTCACATGGCATGGAATACCAGGAAAAGTTAACCCTATCCCCACCGGAACCAGGACAGTCCTCTATACAGAAACATAATAGTTGATGAGTACAGTGTATTAAACTTCCTAAACCATAGGATTTTCTATCCATTTCATCCATCTACTCATCGTTGGACTTCTTCAAGACAGAAAGAAAGGCTGAAAGAAAAGGAAGGCAGTTAAATCACAAAGCTTGGTTGGGCTCATCTGCAATACTTCGCTCTCAACTCAACAGTGTTCAAGAGCATGATGGGAGTTGGACTCCTCGCTATTTCCAGGGCACCACCTGGCAGAACTGCAGGACTTATGTCACCTGGCCTCAGTGCCAGTCTTTTCTTGCAGCACTACACAAGTTCTTAGGCTTTCTTTCTCTCCTTCATGAATTTTTCATGGAGACATCAAGGTTTACTGCAGCAAGTTAGACATTTCCATTAAAGAGAACACCCTGAGTGGAATCAGAAGCATGTTTTCAGTCTCCATTCAGGAATTCCTTCTGCAGAGTTGGCAATCATTTGTGGAAAATTATTTTCCAGAGCACATCCAGACCCTCTTCCTGTAGCCATATGCTAAAAAATCATGCTTCATAGTCTGAAAGGCCCAAAACGATTTGAAGGTCTGTCATTTTTCCTTTCTCACAACTGTAAAAATTCTTAAAATAAGTTCCCCGTTACCAAAAGAACTTACATTTTTCAAAAGCAAGCAATAAAGGGGAATTCGCAGAACTGAGTCATTTCTGCCAGCATTTTTCTTGAAAATAATGATGTCCCTCTTCCAGCAGATCCACTTCCTCTTTCAGAAAAAAAAAAAAGTGTATCTATGTAGTTATTTCTCACCTTCATTTTTAATTATTGCTTGTTACAGTTGTGACTAAGCACAAACGTGCAGGAACAAGAGCAGTTTCTGCCATTAATCTGTTACAATAAGTACTCCCACATCACTTTACACTTTGAGCAACATCTCTGACTAGTCTTTCCTTGTCCCTTCATTTACGCAACTATTTTAGAATAACTTTTGTTTAGTAGCTAGTAAAATGGGCCCACTGATTTCAGATGGTGCACTATTACATTGTGATAAGTTAAAACATTAAAAAAAATCAAACACAAAAGCACACTTTCTCAAATCCTTCCCTATATTTTGCTGTATTCAGAACACCTGATTGCACTGGGTTTCAAGAAACATTATTAGCTTTCATTGGAGATTATTTCTTTAATTTAAAAGAAACCTTGCCAGAGATGGAATCCAGTTATTTCCAACTCTGTCAACACTTTTCTAACTTCCTATGACAGGTTTCTATGTGTGTGAGAGAAGCTTTAAGTGTTTTGATCTCTTTAGACAAAAGACCCTGCACAAATCCGAATGATTAACAGTAATGTGTAATGTTGTATGCCTGTGAATTTATACGCATGGCACTCCAGGCATATGAATGCGTACAGAAACACAGATATGTAACATTGTACAAACCCACTAATGCTTAGCGCTTACATACTGCCTTTTAGTCAAAAATTTTGAAAAACTCTCCAAAGCTAAAGGAAGCCTCAGAGCATAAATATCACAGGTAGAAAGAGAAGCCAAAAGTCTCATGCGCAGTGCTAACTGCTAGGTCATACTCAACCACCTTATGGGTATGGTTGTGTCCACACCAGTCCACCAGTCACCTTCTTCTCTAACCAGGAGATTTTGTTCATAGAGTCATAGAAACATAGAATGGTTTGGGTTGGAAGGGACCTTAAAGATCATCTAGTTCCAACCCCCCCTGCATGGGCAGGGACACCTTCCACTAGACCAGGTACATGTATGAGTATGAGAACAGACAAGGGCGAGTGCTTAAAGAGTTCACCAAATACCTAACCATTTCACGCTCTTCTGACCAACTTGAATATCTTTTTCCTCCTTCCCTCCCTTTATTCTCACATCCCAAGCCTGCCCAATTCACTCGGAAGGGGTCTTATAAAACCAATTTAAAAACTGAAGCATGTGTTTATGCACTGCTCCTTTTCCAAGGCCATGAAGAAGTTAAAAAAGAAGTTGATTTGACATACTGATGTGTACCTTCTCTCTATGCTCCCCCCACCCCTTACACAGATCTTCCAAAAGCAGCAGATGCACAAGTGTCATAATGCGACATGGGGATTTGCTCTGGGAAAGTTGTTTTATTTTTAAAGGACTGAATACATTGGAGGGTAAAAGCTTGCCTACACCACCAACACATGCCTGTGTCTTACTGTTATCTTGGGGCTTCTGCAGCTTATTTTATAAAAATGTTTCAATTTTTTGCCCGCCTAAGTTGGGGCTTCCTCTCGGTGGCTGCTTTCCAGATGTGGGCAGTCTTCCATGGTGCAGAGCCTAGAATTATGACAGCAGAACTGGGGAAGGCAAACATTTAATTTCAAGTGGCTTGATATAAGAGAATTTATAGCTTTCTCAGTTTGATTGCTTGGAAGATTGTCCCTCTTTTCTCCCTGTCTCCAGGGGAGAAGTTATCAAAGTTATAAAAAGTATAGTATATCAAAGTTATAAAAACTGGCTATCACATGTTAGAGACACTACACATCCACAGCAAGAGAAGGTTGCCCAGCTCCACCACATTATCATCTACAGGTACGAACTGGACAGTTATCAAGAAGTTTTACTGTTCCCCAGATCTGGTAACCTGGAAACCAAATCCAGATCTCCTGATTCCCTCCCCACCCCAAAAAAATCCAACATGCAAGCAGAAACAATTGTCCTGGTTTCCACCTTGGAGTTGCATGATTCACCTCTAACCTCTTAGGTATCCACAGAGAGTTAACTTCTTGTGTCTCATACAGGAGATTTACAGAGAGCAAGGTAAGGATGACTGTTTTGCTTCACCAGGGGAAATCTGGAACCTCTCTACAGTCATAAAAACTGGTGCCTGAAGCCTGTGCACTCACCATTGCTTTCATGGGTACCCTCTGGGTCACTACAAGACTACTCTATCCCCAGAGAAACAGCTATCTCTGAGCCCCACTGCATTGCTACAGCTGCTCAGGAGACAGTGTATCAAGTCCTAAATAATGGTACCCTGTCTTGCACCTAGATCTCATCTGACTTATTTTCAAAAGACAGATCTTTGTTTCTGAACAGTGGCAGATTCTGTAATTATGTACATTTAAATACAAAGGGGGAATCAAGAGCAATTTTAAGGGCATGTGGATCTGGTCTTCTGCCAAAGTGCTTTATTCTATAATGAACTCTTCCTTTTAAGCCACTTTGCAGATACTTTAGTCTGAACCCAATATCAATAATATAGGTTAAATTTCACATGCTTAACAATATTTAACCCTGGAGCCTCTTCTTGGGTTGTTAAACACCAGACAGTACACCAGCCCAGAGTACTGGGATAGGAGGTGAAAGCTGGGAAGGCAGCCCATCAATGGGTAACTAAAAAGAGAAAGGAAAACCTTGACCTAAGCTGTATGAGTTCAGCATTGCAAACGGTAAAGCAGACCTTCTCTTTTGGGCTGTTTGTAGTCACATTTAAATAGTCAATAATTCATCACTTACAGTGAGAATGTTAAATGCAGAAAGCAGCAGAATGTAAACTGAAATGGCTAATCCTTTTTAGCATGATCTATTAACAACAAAATATTAAAGGTGAATGGGAGAATGAGAAGAGACTTCATGGGCGAGTGCATTGGCCTTTTGCCTCTGAGGAAAGGTCTGTACCTTCATTAGGTTACAAGCATAAGTGGGTCACACAGGCCTAACAGACATTTGTCCATATCACAAAAACAGTGACAGTCTGCAAGTACAACCTAGAGCCTCAGATAAAGCTGAGGTTATGAGAGAACCCTGTTCAATTCTGTGCATCCCCCAAGCTGCGTGTGGTACTGAGGACGCTGCTTTGTTTCTTTAGCTCAGTCTCCCATCTGTGAGGGAGTAGTAACTCCTATGCATCTCCATAGTGCTGGAAGGATTAGCAAGTTAAATCAAATGCTTGGGGCTTGTCATTATGGGGGGAGGGAGAGGATATTACAAGTGGAAATGACACTATCTAAAATACTGATGTCATTGTATGAAAACTGGGATGTAGCAGCTGAGCTGGAGAGTAAAGTAGCAAGAGCGGATGGAGCTTAGGATGCAGTTTTACATTTTTACTGTGTTTTCATTTAAAATCTTAACAGAACAATATGATGTCAGAGGCAAAGCAGCTTAACAAGTACTCCCTGTTGATTTGGGATGACGATCTCCAAACCCTTAAAACAAATCAAAAGATCAACTGTCCCATTTTAACCAGGTTCCTGAAAGACTAAAGGATTAGCTCTGAATGTGGGCATTATAACCTTTCAGTGCTTAAGCTTAACCTATTGAAATTAAACACTGACATCACTACAGATGTTCCCTGCAAGGCCAGAAGTTTGGTGATAGAATACCATTTTCAATTGTTTGTTGAGATACTGGAGTTCTAAAGAAGCAGAACGTATTATCAGAGCAATATATCAGAATGGGGTCTGAGGGGGGCTTTTTTGGGGTTTGGGTGTATTCCTCTGGGACTCTGCTCATTCATCATTGCTCCAAGACAACTTATTTACTCCAAGATTTTTTTGGGTGTTCATGATTTGGGTACCTCCCACCCCACCACCACTTTTGCTTCTGAAATATGTGCTCTGAAGCCATTTCTTTCTAGGCAGTGCTCTAGAACATAGCATTTCTACTGGGAAATGACGGCTGCAAACAAACATAGCATCTACTTAGCAACAAAAAGAAAAAGAAAGAAAAGTTGATTTTCTTTTAGTTTTTATAAAAGGTGCAATAATTTCTCACCTGAAGAGTAATATAAGTGCTTCTCATAAAACAATACAGGCCTGTAAAAACAAACAACATGTCAAAGCCCTATTTATTCCTTTCATTAACCTGATCTAATCCCAAGAAGGTTCTAGTGGAACATGCATTGAATTGATGAGTCTTCCTCCAGCTCCTCAATTTACCCAAAAGAGATAGAACAAATACAAATATATCTACACTTTACACTCAGTCTTAATTTGTTCGAAGCTTGGAAGAGCTTAAAAACCCACCAGTGCCTCATGGAAAACTGACAAATATTCTATTTAGAGAGATTTTGGCTGTTTATGCCCATGTTTTTCCCATGGTGTTCCCTTCCCCTGCAGCAAGGGCTTATTCATATTGAGGACATGAGAGTTTCATTGACATTTGCTGAGGAAGGGCCCTGCCACCCAGCACAAACCACCCTACTGCTAGTGGGGAACTGTTCCCCACAGCCCTCAATTGTGGTATGAATAGTCAGGTAAATTACATCCACCCTTTTCAAGACCTCCCCACCCACCACAAAAAAATCTTGCCGTGCTTTTTTCCTAAGAGAAATATATTTATCAGATTTAATTAGCATATTCTCCCTGACCTCTATAATGTTCATCGCAGGTTTTCCCCCGTTTATTTTCATCCCCAGTTCCTTATGAACCCCAATTCAGAACCCACCTCCCATTAACTAGATTTTTTCAAACGTCTTGCTGCATAAGGTTAGACAGGAGGAAGACAGGATGTGATCACTGGAAGGGAAGGTCCACTGAGGGAAGAACCACCTCTCAAATTTTAAGCAAGGATTTTTATGATGCCAATGGCTGTTGGAAAAGAAATGGATGTATTTGATCTAGCTCAACCTGGGAAGAACAGGCAAACATGCTGCACTTCATAGCTTTATCTCTACCAGAAAGTAAACATTAGCAAGGGTGCTGTTCTGTGGAAGGCAGCAAGAGTATATAAGCAGATGGTGTTTGAGCATTTAACCACCACAATCCAAGCATGACTTGGCAATGAGTATACTAGAGGCCTTGTTTACCCTAGAGCTTTGGACAGTGCAGCTGGTAGAAATTTTCAAGCACAGGTATGCTTGGTGGGGGGCAGGGATCACTGTTCTATATGGGCAAGAGGCATTGTCTCAAATTCAGCAGTGCACTCTGTACACAAGCTCTTCAGAAACTCTCCATTGCTGGTATGCACACTGAATCCTAACCAGGATAGCTGATGGGTGCATCAGCATCTGAGAAATAAGAAGTATTTGGTCTGTACAAGCTCTGTCAACCAGTACTTGAGGGTCTGACTGACTTCTCAGCAACCAGGAATGTAGATGTGTTTTAACTGCCCAGCTGTAAACTTCATTCTACCCTCACCCTCCTCACACATTTCTTCTCCACTAACTATCTGCATGAGAATGAGAAGACAGTCTTCAACAGAAGCAGCCTGTCTTTTTTTCTGTCCATGATGAAAATAGCCATGGATGTTTGGAGATGCTACTTACACATTTCTAAAGATGGGAAGAGAGCAGGATGGTCTATACAGGAATAGAAATTAATGAAATAACCAATAACTCCACATTCTCAGGCAAGAACATTAATCTCTGAATGAATTGCCTGTGATTTAGTCTAAGCCAATGTCCTGGTTTGAGCAACACAGGACTAATTTATCTTCTAATGCTTGGGAACACTGCACTTTTAGAAGACTCTAGTGTCTGAATTCATAAAAATATTTACTTTATAGCCAGATAGGCTATGTGGGATTCAAGGTCTCAGTGTTTTCAAGGCTTGCCAGGTGCAGGGATGAGGAGGAGCGAGGCCTGGGCACTTGACCCAAGCTGGCCAACAGGATAATTTCATACCATGAACGTCACATTCGATATAAATTAGAAAGTTTGCTGCGTAGTCTCTCTCTCCCTTGATGCCGGTGGTCCAGAGAACTCCTTGCCCTGGTGTCAGACCCCTGAGGCCTTCCCTTCCTCCTGAAGCTGTAGCGCTCGCAGTGTCTGACATTTGCTGTCCACTGCTGGGAGTGCACAGCTTCCTACTGATAGAATTGGCTGAGTATAATTCTTGTATATTTTATATTGGTATTGGGATTAATACTGGTTCTTTAGTATTATTAATGTTAATTATTTGGTCTTATCCTATTAAATCTGTTTGTATTTCAACCCTTGTGTTTCCTTGTTTTCCCAATTCCCCTTCCCAGGTGGGGAGGGGTGATCGGGTGATAGAATAATTGTCTAAATGACAATAAATTGTTGTGGGTTTTCTCAAACCATAACAGCCTATTTCAACAAACATCCTTCTTGGACATAAAGACCAATAGGAACCTGATAGAACTCTAGTTCTCTAATGAAAAGCCCACACCCTGACCTCCAAAATCAGATCCCAAATATTTCCTATTTCTTAAGCAGTCAACCAAATATAAACAAGTACAAAACCAAATCCAAATTGCCTTAATGTCACACTGCCTACAGTGCAATGGAGAGGTGATCCCTCATCTCCCATTACTCACACCAATAATTCTTTTATATGGAGTGTGAAATAATTAGGAGCAGCAAAAATAATTTAGGGAACAAGAAGAAACTAATTGTATAAGCTTGTTTGGGGAAAACACAAAGGACAAAAGCAAACCTGTTAGAGATGCTGACAGATACAATACTGGTATATTAAAGCCCACACATGTATTAATAATAAGCTAACTAATGGTCCCTTGCACAATACACAATGAATTTACTACACAGCAGCCTGCCGCTGTGGTGCACTGTGACTCCACACCACAGAAAAGATCATGGTTTGTGAAGCAGGAGAGTTTAATATTGTGTCCAGTCCAATGACTTTACACTGTGTTTAGGGAGAGACCAAGGTTTCAGAGTGCAGCTCTGGGAACCCAAAAATTTCCAAGCCAGCAATGCTGCTGATTATATCCTCCGGATCCAGGCAAGTCACAATCTACCTCAGTGCCCACCTCTTCAAAATGTTAGAGCCACGTACCAATAAGGGGCGTTATTCCACAGCAGCACTGCTCAGGCTTTTAACTAATGCTGTGGCTCAACCTTCAGGAATTAAACTTATCTTTCTGCTTCAAAATGCAGGCCGCCTCGACTGAGCTAAAGGATGTTCTCCATCAGCAATACAAATCAATGGAAACTTTTGTAAGGTCCTTTTTCTTTCCTCAGAGCATGCTGGGAAGACAAGATGTTATCTTAGCTTGCTAAATGGGGAAACCAAGTTATGGTGTTAATTGGAAAGCTCACTGAAGATCACACAAGAGGCTGAGGAAGTGAATCCATAGCTACTGCATCCGTGTCCTACCTTGACAGCTCAAAGATCTTCAAAAACCGAGAAAGTCGGAAGCCTGAGGTCTGATAGTGTGTCCCTGACTGTTAAGCATGAAGTCTGCTTGACTGGACCAGTAAACGCTGACCTCTGGCAACATAAGCTCTTCTTGACAGCAGGTCATCTGTAGGCCAAACCACCTTTTAACTTCAAGACAGACATTTGCACTCTCTTTCACATTGTTTAGTACCATGTCTATTTGTGCCCAGAACAAATGGAAGCAAGATGTGGATTTGAAGATGTGAACAGGGGTCTAAACTGGTCACAACCATTCTGGAAGCTGCTATGTTCCAGGGTAAACACTTCCCCATGAGGAGGCTCTGTTTAGAGAGGTGAGCTGCAACCAAATAAAATTGAACACACAAATATACAATCCTATAAAACACAGTTTTGGCCTTATGCTAAGAGAGACAGCATATGGGGCTCTAGACTCACCAAAAAAACCAACTTAAATAGCTACCCGTCCAGTCCAGGCATTTTAAACTCAGCCAATGCTAAAGTTGCTGACTGTCTATAGAGCCCAGATCTGCTTGCAGACTGTTGTTTTCTCCAGCAGCTCAACTTGACTGGCTGAGCTTACACTGTATCCTGAGCTTTAGCTGTTAAAAAAAAGCCCTCTGTTCTTTAAGTTACTGTCTCGAAGAAACTAGCTAAGTACACTCAGTCCTCCAGAATTACCTTTCCTGATCACAAGCTTCCTAGCTCAACACACTGGTTTAGAAACAATGTGCTAACATACTTTGAAAGTTCCTTCCAATTTTTCTGAGTGAAAGGGATTCACTCAGGCATGCTACTCAAACTCACTGGAGTTGCCTACCCAAAACTCCTCTACCACTTCAGTACGCTTTTCTACAGCTTCTTTCTCCAGTACCCAATGCAGCTGCTGGGCAGCACTGCTGTTTGTTTATCCACCTACTGCACATCACCCCAGCAGTGGCTGAATGTCAGTGACAAGGCTAAAGGTTTCCTCTGTGCGTATGCACAGTTTGGTAAAGCACTTCAGGATCAAAGGTGCCAGTGAAACACAAGGGTATTATAAAAGCCCAGAGTTTCCTCACAGCCAGCTTGTCAACTAATTACAGTTTTGTGCTTTGCTGAGAAGCTCTGAAAGGTATCAAGAGCAAAACCCCATGGCATCATCTGATGCTGACAATGCTGTAGCCAGGTGCTACAGCATTTTTTATGTAGTGCTGCCATTTTTTATGCAGTGCTGCCATTTTTTATGCTTTCATGACTGGCTGAAATGACTGGCTGAAACTGGATGTGACTTTGCATAGATATGTGCCTGATGCACAAGTCAAGTGCACCAGTGCAGTGATCCACCACACTTTCCATCACTTTACACTTAACTGCGTGCCAAGCCTTCATAAATTACACTTGCTGCTTTCCAGTCTGCCTCTGACGAGAGCACAGCCGACCTCAGTGTCACTTATGCCAGTGGTGCAGAGTGCAGGGAGCAGCTTGGATGGAGAACTGCTCGTCAGAGCTTTTCCTTCTGAAGGAGTCATCACAAACTCACTTCTTTCTGTCTTGCCCTCCCTGAAAAGCTGCAGGTAATCAGCAGCATGGATGGACTAACAATATAGACCTTGACAAGAAAATGATTTGTCTAGGGTTACTTAGGAAGAGTCCAGGACAAAGCCAGAAGCAGAACCCGGTCACATGAATCTCAGTGCACCATCTTAGAATATAACACTGGCCTTCTCTTGAGAAAGCACCTGATGTTCTTTGTTTGATCCTGCCTAGTCTGACACACATGGATAACACCTCCAAGCAGGTAGCTGCATGGGTAAACTGAGGAAAGGAAACCAAGAGAGCCACATCTTCCAGCTTCTTATTCTAAATGCTCTAACAACACATCTCCATTTCTTTGCACTCTGTATAAGAAACATCAGGGGTTGAGGGTTTTTTTCCCTCCCCCTCCTTCCTCACAATCACTTAAAAAGAGATTGTTCTGGCTTTTAACAGGTAGTTTATGAAAGGAATTAAATGAGGTGGTCACCTGCAACAGCAGGGGGGCAGACTCAGTGACCCAGAAGGTCCTTTCTAGGGTTGTGTCAGCCTATGACTAACGTCAATAAAAATTATTTAATCCCAGCTTTTATGTGTAGGCAGGAGAGCAAACAACAAATTAATGAGAACAAGAAGCTCTGAAAAGCTGGAGGGAGGGGGGTGGAAGAGAACAACAAAGCACACATGCAATGTTTGGTGTGGGGAAAGCAAGCGTTCAACTTGGACTAAAATATGACTTACGAGGCTGTTCATTTCCACCCCTACTCCCACATACCTGAAAGGAATACAATTTAAGCGTCCCAGCTCTGGCTTTGTAAGTGATTTGAGAAATTGTTTTCTGTGCTGCTGCCACAGTCGCACAAAATAGGTAAAATATTTCATTTCAGAAAGGAAAACATTTACATGAGGACTTGACCTTTAACTCAATGTCAGAAGCTCCCCAGGTGGGAGGTGAGACTGATGGGAGCTTCAGCAGAGTCTAGAAACCTCCTGGAGTAATTACTGTCTCCATGGCAACAAAACACTGACATGGGGGGGGAGCAAAAAGCACACGGGTTCCCACCTACATACAACTTCCAGCCATTAAAGAGGCCTGGGTTACTCTCCTAGAGTGACAAGGACTTGGACAGCCCACATGGGCTTCTCTCTTGGCTGAATGGGGGATCCAGCATGGGTGCACCTTCAGAGTACCACACTGCAAGGCAGGACTCCAGGACAGAAACAGGACGAGAGCAGTCTCCACCCCTGCTCATTGGTCAGCTTTCTGCTGTGGCCCTCAAATGGTAGAGGGACAAACGCAGAGAAGATGCTACCAGCTCTAGAAACTTCAGCTCACCTGCAAGTGGAGCTACAAAGCAACCAAAAAGCCTGGAGGCAAAGAAATACAAGTTTTTAATCAGAACTACTCAAAAGCTTTCAATTTAGAGAAACAAACAAACAAACAAAAACCAAACAAAAAACCAAAAAGCCCAAACAACACAGAAGAAAAAGCTAGACAAACCAAACTTCCTTTCAGAGTATTGTTGGCCTGCTCTCTGCTCTCATCATCACTTAACAAGCCAAGTGGACTGACTGATTTTTAGATGCTTCACCATAAAATTATAGTTTCTGGACAGGAATTTCCACAGGGCAGAGGGTATTCAGCAAGTCACCAAGACAGGAAGCAAAACTAAACCCTCTCAAAATCAAAGAATTGCACATGCTGATGACCATCTCCACAGAACCACAGAATAGTTGAGGTTGGAAGGGACCTCTGGAGGTCATCCTGTCCAAGATGATCAAGATCTTCCCTCACTTTGGTCTGTATCACTCAAAACTGGTCTGCTCACTCAAAACATGGAGAGGTGATGTAAGGTCTGCTCTAACTCCAGAGACATTCATGAAAATGCCACCTGCCACAGAAGCAAAGCTATGTTCAGGTCCTATGTGACACTGTGTACTCAAGTCTCTTAACCCAAATTCCTTGCTAATGGCTGGAAGTGCTTTGAGGGAGAACGGAAGGTGGAGGGAGAGTAACAAGAATTTTGCTTCCCGATTTTAGTGCAGAGAAAATATTTTTCATCTTGATGCTAAACGACAAATGTTTCCTCCTCTTCAATTCAGGGTTTGTGTTTTAAGCCATTTTCTTCTCTTTACTCCCTTCTCTTCCTCCCCTCCATTTACTTACAAAAGCTGTTCCATTCAGTTTAATTGGAACAGATGTAAATATAGAAAGTTCCTTTCAAAAATATAAATAAATTATATACACACACACTTATATTGTGATCCGGAGAGGGGAAAAAACATCAAAATCTCTGAGATCAGAGAATACAAAAGCTAGTACTCATTGTTCTGATGCTGAACTCTAATTTTAGATGTGTTTACAAATGTGTGTCTCGGAAAAATTGCAGAAAGTGCTGCTCCATAATATATGCTTTTGCTTCTCTTGCAGCTAATGCTTATTGCTAGGAGCTAGCAGTTGAAATGTTCGTCCAAAGCATTTTCATCCCCCAGATATAGGGAAGAAGTGGTCTATGAAGTTCACCAAACACTTCCCTCCCCACATACATCTTGCCTCTCCATGTAAACAACTTCTCTCATTTTCCCACCACCTCCTTCTTTTGACCCTGCTGCATTTAAGTTTTTCTACAATTATACATTTTGCATCTGAATTTAGTGCTTCTGACAAGTGACAGCTACTGGATTGACAACCTGAGAGAATGACATCCTATTTATCCAGAAAAAGGGTACAGGAAGCCATAGCGCTCTACCTAACACGTTAATCCTACCATGCTCTTGGAAAGGATTTTTCATGGGTAAATCTGAAAGCACTTAAGGAGGTCAGTATCTTTACTCCATTTGCCAATGAGAGGACAGAAGCTTGGAGGAATGCGAAGTGACTTGCCCAAGGTCAACCAAGAGAGGCATAGCAAAGCTGTGTATGCAATCCACCTCCCTCAGGGTCAGCCCTCTGTCCAACTCACCCACCCATCCCCTCCATCATAGAAGGCAACACATTTCACACATTACGAAGGTAACATAATCCAGGAGTGCAGCACAGGCTAGGATCTACCCAGCTGGGGAGCAGCACTGTGGAAAGGGACCCCAGATAGTACAATCCATTCAAGCACAGTCCTGAAACAGGATATTTAAGTCCAAAGTTTTGGGGAGCAAAATGGGGAGTCTTCCAAGGATACAGCTGGCCTGTAGGAGATTCTTCCCCCCTTGTCCAGGATGCTGTGCAAGGTAACTTCCCGGGACTGAGTGGCCTTACCTGAGAGAGAGGGTAAGTGATTTAATAACGTACGTATGATGTCTAGCATGCTCTAAGATCATGATTTGTGCACTCGTTTAAGGTATTCATATCTAGCACACTGGTGGTTTGTGTTGTTACTTTTCAGAATCACTCGTTAGGTGGTAATAGTGTATTCTGTGAATTGTTTTGTTCTTTTCCCCTTAAATTGCAATAGTGCATTCTTCCATTGTATCCATAAAAACTTGCAATAGTGGCGTATCAGACCTGTGAGTGAAGTCCAAATAAATTGTTAATTTGAACCTCTCAGTGAAGTCTTTTTCTCTCCGCCACAAACACAAGAGGAAAATTTTTCACAGTGAGAACAATCAGCCATTGGAATAATCTCCCCAGGGAAGTAGTGGATTCCCCATCATTGGACACTTTTAAGATTCAGCTGGACAGGGTGCAGGGCCATCTTCTCTAGATCATGCTTTTGCCAAGAAAGGTTGGATCAGATGATCCTTGAGGTCCCTTCCACCCTGGTATTCTATGATTCTATGATTGCCTTCAGCTCTTACCCCAGCCTCAAAAGGGCATTTTGAGGTCAGGTGAACACACCACAGACAACGCAAACTGCAGAAACCACTGGAGCTGTCAAAGTTTTCTTCATGGCGTCCCTCTGCTCACCATAAATAGTAAGATACATACTCCCACTCACTTCCTGTAGGCTATTAAGGCAGCAATTAATAATATTACTGCCATCGTGAATAACCCTGATTTTGTACGTTGCCTTTTTTTCAGGCATGAGGAGGATCAAATTTGCAGACAAAATAAAAGTCTGAAAAGTCTCCTCCCAGCACCACTGAGTAAGAACATAACACCTGAGAGATGCTATCAGTCTACCAATGGACAAAAAAACAGAGCAGAAGACTGTATTTCTTTCACATTGAGAAGTTCAGATGAACTGAATTTAATTTACTATTTAATTCAATGATAAGAACATTACAATTAGCAGCGTCCTCTGTTTATCAGCTCTGTTGACTACCAAAGTTCTTTGTTCGTATCATATAACCACAGCTAAAACCTCACAGTACCAGCCAGAAAACAGAAAGATGAGAAATGGCGGGGGGGGGGAGAAGTCAAAGTCTAGTCTCATTTGGGATGTTTTGTTCATCTGAAGATACTTGATGTCTTTCTACCTGCACTGTACTACAAAAGAACATTAGATTTCCCAGGATCTGCAACTGAGAGTTAGCAGTTGCTAGAAATATACACTTAATACAGGTGGAAAGAAAGAAAAAAGGCTGAACTTTCTTTTGTTATTAGCACTCTCTCAGTGAACATTTTTCCAACCACAAATCTCCTAAAGGAACAGGAAATCTGAGGTGTAGACTAGCTAAGAGACATACCACCAGCTCAGGTTAGCAAGACTCATAGGCTGAACCTTGAGACTTCTCCAGATGACTCAGTGCCCAGATGGATCTCTGCCTCACTCTTGAATCTTACATTGAGACTGTCACAGGAGGCCAAGATTTGTACTAGAACTTTGTAGAAGATGGATCAGAAGTGACCTGGATGAGCAAGGAAGCAGAGGTACATGGATCTTCTGAGGATGCAGAGGGGAGAAAGAAAGATAGTGAACAAGTACATGTTAGATGAAGACAGGCAGAAAGGTCAGACTCCATCATTCCACCACACATTCCCCCCAGTCTCCCAAAGAAACAACTCTCAAGCAAGATGTTTCATCCTCTGCTGTAGAAAACAGTGCAAACAAGACAAAATACTCACAATATGACTGATGTCTCCCCACCCTTCCAGTTCTTTATATAAAAGTTTGAAATATTTCTACCAATTCTAGACCTTTCCCTTGGGCTTTCTGTCACTTTCTGTGAGTTTGCATTATTATGTAGTTTCCTGGCTAAGGGAGATGAGAGGAATTTATGTAAATTTGCATCCCTTGATGTCATCCTAAACCAAGCCTCTCCCTCCTTGAAGCTGTGCCAGTCAAACACCACAGGAGAAGATCAACACCATGCTGCCTGCTGATGTGGAAGATGTGGGTTCGATTCCCATCTTCACCACAAGCTTCCTAGGTGACAGGCGGGTTTTATTTTACAAAACAAGCATTGTATTTCATTACCCTACAGGGAATTTGGGAGGATAAAACACCAGTGATGTTTCAGCATCTCAGATTCAAAGCTGGTTGAAATTTTCTATTAGAAATACTTTGGAACTGGGGGAGCGGAGCTATTTTGCTCCCCAAAGTAGTAAAAAAATTCCACATGCTCATTTCTGAGGTTACTGCAAAAGAGAAGGAAAAATTCCAGCAAAAGTTCCAGGCAAACAAACATCACCTGTGTGTGTCCCCCAGGCCAATTTATTCAACAAAAAAAACCCCAAGAGGCATTTGAAGAGACACACACCAGCACTTTTTTTTTTTTTTTTAAATTCTTGTTCCTTTATAGGAAAACAGTACATTCTGGTCAGTTCCTGAAGACAGGTAAGGGCCACCCTAGAGCCTCGCTCTCTTTAGAGATATCTTGAGACAAGCATTCTTTTTCCACTCCGCTGACAAACAGCATTGTGGAACTAATAGGTAAAGATCAGAAAACCTTTCCTCTAAACAGGCAGGGCCCATGGAACCAGGAGTTACAAGGTTTCAAGGTGAATAACTAGAGGAGACAGAAAGGAGTGTAATTTCATACAGAGACAGATCATTCTAATCAGACAATTTAAAGATGCTGTCGTGGTTTGGGTGGACTGGCCAATGAGACGAATAATAGATGCTCTCCCCCATCTCTCTCTCCAAGGAGGGGAGAGAGGGAGATAAAGAGATTTATGAATTTAGAAAAAACCTAAACTACTTTAATGAAATATCAATAAAAAAATAAAAAGGAAATAATAACATAGACACAGTATATACAAATCTGTATCAAGCTCCCAGGATGACGATCACGTCACCGGCAGGCATGGGGAAAGTCCCAAACTGGATCCAGTGACGGATGGGAGCTGGATTCCGGATCTGGATTCAGGAATGCACGGATCAGGATCAAAGGCAGACGAGCAGACAGAGTCCTCCTCGGACGCCAGCCACTGAAGAAAGAGGGCTGACCCTGTGATCCCTCAGCTTTTATACTGAGCATGGGGCAGATGGGATGGAATACCCCTGTTGGTCAATTTTTGGGTCACCTGTCCTGTCCACTCTTCCCTGCAGGTGGGACCCCTCTGCACTTTTCCGCTTCAGACCCTACAATGGGGCAAATATCAAAGTTAGCTGACCTTGGTTGTTATAGCCATAAGTATAAGCAAGAGCTTATTACTGAACAGAAAATTGGTTCTGTTTTACCTCAAACCAGGACAGATGCATTTTGTCTTTTCTTCTTTATTGGTAATGAACATAAATCACAAAGGTAACAAAATCCTCAGCGCTCCCCCTCCTCCCCAGTTACCTGCCCATAAGCTCTAAGAGAATGGAAAGCATTAAAGAAATGTTGACATATTTTATTTTGGACCGTCAGGCAGCAGTTTATACTGATAGATGTATTTTTGAGAGTATACAGCTGCCTTATTCACTAATTAAGGCTTCTGAGAGTGTAATGAAAAACTGTGATTTCACTGCATGGCAAACAGCCAGCACAATTTGTTCCAGATGATACACAAAAGAGATTTGAGTTGCAGATTATCTGGGTATGGGTAGGGTGAGTTTCATGCAGGTGTGCAGCAAAGGCAGGGGAAAGGGGGCTGGCACCATATTCCCAGCACACTTGCAAATCCTACCATTGGAATTTCTTCCAGAGACAAAACCCCACAAAGCACTGGTGACATTTTCCGCTTGTTCCAGTGTAACAACCCTTACCTCATTGGCAGACAGTATATGCCATATGTACCTGATGACACTAGAGGGAGTGTGTGGAAGAGGAGGAGGACAAGGAAGAGCAGTTACATTTTTATTGAAAGCAGTAAATTTGCAAGCTAGTGTAACTTTTATAATATGCCAAAAAGCATGTTCAAGTAAAGGACAGGATTCCTGCTTTCCATTCCTTCTCTTGAAGTATATTAGCTAGTGTGAAAGTCTCTAACCATTAAACATCTTTTGTTCTTGCTACCAAAGGGAAGAGAAAAGCCTCTTTCACATTGTGAGAAGAGACGCCCATAAAACAGTTTAGGCTTGCTCAAAATCGAGCAGCACTTATGCAACACAATTCAGACAAAACAGTCTCCAGGCAATGGCTTGTATATGAACGTGTCTCTGAACAAAGTTGGTATTTCAGCAGTCAAAAAGATGGAGCCTAGGCAAGACTCCAAGATCAGGAACCCCAAGAATTGCTGACAGGCTAAAAAAGCACTAACTCCACAACAGTATCTATCCCAGAACAGCATTGCAGTATATCACCATGACCACACTGGCAGCAGCCCTGAGCTAGCAGAGAGTGTGAAAGATGCACACTATCAAATTTACAAGCAGACAACAATATGACCAAAATTAAAAAGCTACTAATACATAGAAATCTGCCAAATTGAAATTCTGGACTCTTCGGATATCCAACTCCATGTCTGTATTATATTTGAACGTAATCTCTATGACTATCAGCAGCTGGAACATAAAAGGTTTGCTTTCCTCGGTATTTGGAAGAAAGCCGCACTCTTTATCCCAGTGCTCCATAAATAGCACTTTTCCCACCAATTTCTCTGCACTATAATCCAGATTATATCCCAAACCTTCAGTCAGAAGCCATCAGTTTTCAGATATTAAGGATAACACTGATCCATGGAGACAAAACCTGTCAGAGAACCAGATCCCTCTCACTGATGGAAATAAACACATTTTTGGAGATAAACCTCAGCTTCAGGCACAGTTTTGACAGTCTGATCAGTACAAGGAAAAGTCATCACTAAATACATGCAGGATCTTTAAGGTAAGACATTCCCAATAGGAGAAGGAATAGGCGACTTCTTACAGATTCATTTAAGTTTAGCAGAGGGCAACAGGGGTGCCCCAATCTACATTTTAGGTACACAGTTTTAGAAGTCATTGGGGTCTTTAGAAATGATGTTGTACTTAGTAAAAAAGAATTGTCAACAAGTTGTGTTTTTTTAAGGGAGTTGTCAAGACAATAGCATTGTCAAATACTGGACACCCCCATTTAAACATTCCAAGTTCCTTGTAAAGGCATCCTTCACCCTTAACATAGCTACAGGGAACAACTATGTTTCTTTGATAAGTTCTTTTATTATTTCTAAAACATGACATGATTTTTGTTTGGTTTTCCAAAAATTCATTTTTAGTTGCCTTTCAAAATAATTATTTGTTATTTAACAAAGAAAATCTCATTAGAACTTGCACTGCATTTGTTTCCTACTTCTTTTTTCCCCCTCAGAATAAAATTTACTATTTTCCTGCCTGCCCTAGCTCACAGTGAAATCCATCAACTGTCCTATGCCTCAACAAATCATGGCAATTAGCAACAAACACCACCACTGTCTGCAAAACACATCCAGAGACAATATTCAGAACACATGTATCAAGAAGCTCTTAAAACACTGGTCACGGAAAACCTAATTAATCCTACTCAAAACAAACACTGTGGCCAAACGCTAAGTCACATTAACCAGGCTGTAACAGACTTCTACAGGAATAAAGCGAACCTTTGACATGGTCAGCAAAGCAGTACTGCAATTCAGAGAGGAAGGGAGATTTGGGGGATGGATTGGTTGCAAACCACAGCGTGCTCAGAGTAAAACAAGCAGGAGAGAGGCGCCTGTTTGAAACACTTGAGCTCCACACGGCCCTGGCCTAGGTGTATCTTACCATGACACATTATGGGAACTGGAAATCAATGCTCCCACTAAAACTGGCATGATTTTTCAGAACTGCTGAGCACAGAGATGCCTCAATTGATTTCAGTGGGATCTGCTGTGTATTCGGTATCTCTGAAAGCTAGGCCACACACTTAGGTGCCTATATATGGCCTTAAAAAGTTTAACTTCAGGCATCTATTTAAAAATAAGTTACAGAAATCTCAACCTCTATTCCTGGAAGTACTATCTTTGAGAAAAGACGTGAATCCCACAGGGGGACAAACATTGCCCCTGGTGTTTCAGATCCTATTGCCCTCCCCACAAGAGTAGCATTCAGTCTGTTGCTGTGGCTGTAAAAACTCAGCAGGAAGATACCATGGGCCTACTGGTGTTCAGGTTGAACCAATACTTCATGGTTATGAAGGAATGGGGAAACAAAGACCCCTGCCTGGATTACTAAAAAAAAGTCAATATTGTGATGATGGTCAACAACAAATTCTTCAGTCCTTTATTCTGGTCAGGCCACATGTCCTTATCTACTAGCTAAAGAACAGTGCCCCAACATGGTTAAAAAGCTGTTATGCACCATCCCAGAATAGATGCATTTCCCTTCTTGAAAATAAAAAATATCCAGGTTATAGTGAGAATGGCAGGTCACCTTGAAAACATCAGAAAAGAATATAGCACTGGCAGCTTTACATGATTTAGAAATGTTAACTAGTGACTTTACCAGCTTGCACAGCTTCTGTAGTATGTTAGGTGCTTCAAAAAGTTTATGACATTGCCTGTTTTTAAGCATGATAACATATGAGGATATTACCTCTGAACAACTACCGTACTTCATTTGACAGAACAGGTCATAACGAGCCTTCACTTTACACCTTTGAAGCTTTGAATCAAGGGTAGGATTGTTGTCCATTTCTGTACTAAAGATGCTAAAATTGAGTTCCCTTTTCTCTCCTCACCACAGAGCCTGCATTTTTTCAACAGCTCTAAAAAAAAGTTAGTACTCTTAAATCAGTAACATATGTTGTTATAACACCTAATATTAAGCTGTTACAACACTGAAGTATGAAAGGATTGAATGTATTGCTGCAGTTGCCACACTGATGAACTAAGGGTTTCTACTAGTCCAGTTTTCTTCAGTAAATGGTTTTTCATTACCAAAAGGGGGCAAAGAAAAAGAGCACCAAATATATTGCCTTGCCCAACATCACTTCTGGGTTTTGGAGAGCATTTGCCATTCACCATTATGGTTTTAGTTTTTACTTGACTAGAATAGACCCAGAGATAGAGATTCCTCCCACCTCACTTTAGATACATGATTGAGGCTCTCAGAACAGTGTGTGATGTCCCAAAGTTATTTATGCAGCCAGTGAATGAAGAGAGAGTGGTCTCAGGAGGGCTGTTTATAACCACAGCCTGCTGGGTCAGGCCCAATGTCCATTTATCCCAGTATCCTGTCTCTGGCAGTAATGGCCGTTAAGTGAAAAAGCACAAGAACAGGACAAATATGTACGCTCTCTCCCTAGTATACTCTTAACCTCTGCTATCTGCATCTCAAAGACTTGCTGACCCCAAGGTAGCAACTTTAGGCTAAAAATCCCTTGAGTGGAGTTGTCTGAACATTTGCCTAGTCACTTTGAGTTGGGGAATTTCTGCCAACCCTATCATGCTGCAAAGAGCTCATCAGTGCATAGGTAATGATGTAGAAACTGGTGCCATAATATCACTGCTTCAAAATCTTAGGAGGATGCTCTTATCCCATTGCAAGATACAAGCAGGCATCAGTAAAAACATCCTGCCTCTGGAAGCAGAGGTAGAAATGCCACAGAACCAAGATCAAACTACTTTTTGAACGCCCAGGTAACCCAATAATGCAGAAGCACTGTGGGCACTTCTAACAAGAGAAGCCATAAGCATTAGTCTCGTTTTGCTGGAGAGGGGCTGACAGAGTGCCTTGCTTCAAGTTGCAGAAGAGTTAGGAAACAATGAGACTCCTGACCCATAGCTCAGCTGTGTCACCCCCAGTCCAGGCATCTTCTATCAGATCTACAGTAACTATTTATCAGGAGCAAAGACACTGCTGCATGCTGGAAAGGTTTCTTTGGGCATCCTGGGAAACACTTTGAGATATTAAAATGTTATTTTCAAAGGGGTTTTCTAAGCAATATATTTAGTTTTATAAACTCAGCTTAAAAGCACAAAATTATTATAGGGTTAAAAAAAAAAAACACCTCAAACCACAGAGGACTTTCAGGAAAAGTTGTTTGACAAATCATTTTTCTACAGTCTGTCTTTCAGCTAGCAGCAAACACATAGTTGTACCACTCTTCAAAAGGCTTGTAGTGAGTCAGTCCTGTGTGATGCCTGCAATTCCCAGCATCCCATGTAAAACACTTTCAGGTCCTACCACTTTTTGCTCCCAAACTGATACACTGATATAATAATCAGGTATCGTGTTATCTGTTTAGCCTGTCCAGTCAATACATTGCTATTTAAGTTGCATTATCACTGAGATATACTTGGTACAACATCCACAGGGACTGTATTACAGAACACTTAATTGTTTGCCACCAAAATGCAGGTCTATTCAATCTGCCCCATGCTAGTCAACAAGAGGCCTTGAAACATGACCCTATATCACCCCACATTGCATTGCTTTCCTGGACAGCTTTAGGGACAGTACCTGATCAGTGCCTTCTGGACTCCAGTACTGGCTGCAACTGCAGTGGACTGCAGAAAACCTAGTACTTGTACGTGCAGAGCTCACAGCACAGTACCGAAAAAATATCACAGAGCTGTTCAATGTCCTCGCCTTCCACTAAAACACAGGCTGAGTTGAAAATCAGCCAGTGATGCCCAGTGTGATGCATTAACAGTGCTTTAGGCCAGAGTGAAGGAGGAGAGCAGATAGCGCTAATAGATGGCTAACATTTAAAAAGCAGAATTCAGAGGGGGAAAAAAGTAGTGTTTTAAATTAGCTCTAAGGTAGCAGTGTCCGACTGAAAAAAGGGAAAACTCCTGCAGTAACAGGACTGACTGCTTCCACATGGATCTGCTAGCCAGGCCCAGACATGAGGGAAAACATTATTATCTTCTGCTTTGCATGAATTGTTTATTACCATGTTCCTTCAAAGCCTCCCAAACAGAGAGAAAAACATCTCCCACCATCAGGCTCCAACAAAGTGACATGGTTGCTGGGAGACTCACAGTTGCAGATACCTACTACAGAGAGGTAAAAAGACAAATCCATTCTGCATGTGCAATTGAAGCTTGTGGCTCAGTTACTTCCAGCTTGCTGCTGGCAGCCTGGATATTACCTCTAAGATAAAGAGTTTAGGTCTTATTGGATTACTGTTTATTGAACTTTATAAATTCCTATTAACAGACCCCTGAGCAATAAGAGACATGTAGTGTACTCTTCATTTTATAGTGCAATTATTACTGAGTTTATCCTCAGCTGAACAAGAGGTATTAACGGATAAAACATGGGAAAGAAGACATACTAATAGATAAAAGCAGATATTGGAGACAAGGAGATAAACAGCTACAACTAGGAGAAAATGCACAAGGCAAGAAAGAGCACACGTGTTTGGCTGATTAGGTTATTTCATTGCTTATACTACTATGCAGGAGGCCTACAGGAAATAGATGAGACAGTTATACAGATGAGTAAGTGTCCTAAATATGCAAGCAGGAGAAAAGAGGTAGGTTGGGGGAAGGGGAAAAAAAAGAAGAGGTAAACAGCAGTCAAAATAGGACAGAATTTGGAATTTATTGTTTTCACAGTTACTCTAGAGGCATGAACATATTGAGAAAGATCTCCCTATTCAGCATTTTGCCAATGTGCAGAGAAAGTTGTACTACTGAAGCTTTGGTACTATTTAAAAGAAGGAAACATGCTTAGGGTGTTTAATCATCAACGTATTTATACAAACAAGATGCAATGCAAACCCTCCATCCCCACCCCAATGTCAGACAGAAACCAAGCTGCTAACACAAGATCTGTGGAAACTCAGATCCATTAAAAGCCATGATGAAAGGAAGGTGTTTTTAAAGCACTGCCGCTACAGTTATTTCAAGCCATCCTTGCCCCCCTCCTCATTCCCACCTACCCTTTTTTAAAAATTTTTTATTTATTGAGCCTGTGCATACTGTCTTTTTCAGAGATAAGAGGAGTAGTATGTGTATAAACTCCATCAGTAACTAACTATATTGATCCAGTCCTCATTTCCAGGGTTTCCTGATACTTTCATGTGCTAAATATAAGAGCTCCCCTACTTGTCTGATGCAGGTATTATGAAGTGGAAAAAGGAAAGAGATTCACGTCATCTTCATTTCATGCTTGAACATTATGATTCTCTGCTGCTGGGAATATTGGTGTGGTAGTTTCCAGTTCCTTCTCCCCCATCCCACCATGATGTCAGAGCCCAGATGCCCTCTACAAATTTAGATGTCCCTCTGAGAACTTGCAGCTTACAAGATAATGCAAAAGGTGGGTGATGGGTGTTTTGCTTACTAAAGACCCAAACACAGTTAGCATCAGTTACTTAATTCAAAACAGGAATCCAAACAAAAGATCATTTCTAATGTTGGACAGCCTCTTCTTGGCCCATAGAAAAATTGACCCAGCAACACTAAAACAAGCTGAAGACATGGTTTCATCAGCAGTCTTAACACTCTCCTCCCTGTGAACTGATGTCAAGGGAGATGAGGGTCAGGGAGATGATCAGATGTGCTACGCAATCACTAGCAAGTTAAAATAAGATCAAGTGGCTACGCCTAGGTGTTGTGCATGCTTGTGATGAAAGAGCTGTTACAGTCTGAACACAAAGCTTGCAAAGAAAGGTCAGGACAGCAGAGCTGCACACAAGGAGGAATGTCATTGTTAGAGTATTTAACTTCTACCCCATCTGTGACAGAACTTGAAACTGGTCCTAGATCTGTTCGCCCACAAATTATTTCTTCTCCTTATAGGAGAGTTGCAAGGGAGAGCTTGCCATGATCTTGTTCAGTCTCCCTGCTCAAAGAAAAATATATTTAGTTGTCACAGCCTGGTCCAGGTTTTGTCTTTTCCTAAGGGTCCTGAATGTGAACTCCACTGGAGCTGCTGGTGTCAACTGCAGTAGGTAACGGACTGCAGCAAATACCCCACATACTAGTAAGAAAGAGATCCACACCTTGATCACCCTCTCTGAATACTATACTATCTAGCAACTTCTGCCCATGCAAAGGAGGTGTAAGAAGGTTGATTTGGTATTGCTTTGAATGAACGAGCCTTTTTTAACATGAGGAGGAAGATATGAAAAAAGACAAGGCCTATAACTGGTTTTTAAAGCTTTCCTCCAAGCATCGGGGTGATTTTTCCATAATACAGCAACAATCAAGTTTAAGAAACTTGACGGCCTCAGCCCTCTTTTTTCCAGCTCCCATCCCTGCAGCTACCTCCAGTCATGTCAATCACAGGAGTTACTTTTATACTTCTCAACTACTTTGCTGCATTCTCTTCATCTTTAGACACTTGGAAGCTGTAATGTCCATCCCCTTTAAAGCTATTAAGTACCAAGTGGAAGCAAAATATTTCTCCAAGAGTATGTCTTGTTGATAAAATACAATCTGCTTATGCAAACACTGACACAACACAGTGTCATCAGCAAAGCTGCAAACTCTCCTTCAGGAAAGAGGTTGCACAATGCCTCAACAGTTACATGAAAAGATAGCAAACAAGCCCCAGGTCAATGGGAATTAATCTACTCCAGGAACTTAACATATCTAAGAAAGCATTGCAAAATAATAATGGCCAACCCCCTGCCTACCCCCCGTAACACCTCCTGAGCCCCCTAGTCCTGCAATAGATTATACAGAATGGATTACATTAATTTTCTATAAACTATATCAACTTGAGTGACATGTCCTTAAGGGTTAAGTGATTGATATCCACAATGAAGTCTTATAATCTAAAATCATATTAATATTAATATTAAAGATTTTCTGTCCTTTATGTGCATCATTCAATTCCAAGTATAAGGTGAAATTGACAGCATACATTTTGACAGCTTATCTATAATAAATATGCAAACCTTGATACCAGCATGTCATCACAGACTTTGCTGCTCCTTGAAATATCAGAGGTATCCTTTCTTTATATGACATTTACAGTGAAAGATCAGATATAAAGCATTTTGTATGACTGAGATTTTCAATGGCTTAGTCTTCAAGCACAATGATAGGGGCTTCATATTCCATTAGCACCAGCATCACCCCTCCTCCTGTCTCCTCTTCATGACACCATAGAATCATAGAATCATGGAATGTGTTGGGTTGGAAGGGACCTTTAAAGGCCATCTAGTCCAACCCCCCTGCAGTAAGCAGGGACATCTTTAACTAGATCAGATTGCTCAGAGCCTCCTCAAGCCTGGCCTTGAATGTCTCCAGGGATGGGGCCTCCACCACCTCTCTGGGCAACCTGTGCCAGTGCCTCACCACCCTCATTGTAAAGAACTTCTTCCTAATGTCTCATCTAAACCTACCCTGCTCTAGTTTAAAACCACCGCCCCTTGTCCTATCGCTACATGCCCTTGCAAACAGCCCCTCCCCAGCTTTCTTGTAGGCCCCCTTCAGGTACTGGAAGGCTGCTATAAGGTCTCCCTGGAGCCTTCTCTTCTCCAGGCTGAACAACCCCAACTCTCTCAGCCTGTCCTCATAGCAGAGGTGCTCCAGCCCTCTGATCATCTTCGTGGCCCTCCTCTGGACGCCCTCCAACAGGTCCATGTCTTTCTTGTGCTGAGGACTCCAGAGCTGGATGCAATACTCCAGGTGGCGTCTCCTGAGAGCAGAGTAGAGGGGAAGAATGACCTCTCTGGATCTGCTGGCCACAGTTCTTTTGATGCAGCCCAGGATGAGAGTGGCCTTCTGGGTTGCAAGCGCACATTGTTGGCTCATATCCAGCTTTTCATCCACCAGTACCCCCAAGTCCTTTTCCACAGGGCTGCTCTCTATCACATCATCCCCCATAATGGGGACACCATGATGGGGAAAAAAATGTTTCCACTGTTTCTTTGCTCTTCTTGCAGCAAATTAATTTTAAAACAAACATACTCTCTGAAGGCATCTCAGCAACACCTTCCCTTCAGCTCACATTTATTACCAGAGGAGATGGTTCAACACAGTAGGGCTGGATTTAACCCAGGAGAGGAATTAAATGAGTTAATGAATAGGATGCCAGCTGTCCTTAACCCTGTGAGGGCACCTCAGACCTGTACAGTGACACCCCACTCAGATACATGACATAGGGAATTTAGAAGCCCAGCCCTGATGGAAGCAGCATTTTGGAGCAGTGCCCTGCTTGTTCCTGCCCAATAGACACACAATCCTAACCCACAGATACCCACTCCATCATATAACCTGGTACACAGCATCTCATGCTTCTGTAGTTACAGAAGTTCAGAAGTCTGTCACCGTGGTCTTTCTTCTTTTCCACCCTGTTGCTTGCTAGGACTGTGCACATGCAGCGTGAGGCAATGCCACTCCTGGGCTGCAGCACAACACTTGCAGTGAAGAGATACAACCCAACTGTCCTGTGCTGACTTTAATGCATTTTGCAGCCCTCAGCCCTTTCCTACCTCCACTCTCCTTATCAGAGGCTGCTGCCAGACAACAGTGGCAGGAACAGTGTTTTGTTATGTGAAATTGCTGTGACTAGCAAAACAAACATCTAATTTTGGTTGGGAATTTGAAGCATAACTAATCTAAACAACTAATCGCAATTTTTACACTACCTTGAGAGAGAATGTGTACATGTCCATGCGCACATAAAACTGCTCTCATTATCTCCTTCTACATTAGTCCTGGCATCTTCTTGTGAGTAGAAAAAGAATTGAAAGGAAATATAGAGATCTTCAATGAAGACAATAATTCATAAGCAACCAACCCGAGGCTATGAAATTTATTGTTTCAGGGTCTGTTACAACTGTTTATTCCTGACAAGGGCAGGGCACAGGTAGAACAGGAACAAAAAGATCAAAAAACACCGAGCTGTCTTTACTTCTGTTATATTCTGTCCAAAGCCTGACACTGGCCATGGAATGTGGGATATAAACAGGGCAACGTGAAAGCCTGAAGGGTGTGATAGGGGCTTCACCATAGAGTCCATGTGTGTATATGGACAGTTGTGCTGAACAGGAGATAATAATGCAAGGTAGCTTACCCTACACTCATTGAAGGATTAAACACTGAGCCTTTACTATATAGCAAAAGCACGAACACCAGCAGTTTGAACAGAATAATCCCCTTCATCCTCAGGGAAGAAAGAAGACTTATATTTTGTTCAGGTGTTGAAACCTTCAGGGTCTTTTATTACCAAAAAAAAGGAGTAGGGATTGTCCAGGGAAGACCAGCCCCCTTTTCCATAGATTTTTCAGTGCTGCCACATCACTACTGCCTTGCAGCTACCACTACTCACCTTTCACTAAAGTCAGAGGAACCTATATTTAAAAAGCATCTAGGTTTGCTCAGCATCATCCTCCCTCCCACAACAGGCTTGCATGGAGTTTTAGTGCTTCAGAAAGTCCACTTCCCAGTGTGGCCAAGTTGTTTGGAGCCTGTAAGGGAAATCCTGCTGCCGGAGAAGGAAATCTGTCAAATAAGTCATCTCCCAATTCATCCTGTCAGCAGCCAGCCTCTGCTAACAGCCACACCACACAGCATCTGCACACTGCAAGATGTGGTTGAGGGCTGCCACCTTGCCTGTCATCTATGAACCAAAGCAGAAACTTCCTAAGCTAAGAGATGCAACTCCAAAACCTGAGCTGTAAAGAAAGTGAGCTCTCTGGGAAAGGCTGCAGTCTCTGCAAACTATAGAGACACATATCAACAGGACATGCTGCCAATGCTGACCCCAAGACAGGCTGTGTCTTCAGAGAAGGAGGGGGCAAATAAAAGAGGTTTTATTTCTTCTTCCCCTGCACCATTCTCACAATTAACGCTCAGCTCTTGTGTTGCATTCATCTCTGACACCCAGAAGATGCAAAGCAAGGTGGGGGTAAAGCAATGCAGCTTATGAGAGACCAGGGTCTCTATCCTGCACTCAGGGCCTAACGAAGGAGAAAACAGAGGCAGGAGAACTTCCCTCTCTTGGCCTCTACTCATGCAATGATTTTTCACAGTCCCTTCCCCTGGGACCATGGTTGTGCCACCTCTCACGTGAGCATCACCCACGTCACTCGCTACACCATGCCTGCATAGTCCCTCAGAGCAGGCAGCGTGCTTGCTTGCCATCATGCACGTATTCCTCCTCACTTGCAGGGACTCTGCACAGAGGCATTTCTTCAGGGCACTGCTGTGCGTACTCCCTCACCCTCAACTCGCACACACTCCTCCATCAGTACCATGCTCCTGTACTCTATTTTTGCCTCTGTCCCCATTTGTGCCACTGTCTCAATGTCCAACACCCTGCCTGACTCTGCCTCTCGCACTTGTACATGCTGATGTGTTTCCCCTGCATCCACATCCCCGGTGCTGTGTGCAATTTGTGCTTCCTCTCCCTTCCTCCTGCCTACTGACATCAGTCTCTCTTCCAAGCTTGCAAGAGCCCATGTGCCAGGCAGGAAGATATTTTTTTGATTCATCCATATTATCAGAACAGTGCATCCAGATCCGAACAGCCCTGTCAGCTCTTGAGAAATGAAACAATAGCAAGTATCTGGTGAATTTCATGGTTATCAACACTCCTAATCAGGCAGATGAACTGGAAAAAAAAGCATTCATTACATTGAACTAATGATTCCTTAACATCTTTGCTTTTTGAGACTTGACTCGCTTCAGTTTCCTATTTTTATTTTTAAATGAATTGAAAACCCAGCCCTCTTTGCTCAGGGATTCCTGCAATATCCCAGAGACTGAGGTCTCGTTCTCTCCTCCCCCTCCTCCGGCTTCTGTTTGCAGAGCATCATTATCATTATGTAATGATGTTTCTGTCAAGCTGGCAGAGTTGCATAGTAAAGTGCGTTAACCTGGCAATAATGGGTCACTTACTTACTTTTTTTATCATAGAATCATAAAATCTTCATGGTTGGAAAGGACCTTTGAGATCATCGAATCCAACCATACACACACACCAAAAAAAACCCTACAATCTCTGCCACTAGAGCATGCCCTGGAGTGCCAAATCTACACAGTTCTTAAATACCTCTAGGGATGGTGACTCAACCACCTCCCTGGGCAGGCTATTCCAGTGCCTGACCACTCTTTCAGTAAAGTAATTCTCCCTAATATCTAATCTAAACCTCCCCTGCTGCAACTTCAGACCATTTCCTCTGGTCCTGTCATTATTCACCTGGGAGAAGAGGCCAACACCCACCTCTCTCCAACCTCCTTTCAGGTAGTTGTAGAGGGCAATGAGGTCTCCCCTCAGCCTCCTCTTCTCCAAGCTAAACATGCCCAGCTCCCTCAGCCTCTCCTCATATGACTTGGTCTCCAGACCCCTCACCAGCCTGGTAGCTCTCCTCTGGACACGCTCCAGCACTTCAATGTCCCTCTTGTACAGAGGGGCCCAGAAGTGAACACAGTACTCGAGGTGAGGCCTCACCAGCGCCGAGTACAGAGGCATGATCACTTCCCTGCTCCTGCTGGCCATACTATTCCTGATACAAGCCAGAATGCTGTTGGCCCTCTTGGCCACCTGGGCACACTGCTAGCTCATGTTAAGCTGGCCGTCCACCAGCACCCCCAGGTCCTTTTCTGCTGGGCAGCTCTCCAGCCACTCTTCCCCAAGCCTGTAGCGTTGCTTGGGATTGTTGTGACCGAAATGCAGCACCTGGCACTTGGCCTTATTAAACCTCATACAGTTGGCCTTGGCCCATCGATCCAGGCTGTCCAGGTCCCTCTGTAGAGCCTTCCTACCCTCAAGCAGATCAACACTCCCACCTAGAGTACTGATCTAGGTGGGAGTGATCACTCCCATCATGATCTATTGCCGAGTTAGCACACCAGGCCACTTCCAACAGCACTGCGCACTCAATAAATTAGTGTACTGGCCTAGAACCTGTGATGGAATATTGTTTGGATTTCTCGTGGCTCTCTGACTCACCATCCCTAGAGGTATTTTTCCCCATCTATTTGCTTTGCTTTGACTTGGGGCTGTCAAGGAAGGGGATGTAGGGGTTGAGAGAATAAGAGATCCATCTGTGTAAGATTTATCCCTTGGCACTAATTGCTTCACCCACTCCGTCATTAGGACATCTCCCATCAACTCATTCCCACTTGATAGCCTCCAACTGTAAGAGACGGCCTGTAAATTCCCTGACAAGGGGCAGAAGGCCCTCCAAGCCTTCAATGGAATGCCTCAAACACTCACAAGGAAATAAATAATGCAGGCCTGGCCTTCAAAGAACTGATAAGGCTAACACTTCTGGCGCCTGAAAGTGTGGGAGAACTGTCTTGTGATAACAGGATAGTTCTGCCACTCTCGTGTGGTGAGCTTGCTAGTTCTCAGTTCTCGAGGCCATTGTGTCCGATGAGTCACCTTTGCTTCATTATCTGCGAAATGCATATGAAAACGCACACCCCTGCATATGCTAACGAAGATTATAGAGATCATGCTAAACATGTATGACTATGGCACTCGTCTCTCCACCCAAATCATGCTACATGTCACCTGGGAGAAGGGAGAAACCTGAGACAAGGCTGTCCTTGGCAAGGGGGGTGGACCATGCTAATTCAGCAAACATAAAAAGGGGAAAATAAGTGCCCCTGAGAGGGGAACAAACAAGAAACAAAAGAAGATAGTGCCTGGGAAGATTCTTCCCAAGAAAGAAGACCGTGCCTGGGAAGATTCTTCCAAAGAAAGAAGATTATGCCTGGGAAGATTCCCTGAAAAAGATGCTGGAACCAGGACCAGTGATCTCTTTCTCTCTGTCTTTTTCTCTGTCTTTTCCTTTCTCTATCCCTCAGTTTCTCTTTTCTCTTAGAATTGTTAAGTAATGGTTAGAGTTGTTAAGTAACGACCTTAAGTACCGCTTGCCATAAGTTGTCCTATACCTGTTGTTAAGTAACACAATGCATACCTCACCATTTCCCATAATTTGTTATATACCTAACCAATTATAGTGGACTTGTTAAGACCTATACCAATCATTTTGGGAAACTAATAAATGTTTCTATATGGACCTTGAGATTTATCTCACCTTAGTCCACGCCATTGGGAATTTACAAATCTGAGTCACTTACCTCCCCCCCCTTTCCTGGGAGTGGGACGTGGCACCAACTCTGCCTGATAGAGGCAAAGTAATGAGCCCCTCCTTACTGTTTGTAGGGAGAAAAAGTTTTCCCATGGCTGCTAGAAGTTTCTGTAATCAGATCAGCTCAGGAGCCCTACATCTCTGAAGTTGTCTCAGTCAAATCTGGAGCAGGACTGGATTCTCCAAAGTTGTGACTTCCTACTGTATTGGTCTCATTTAAACCCACATGCCTCAAAAAAAAATAAAAAAATCAAACTTTCAAAGCATGCCTCAAGCCAAGGGAGAACTCAAACTGCTTATGTAACCAACAGCAAATCCCATCTGACTTCCAGATCCTCACCCAAAGTAGAAATGATAACGGAGAGTCTTTCCAGGCCCAACAGTCAAGACAAGGTCCCTGCACAATAATGGCAAGACCAAGAGCTGCAGTCATCGCAGCTGACTTTTCAGGCCAAAGAAAGGAGATGCATATTGCTATAACCTCTTTGCTCATAGTTTCTGCAGTGGACACACCTACCACAGCTGATACAGAGGGGTTATTTTGTTTCCTTTTTCATGAAAACCTTGTTTATTTTCCCTGCACTTCAACAATCGGGGGCAAAAATAAATCGTATTGCCACTATTTACATAGGTCCTACAAAGCCAGATTATGGTATTAGGTATCTCTATGCATAGTCCATTGAGAGCTGCCCCATTATTACTGCAAGCTAAGCAGGTCACTAGAGAGACCTAGAGGTCCCAATTCTGGAAACTTATGCATGTAATCCTTATGCCACTGCTGACCACAAGTTTATTTTTGTACTTAAAGTCAAAAAACTTCATGAAGTGCTTGCAGGATCAGAGTCCTATTTCCCTGGATGGTAGTTCTGCTGCTGGTAAATAAGTAAATAGAGCAGAGACATGTGGTTTGTGTATCCCCAGGCACACAGAAGATAGAAGCAAACTCTAATATTTACCAATCTGAAAAAACTGTAAAAACCTGGAGTTTCCAGCTTCTTTGGCAGTACTAGCAGCAGAAGAGTGAAATAAATTAAATAATCATGCTATAAATACTAATTGCCATTAAAAAGTACACATATAGTTTAAAAGAAAAATGCAGCCATTAATCAGAATAGCTCAGGTACCTAAATAAATATTTACTATTAGGCGTGCATATTTAATCTACCTACCCATCAAAGACTAATGCTCTGTTCCTTGCCAGTGAGGCTTAACATCCTAGAGGGATAAAACTGTGCCCTTGAACTGTGCAGGAATGGGGCATAGGGATTTAGGAGTAAAACAGTTGCATAGGTAAAAGCATAAGCCTGGAAATGTGGTCACTGGGGGGTTGTTTAGATGCTGTTATGTAATGCTTCTGGGGTTGTCCTGAACTTGTGTGCTCCTGCTTTTTGAGCAAATTGCTTTTCCATGTGTCTTTAGGGGAAATTAAATATAAACAATTAATAAGTATTGAAAAGATTATTTTTAAGTGTTCTCAGCAGGCATTTGCTAAGATTGCTATTATTTCTAATAAAATAAAGGAAGGGGGTGGGTTTGAGGGGTTTTTTTTCCTAATTGGGCTTTGCTAAATTTTTTTTTTCCAATGAAATACAAATAGATACTTCATTAGTGATGATAAAGCTAAGAAAGACTCAAAGAACAAGCAAGTATGTTAAGCTTATAAGTGGGGCTTACTGCAATAGCTTGTTTGGTACAGTTTTCTAAAACTTTTGCTAACTTCTTACACAGAGAGAGTTAAAGGGTTGTAAGCAGATAGGGGCTACTCTAGGAACCAGGCTTTTTTAAACGCTACTGCCAGTAAAATAGCAAATATTTTCTCCACTTGCTAACTTCTCTGATGTCTTGTTTGTTTCTGTTGAAAGTGAATTTCAAAGTTTATGCATTCTTTAGCAGTTAAAAGAATTACTACCTGATAGCTCTAATTTTCTGAGGGAAGCTCCTATTCTTCCTGAAAGAAAGAAGTTAGGATACTACATTCTAGGTAGCATGTTTAGGATAAAAATTTGCATTCATAAACAAAGAAACAGATAGTACTCACTTCTTAGTGACTAAGAGCTAAATCCAAAACCAGAGTCAGGTACATATCTCCACAGGGATTTCAATAACAGATTTACCATCTACATAACTTTATAGATGCAACTCTACATCACACTCAGCGTGCATTGTCAACTGTTAGAAAAACAACTACAAGCTTTGTGCTTCCATGATTCAGCTTGGTTTTTAGTGTAAAGGAGATTTTAACAGAAAATCCTCAAAAACCCCAATAGCCTAAATGTTTCAGGTGTACAGGAAAGATGGGGAGGGACTCTTTATCAGGGAGTGTAGTGATAGGATGAGGGGTAATGGTTTTAAACTGAAAGAGGGGAGATTTAGATTAGATATTAGGAAGAAATTCTTTACTGTGAGGGTGGTGAGACACTGGAACAGGTTGCCCAGGGAAGTTGTGGATGCCCCATCCCTGGAATTGTTCAAGACCAGGCTGGATGGGGCTTTGAGCAACCGGTTTTGTGGGTCGTATTCCTGCCCAGGGCAGGGGGGTTGGAACAAGATGATCTTTAAGGTCCCTTCCAACCTAAACCATTCTATGATTCTATGATTCTATGTATGTGTGTGGAGACAGTGGTTTTGGTTGGGGATCTCGGGTATAGAGGAGGGCAGGCAGATGACCTGGGTGTGCTAAGCATAGATAGGGGATGCTGGTGCTGGAGATGGCTCTCTCGAGTGATACAGGTGAGTGAGCGCCCTACCAAGTACGTGGCAGTGATTTGATGTGGTAGCTATTACTGTTCCCAAAGCAAATGGTGTGCACCAAAATGAATCAGGATAGTGCTTTGTATGCTGTATTAGCCGAGGATAAAGATGTTTCGCTGCTTCTTGTATCTTAATTTTGGACCAGAGAGAGTTTGAGAGAATGCTGCTCTGGTAAGGGCATTTATGCAACTCAGAGGAAACCTCAGATCTGGGCCCTGTTCCAAAATATGGATTTGTTAGAGAAGGCATATTTATGCTGATGGAATAGGTGCTTTTGGGGTTTAGTAGAAACTGAGCAGAGCATTTGAGGTTGGGACATAAGTACCACAGATTATGGTCTAGACATTTTTATTTATTTATTTATTTATTTATTTGTGTCTGTAGCTCCAGCTTTTTCCTATATCTCAATTCCTCTTATGGAACTGGGAACAGAAGCAGTTTTTACTTTCTAAGGGCAAAATAAGAATACAGGTTGTGAGGTGCTCTTGCATGATGATGATGGAAAGTGTATAAGTATATAAAACCCTTGCTGACCTCACTGATGGCACAGTGCATGGTACAGCATAAGGAACATTGGGCTGCTGATCAAAAAACTTAAGTTCATTTTTTCCCTTGGCTGCTGAGTTGCTGCATGGCCTTGAGCGTATGACTACTTATCTTCTGTTTCTTTTGGCTTGCATTTTTGTTAAAGCATGAACAGTACCTTGCACTGTGGGGCACTGATTGCAGCTGAGCTTTCCAAACACAACCATATTGCATAAGGTAAACGTAGGAATTATTTCTATTGGTTGTCTGATTGATAGAAAAAAATATTCTTACTCTTGTAGTAGAATGTCATTACTATTGCAAGGAAATGGAGTTTCTCCCAGCTGTGCGGAGCTGGTGACAGAACTAGGGAGCTTTGGACTTCCTGTGAATTTGCTAATGCATGAATTGTCACTGACTGGCAAGTCATGCTTGTTTGTGGGTGAAATTAATTCCTCTCTGTTTAGGCTTATATAGCTATTTAAGCTGAGGATGACGTAGAAGGCTTAAGGACTGCATAGGTGTGCAATTGCTCTCTACAGAATTCAAGCTTTTCATCTCCTATCTGGTCTTAGCTTTCCTTTAAGATGGGGTATGTGTTGGTGGTGTTGGAAGTCTCTTCAAATCATCTGGAGTTTGGATCTAGAATCAGAATTGGTGTAACGAATTAAACAACACTGATTTCAGTGGAGCATCTATTTACAGTAGCGTCCTGAATCAGACACTGGGAATTTAGTTCAATGATTCTTGATTTTGCATTGGTTGACTGGAAGTCACATACTGTTTTTTGCCCGCTGTAAGGCCAGAAAGATCAAAAGATCTGCTTCCCTTTTCATATCAGCTTCTCTTCTAATGCTAGACAGAGGCACTCATTTAGTCTCAGACCTCACTAATCATATCTTAAACCCAAAGACTAGATTAACTCTGTGCTAGCGCAAAACTTAAAAAAGATTTCTGGTCTGCTCACAGGAAATTCTGTGTGCTGTGTACCTTTGCAGACTACCAGAAACTGTTCTGTGGAGAGGGATCAAGACAGCTTGAGTGGAGCCTGCCAGCTGGTGTTACTCACTTACCTTCTCTCCATGGAAAGAGGGTGTTTTTTTAGCTTAGTTTTCAGAAGACAAGGCCTATGTGATGGTGATGTCACTGCCTCTGACTCTCCACTTCTCCACTCCAATGATTTCTGAACCTATTATCCAACCTCAGATAACTTGAATAGGTCAAAAATCTGAGTGACTAAACTGGAAGAAATTTTATTAAAATGGGTGTCTGGGCAGAGAAGAGACATTTAAATTAAAGATGCCCTAGAGAGAGACCACAGGGATGGCTCAACCATATTAGCTGAAAGAACTCAAGTTCTATTGGTCAAAAAACCTTTCAGGCTTCCCAGGACATTTAGCTGTCTCAGATGGCACCTGTTGAAGGAATGCTCTTCGTGAGGCATTTCATACCAAGAGCACTGAGGAATAAGAAAGGAGCCAGTTTGGTGCTCTTAGGTGACTCCAGTGACAAGTCAGTGCAGCTATCCTTGCTTTCTACCAGGCTTCTGATTGTCCGCTTTGTAGGTCAGACCAGGCATGTCTAACCTGGGATTGTCTAACATTATGGTCTGCTATGTGCTCTTACAGGGCTTCAACTCATTCTGTTTCAAGTACCTCCTAACACAGCAAGAGTCGTGGTCTCATTCTTAACTTAGGCATTTCTGGGAATGGCTGGGCTAGCGGCCAGATGAGGTTGTATATGAGCTTGGAGAGACCAGCATGGATTTTATCTACAGAAACTAAAAAAATATCCTATGGCCTGTGTTCTCTTCCTGAGTGTATTAATGTTTCACTATTACTCCTTGCCTAACACAAGCCCTGCTTTTATTTCCTTCACTCTCTCATGACTGTTGTTTTAAATTTTTCCTCTGACTCCAAAGTACCGCATGAAGCTCCAGTGTCCATGACAGGGCAGTTCATCTTGATGGATTCTCAAAAAAAGAAAAGGCAGCAGCTGGAGCAGTGTACCTCTGCTCTGAGGTTCCTCAAATCATTGTATCTAACTTGGCCCAAGCTCATGAAGATCTTTGTGTGCTTGATGATTCAACACCTTGCATATCCTGCTAAGAAACAAGCACTGAACTCTTTTAGAAAATGTATAGGCGCTGGAATGTGCCTTCCTCATCAGGGATGCATCTGCATGAAAACAGACAAAAGAGGCCTTGCAGCAATTATGCCAGTGGGTACCTTTTAAGCTGATTTCTTAAGGAAATGTGTTTTTCCAAGCACCTATGCTGTCTGCCTACCTAGGGGTGGCTCTGTCTGTCAGTCTGTCCTTCCTGTGTAACCCTGAAACTCACTGGGCAAATTCAGCACAATATGATAGAGAGGAGAGGTCTCAGAGACTATTATACACTTCATTAATGGGATGACTGATAGTGAAATCACTGAAGAAAAGGCTACTAAGCTCACCCTTTAGCAGACATTAGGGAATCTGCATGGAGAGCGAGACATCAAAAGTGAAGCATCACCAGTTTTCTCTGCTCTTCGAACAACTTGCTTTTAGCTCTGCTGGACCTGAGACAGGGGAAGGATGGATTTAATTTCCCCACCCTAGCAAGGGAATATGCTTAGCCCCTGACATCATTATAGATTAATCCCTCCAGGGATATTAAAGATGGAGAGCATAGTTCAATCTTGGTGGCGTCATGTCCAGAGGGCCAGTGGGAGAAATCCTCCTTGCCTAGTTAGGCTTAAAGGGAAGCTTAACACGAAGAGGATGACTAAAGTGTATTTAGAGCGAGTGATTTATGTAAAACTATAACCTTTATAAAATAGGATTAAGTGCCAATGTGCTTACATTTGGATGGGGAACACTTGTTATTTGCCCTGCAAGAGTTATGGCCAATAGGTCTCTGCTAATGGAGACAGAGTCTCAGCTGCTTTTTCTTTTTCCCTTTGCTCCTACCTCCCCTCCTTCTTTCATTAAAGCTGTACATCATACGAAGTGGCACCAGCCTCAAAGAGTCTCTGACAAAACCATTGCATGGAGCCTCAGGACAGAACTTCTGCAGTTCATGTTCTCTCTCTCTGCCCTTCCTCTCCCTGCCTTTTGCTTTCTGAGTGTACATACAGTAAGTCAGATGAAACTTAATCGTTTGCTCTGTCTCTAATTCTCTCTTCCTTTCTCTCTTCTCCTTTTCTCTTGCTACTCTGCTTCCTTGTCCCTCCTCTGCCCTCCAGCTTCAAGTTGTGTTTTATGTTGCTCTAGAACAGCAGCACTTTTTAGGCTTACCTTTATTCTTTCCTGTTTCTGGCCTACTCCCTTAGTTCCAGATCAATAAGTACAAACAGTGGGCAAGGGAACATCAGTGGAATAAAAATCAATTGATACAGCTCAGTCCCTATTTTATGTCTCTTAAATTCTTGAATGGGCTGATTTTACAACAGAGGCATACTTTGAGTGGAGGGAGCAATTCTGCTTTTTTGCTCTGAGGCCTGCAGATATTGTATGCTCCTGCTCAGAGACCCAAACGCTGTCTTGAAGATGAAACAGATCTTTGGGATCTGTTTTAGTTTGTTGTTTTTTTTTCCGGTTCTAGGTATCTATTTTCAAAAATATCATTTAATTAGCAGACAATGTGTGCTATAATTACTGATCTGGGAACTCAGGCTTGTACCTTTATTTCTGTGCAAAAACTTTCTCCTTTTTAATGCCTTTCTCTGTGGAAAATGGGAAACATCACCCACCTGAAATGATGAAAGTGGGGAGGGGAACTCAAACCACTTAAAAATAACCACTGTCCAATGAAATCTGACTCTAGTAATTTCTTGGTTTTAGGAAAATCTTCCCTTCACATGCTGGTGGGAGAACGGAATTATTGGTAGACTTTGCTTTTCACATCTGTTGCTGCTCTCTCAGAAGGAAATTGTGAGTATAAATCAGTTGGGGGCTCTGATCCAGCTATTCCCTTCTCTTTTTGAGTGCAGATTGCTATGTTTTCCTCCCTATGAATGGGAATTAGACTCATGGAAATGCAAGGCCTGTAAAGCTGATTCTTATCATGCTCCAGTTTTCTGATGGTATTATTGCAATGACTTCCATGTTCTTTGCTCCTGGTATATATCAGGATTTATGAAGATAAGGGCTGGTGCAATAAGGTCCCTCAATATTAGCAAGAATAATTAATTTCTAGTCTGATCCCTAACATGACACGTGCCAGTTATTGATGGATGAATAGTAAAAGGGGCAGAGCCTTCACTCAATTTGAATTCTGCTCCTCCAAACCTTTTCAATATACTCTCAACTTCAGCCAGGAGCTGTAATGTTGCATTTCTGCAATAAGTCCTTTCTCAAATTTTTCATCTTGACTCCATATGATCTCTCTCTCTCAAATGGTTACCTGCAGCTGTCAGGATTAGGAGTGCTGATCTGCTCTCTAGACCAAACATGAAGACACTTTCACGACCTGGCTTTCTCAGATTTCCAGCTCCCCTGCTCTTGGCTAAGCTGGCCATACTCTAACTTTTCTTCCAGTGACTCTGCTTTAGTGCTGGAGCTCAGAGCACCACACTGAGTAGGGAGCCAGGAGAACACAGAGGCAACTGAACTCCCCCCTCCCAACACCCAAGACATTCCAAATCAGTTTGATTACAGTTTTGCTTGAAAGCTGCTGGGTCCCTTTGAGCCTAAATGGTTGTCATGTTTTACACATGGATTATTTCAAATCCTTAGGGAGGGGAAAAAAAATTAACAAGGATGATAAAGTAGAAAACCACTGTTGCAACAATTATACCAGCTTCAGCTACCCGATGGCTGCTGTTGTGTAATGCAATCCCCATATACAGTGCATTACCAACTTCTAATATGCAGTAATATTTACATTAGCAGTAGGACACCATCAGGCCTTTACTTATCCACATAGTTAAAGCTGTTATCTGTATATGAACCCCAGAGATGATATACCTAGTTGTCAGCAGTGACCTGATGATAATAGCAGTACAATTTAGTTACAATAAACAATATCATTAATCATCCAAATGTAACATAAACAGAATGGACCATTTGCTACAGTCTTGCCAGGGGTGGGAGGAAGGTCCCTCACTTAAAACAGCTATATATGCCAGAGGCTTCCCTAAGGAAAGGGGCTGGCAGGATGGGGGGGAGATTTTCCATTGAAATCAGAATCACCTTCAAGGGTGGTACATACCTCTATTTATTAGCATTATGCTACATATGCTAATGGCAGACTGTACACTATTTCTGAGCATTAACATCTGCTCAAAGAAACAGACTTTCACTTACAGAAACTGATTTAAACTCAGTGAAACAGATAAGCACAGAAATCTAAGAAGGTGGCTGTGACTGAAGAAAGAATTCTCAATTCCTGCACTCAACCGATGAACTTCACTAAAACCATAACTAATATTCAGGTAACTATATTATGACACATAGAACAAACAAGATAATTTAAAGGATGCAAATGTCTACCTGGGATGACGGGAGGCAGGGACTCGGGTTTGGAATATAGAGTGGTTTGAATGGAAATTCAAAGCACTCCTTAATTTCATACTGCTGCCTTTGATGTTGGCTCGGGCCAGAAAACACAACTAGCAAGAGGAGATTACTGCATCGTTCACAGGCACAAAGTGGGAATTAAACTTTTAAAGAAGCAGTTTACAGAAGGTGATGACAAAAATTAATCTTTCCTGCATGGTGTAAAGATCTTGTTACAGAAGTGCTGGTAAATTTGGTCAATAGTTTTAATACCCCAGCCTTTCATTTGGGAAATGTTGTACAGTCATGATAAAAATATCATGGAATCACAGAATCACAGAATGGTAGGGTTGGAAAGGACCTCTGGAGATCATCTAGTCCAACCCCCCTGCCAGAGCAGGGTCACCTAGAGCAGGTGGCACAGGAACGCATCCAGGCGGGTTTTGAATGTCTCCAGAGAAGGAGACTCCACCACCTCCCTGGGAAGCCTGTTTCAGTGCTCTGCCACCCTCAAAGTAAAGAAGTGCCTCCTCATGTTTAGGTGGAACTTCCTATGCTCAAGTTTGTGCCCATTACCTCTTGTCCTGTTGCCGGGCACCACTGAAAAGAGCCTGGCCCCATCCTCCTGACACCCACCCTTTAAGTATTTATAAGTGTTGATAAGATCCCCCCTCAGCCGTCTTTTTTCCAGACTGAAGAGACCCAAATCCCTCAGCCTTTCTTCATAAGAGAGGTGTTCCAGTCCCCTAATCATCTTGGTAGCCCTTTGCTGCACCCTCTCCAGCAGTTCCCTGTCCCTCTTGAACCGGGGAGCCCAGTACTCCAGGTGCAGCCTCACCAAGGCAGAGTAGAGGGGGAGGATGACCTCCCTCGACCTGCTGGCCACACTCTTCTTGATGCACCCCAGGATGCCATTGGCCTTCTTGGCCACAAGGGCACATTGCTGGCTCATGGTCATCCTGCTGTCCACCAGGACTCCCAGGTCTCTTTCCACAGAGCTGCTCTCCAGCAGGTCAGCCCCCAACCTGTATTGGTGCATGGGGTTATTCCTCCCCAGGTGCAGCACCCTACCCTTGCCCTTGTTGAATTTCATAAGGTTCCTCTTTGCCCAGATCTCCAGCCTGTCCAGGTCTCACTGTATGGCAGCACAGCCTTCTGGTGTGTCAGCCACCCCTCCCAGCTTTGTGTCATCAGCAAAGTTGCTGAGGGTGCACTCCATCCCTTCATCCAGGTCACTGATGAGTATATTGAAGAGGACTGCACCCAGTACTGACCCCTGGGGAACACCACTCATCACTGACCTCCAACTAGACTCTGTGCCCCTAATCACGACCCTCTGAGCTGTATCTTTCAACCAGTTTTCAATCCACCCCACTGTCCATTCATCTAACCCACTCTTCCTAAGCTTCCCTATGAGGATGCTGTGGGAGACCGTGTCAAAAGCCTTGCTGAAGTCAAGGTAGACAACATCCACTGCCCTCCCCTCATCTATCCATCCAGTCATGCCATCATAGAAGGCTATATCAGATTAGTCAGACATGATTTCGCCTTGGTGAATCCATGCTGAGAACTTCTGATAGCTTTCTTTTCCTCTACTTGCCTTGAGATGATGCCCAGAATGAGCTGTTCCATCATCTTTCCAGGGATGGAAGTGAGGCTGACCAGCCTGTAGTTCCCTAGGTCCTCCTTCTTGCCTTTTTTGAAGACTGGAGTGACGTTGGCTTTCCTCCAGTCCTCAGGCACCTCGCCTGTTCTCCAGGACCTTTCAAAGATGATAGAGAGCGGCCTAACAATGACATCTGCAAGCTCCCTCAGCACTCTCGGGTGCATCCCATCAGGACCCATGGACTTGTGGATATCTAATTGACCTAATTGATCTCTCACTTGATCCTCCTCAACCAAGGGGAAGTCTTCCTCTTTCCCTGTTACTTTCTCCAAAGTCTGGGACGCCTGAGGGCTGGGCCGAGCAGCAAAGACCAAAGCAAAGAAGGCATTCAGTAACTCCGCCTTCTCTGTATCCTTTGGCACCATGGCTCCTATCTCATTAAACAGTGGGCCCACATTTTCTCTAGTTTTCCTTTTGCCTCCAATATACTTGTAGAAGCCCTTCCTGTTGAGCTTGACATTCCTTGCCAGTTTTAGTTCCAAGGAGACCTTGGCTTTCCTCATTTCATCCCTGCATGCTCTGGCAGCATTCTTGTAATCTTCCCAAGAAGATTAAGAAAGAAATCTTTTTCCTTTCTCTCCAGTCACACTTACTCCAGTTTTATTTTGAACTGTGACAGCTATTTCCAAGTGTAAGACTCACCAGTGTTTCATCCACAGAGTAATGTTGCAAAAGCAGAAGTCCTCCCTGTTTCTCTCAAATTCCAGGCTCATCTGAAAGATTGGATGGACTTTAAATGTAATCAAGGTGAACCCAAAGCTTAGAGTGAAACATTAAACAGGGGTGAATTGTACATGGACTCAGTTTTCAATGCAGGCATTTGATCTGGTTCCAGATGTTCCTTTTCTCCAAAGAAAAGCAGGAAAGCTATGATGCAGTCGCCATCATGGAAACATGGTGGGATGACACGCACAACTGGAGTGCTGCATTAGATGGCTACAAACTCTTCAGAAGGGACAGGCAAGGAAGGAGAGGAGGTGGAGTGGCTCTGTATGTTAGGGAGTGTTATGAATGTGAAGAACTTAATGATGGTACACAGCTGGTGAGGGAACCGACTAGGGAAGGAGCCCTGCTGGACCTGCTGTTTGTAAATAAAGAAGGACTTGTGGGGGATGTGACAGTTGGAGGCCGTCTTGGACATAGTGACCATGAAATGACAGAATTTTCAATTCTCAGAGAAGCAAGGAGGGGGGTCAGCAGAACTGCCACCATGGACTTCTGGAGGGCAGACTTTGGTCTTTTCAGGAGCCTGCCTGACAGAGTCCCTTGGGAGGCAGTCCTGCAGGGCAAAGGTGTCCAGGAAGGCTGGATGCTCTTCAAGAAGGAGGTCTTAAACACGCAGGAACAGGCTGTCCCCATGTGCTGAAAAGCAAGCCGTCGGGGGAAAAGACCAGCCTGGCCAAACAGAGAGATATGAATACAAGTCAGGGAAAAAAGGAGAGTTTATGGCCTTTGGAAGAAGGGGCAGGCCATTCAGGAAGGCTACAAAGATGTTATGAGGCCATGTAGGGAGAAAATTAGAAAGGCCAAAGCCCAACTAGAACTTAACCTGGCTTTGGATGTTAAGAACAATAAAAAGAGTTTCTATAAATATATTCGTAACAAAAGGAGGACTCAGAAGAATCTCCATCCTTTATCGGATGAAGGAGTTAACATAGTGATGAAGGATGAGGAGAAGGCTGAGGTACTTAATGCCTTCTTTGCCTCAGTCTTTAGTAGTAGAGTCAGTTGTTCCCTGAGTACCCAGACCCCTGAGGTAGTAGATAGGGGCAGGGAGCAGAATGAAGCCCCTGTAATCCAAAGGGGTGAGGGACCTGCTCCAACACCTGGACATACACATGTCTATGGGGCCAGATGGGATCCACCCGAGGGTACTGAGGGAGCTGGCAGAAGTGCTCACCGAGCCACTTTCCATCATTTACCAGCAGTCCTGGCAAACCGGGGAGGTCCCAGTTGACTGGAGGCTAGCAAATATGACACCCATACACAAGAAGGGCCAGAAGGAGGATCCAGGGAACTACAGGCCTGTCAGTCTGACCTCGGTGCCTGGGAAGGTCATGGAACAGATCATCCTGAGTGCCATTATGCATCACATGAAGGACAACCAGGTGATCAGGCACAGTCAGCATGAAAGGCAGGTCCTGCTTGACAAACCTGATCTCCTTCTGTGACAAGGTGACCCGCTTGGTGGATGAGGGAAAGGCTGTGGATGTTGTGTACCTGGACTTTAGTAAGGCCTTTGATATGGTTTCCCACAGCATCCTCCTGGAGAAACTGGCTGCCCATGGCTTGGACGGGAGTACTCTTTGCTGGGTTACAAACTGGCTGGATGTCTGGGCCCAGAGAGTGGTGGTGAATGGAGTTAAATCCAGTTGGCGGCCATTCACGAGTGGTGTTCCCCAGGGCTCAGTATTGGGTCCAGTTGTCTTTAATATCTTTATCAATGATCTGGACGAGGGGACTGAGTGCACCCTCAGTAAGTTTGCAGATGACACTAAGTTAGGTGGGAGTGTTGACCTGCTTGAGGGTAGAAAGGCTTTGCAGAGGGATCTGGACAGGCTGGATCCATGGGCCAAGGCCAATGGTATGAGGTTCAACAAGGCCAAGTGCCGGGTCCTGCACTTGGGTCTCAACAACCCCATGCAGTGTTACAAGCTTGGGGAAGAGTGGCTGGAGAGCTGCCTGGCAGAAAAGGACCTGGGGGTGTTGGTCAACTGCCAGCTGAATATGAGCCAGCAGTGTGCCCAGGTGGCCAAGAAGACCAACAGCATCCTGGCCGGTATCAGGAACAGTGTGGTGAGTAGGACTAGGGAAGTGATCGTCCCCTGTACTCGGCACTGGTGAGGCCCCACCTCGAGTACTGTGTCCAGTTTTGGGCCCCTCACTACAAGAAAGACATTGAGGTGCTGGAGTGGGTCCAGAAAAGGGCAACAAAGCTGGTGAGAGGTCTGGAGAATGTGTTTTATGAGGAGCGGCCGAGGGAACTGGGATTGTTTAGCCTGGAGAAAAGGAGGCTGGGGGGAGACCTTATCGCTCTCTACAACTACCTGAAAGGAGGCTGTAGAGAGGTGGGGTCGGTCTCTTCTCCCAAGTAACAGGCAGTAGGACAAGAGGAAACAGCCTCAAGTTGCACCAGGGGAGGTTTAGATTGGATATTAGGAAAAATTTCTTCACTGAAAGGGTTATTAAGCATTGGAACAGGCTGCCCAGGGAAGTGTTTGAGTTACCATCCCTGGAGTTATTTCCAAGACGGGTAGACATAGTGCTTAGAGATATAGTTTAGTGATGGCTTTTGTCAGAGTTAGGTTGATGGTTGGACTAGATGATCCGAAAGGTCCCTTCCAACCTAGGCAATTCTATGATTCTGTGATTCTATGAATTATGGGATTGTTCTGTTTCTTACACTAGGGGTATATATCCTTGTGGCCAGTCCTAAAAGACATATTCAAACCTTGTATGCTCCAGCTAGATCTCTGAACTATTATTTCCTTTTGGGTGCTTCCAAGAGACTCTGATCAAGAATTTATTGTGCCTTCTGAATTACTTTTCTCCTCTCTCCAGGTGCATGGACTTAGGTGGAAGATGCAGTGCGCATACGATACTGTTTTCAAGAATTGTGGATCACATCCCCACAATGATGAAATTGCTCATTAGATTTTATTACATGAAGAAATGAACCACTTCAGGCTTTGGAAATCCCTTAGGTTGAAAATGGTGAGAGCCTGGGAGAATGCTTGAAGGAGGTATTGTATATATCTGCCCTGCTCTTACCGTTCCCTTGGCATCTGCTCATCGCCATTGCTGGATGCAGATGGCCTTGTGTACTCCGTACCTCTGAATCAGTATGGCTGTATTTATATTCTTAAGAAAGCAACATTTTTATTTCCTTTTGCTTTCTTTTTCTCTTTTCATCTTTAGTGTTTAAAAGCTTTTCTAAGCAACCCTCAGAGATGTAATCTTTGTTTATAAAGCTGTTACCTGTGTTCACTGGACTCCAAGAGAAGGTGAATGGGAATGGATAGCAAGTAAAGCAAAACTTAAAGGATAATTTTGAGACCTGAACCTCAAAAAAACACATCATGTGCATACTCAATGAACCAATTTACCATCCTTTTTTTGGTATTGCTATCTATTCCAGTTTCTACAAGCCTGGTGTGCTTTGCTGTGCTTTCTCACAACCAGCTCCAAAATGTAGGAGAATGTATGAGAATCTCAACTTTTTTTTTTTAGGTACATTTTCCAGCCTGTGTGTTAACTGAGAAAATCTGAATCTTAAAGTTTGAAATATTACAAAACAACAATTGGAAATCTCAAAAGGTACTGTTTTGAGATAAAATGTTTGAATGTCTCTTGTCTCAAGATTTTTAATCCAACATTATAATTTGGAGAGTCTCTTCCATTTTTATGAATGCAACAGAGCTGGGAATAAAGCTCTATTAACCTTTAAACTCCAATTTCTCATTTTCCTTGAAATCAAAAGTAGCAACTTCATGGCCTTCCAAACTCATATAGCAACTCCTTCTTCTGTGTACACTGGGAAACACAGGGTATAACTATGCTACCCTGACCTTTTGGGAAGAGTCCTAGGATATTGGATACCTAAGATACCTATATATGAAGATTTGAAGTTTAGTCCTGCTGATCAGCCCTCCTGCATTTTCACTCCCCAGGTACAGGTCCCCCTATTTTCCCTCTATGGATTCTGGATATTGGAGTCTGCTAGGTATTTTTCGTGCTAAAAATTATCAGAAATGCTGGGGCAAATTCTGCTACGCCCATGCAATCAATTTGACTTGAGTGAGGCTGCACCCCATTAAATACTTCATCATATGCTCAACAAAGTCAATAATAAAGCTCCTACTGGCTTCAACTGTGCAGGATCAGGGCCGAACTGGGGGCAGAATGTATGATGTTATTATCACTTTAAAATTATTAGCTTCCATATGTTTCCAAATTTGCGGGTATTTAAAATGACTGTTAGAGGCATGCATGACTTTTTGAAATTCTATTCAAAAGGATTTGTTACTTCAGAATATTAACAATCATCTGGAGGATTTTTCAGATGAAATTATTAGGCTCTTTTCACCCTTTGTGCTTAATTGTATGCACGCGAATGGTTTCATTAACTGCTTTGGAGGGGTGCAAAAAGCTCTGCCTGGAAAAGTGTTCTGTATAAAATCACAAAGGGGAAATGAAAAGAATGCCTACCAATCTGTTAAAAAAAATAAAATCGCCCAAGTGTGTGGTATCAATTTCCAGGGAAGAAAAAAAGGGTGTTTTCAAGAGCCCCTAATGCAGTCCTAAGTAAGTCTTCGCTGCCAGTTTAAAAGAAGAATTTGTCTGAGGAAAAACAAAGCAAAAGCAGCCACCAGAGAAGGAGCATGCCTGCAAAACCAAACTTTCTTTAAAAAGCATACTTGCAGTTGTTGCCAGACCACGCTGCAAAATGCAATGCAGTTACAACCATCTTTTCCCCCTTGAATTCCTCTACCTTTTTCTGTGTGTGTATTAAATGCCTGGCTGTTATCCGCTCAGAGCAGTACGGTCACTGAATATTGGATGATATTCTTTTAGCCAGCAATGATTAAGCGAAATACAGCATCTATGTTTGGAGACAGGGCCCCACTTCTGCACTATGTTATTTATCCAACCATCAGGAAACACAGACTCCTGTTGCCTCAGATGAGAACAACCATGGAGTTAAAGTGGAAGGTGTGGAAATGTTTTCAGGATGGGGGCTACTGGCATAGAGGGCAGGAAAACATGTGTGATGGGTGGACTGACTCTGCAGCTAAGCCATCCTACTGCCCGAAATATGTGGGTTGCTTTGTGCCCCAGGGTACCCCTTTGGGTATCGGGAATGCTGCTGCTTTACTCCTCCCTGAGAGCGAAGGAGAGGTATAAGGTTTGCAAAGCAGTCACAAATCTCTGTTTGAGCAGTAGGACACCTATACGAAGATGTATAGTTATTATAGACATATATATAGCAAATAAACCCAACTGGAATCAGGACATCAAAAGACTGATGCTCTCTCCCAAGTATTCATCCTTTAAGTACTGTGTCTGTCTTCCTTGTTTTGTTGACTGCCTATTAATGTGCTAATCTCTTGGGGGAGATTACTGAACAAATAACTGTTGGACAAAAATAATGACAGGGAAGGAAAGCATGAAAAAAATGTAAGAAATGGAGGAGGGGACAGTGATGGTAGAAGCAGAGGCATATGAAATTGCTCATTGGTTTAAGAGTGAAGGAGGGCAAAGAGCCTAATTTCCCTATAGGTAAAAGGGAAAGGGAAAACAGCTCGGCACAAAAGGGACTCAGCACCCTTGCAGGATCTGTCCCTGCCTTCACCAAAAGGTATAAAACCACATCCTGTATGGGAGTGGTAAGCAGGCTGTGCCCAATTCCCCTCTTCGCTGTTTCTACAGGGGCAATGTTTGCTGTCACTGTGAATGTTTCAGATTAAAACAATGACTTCCCGAGCTAAACAGCCTGAGTGGGAGCTGGGATCCATGACAGACTCAGGTCCTCCATGGATCTGGTGTGGACAGGATGCGTGCAGCATACCCCAAGCTGTGGGTGATGCTGTCCACCCGCAGGGACCTTCACCAGCTCCAAGCTTGGCATCTGCAGCCCCTGCTGCTGCCCAGCCCTGGCCCCACTGGAGGCACAGCTCAATGCAAGGGAGGGCCCTAACTGATTTTCCAGATAACTCATTCAGAAAACAAATCTATTGTCTGCGTTATGTGTTGCACGAATATTGTTGCTTCCTGGAAGGAGCTACTTATCTATATTTGCCTAGGATTGCTTCTGAACTGGACATAGAACCCATTTCCATTCAATGATTAACACTGGTGGTGGAGCAAACAAAGGGAAATAGCTTGGAGTGAGCTGGTTTAAAGAAAATAAAAAAGAAGAAAAAAATCCCTGTGGTCTGATAATGCTACAGTCAAGGGAAGGCATTCTGTAATCTGGGAACAGTCCTATATAGAGCAATATGCTTGAGTGCCTCTGGGGAGCTGAAGCACTTATAAATCTCATGTATTAGATGGAGGCAGAGTACAGCACTCTCTCTGCTCATATGGAGGTGGATGTTTCTAGTGGTTCTTGTGCATCTCAGAGTAATATCCCCGTGCTCCAGGCTGCCGCTTTAAGAAATCCTTTTTACTTTTGTTCTGGCCTCTTTGGCTGTTTCCTAATTTATTTTCTGTTTTGTCTACTTTTTGCTCAGTTTGGAGAGACTGAGAACAGACCATTAGCTTGATGACTAGACTTGCATGATTTTTTTGTCAGCTGATATTTGTAGAGGAAAAATAGCTTAGCAGGAAGGAAAGCTGTTCACAGATTTGGAGGAATTCTGGCAAGTTGTTTCAAGCAGGACATAAAAAGGATAAAGTCAAAACATTTTATTTGAATAAAAAAAAAAAGTTTATTTGTGGGAATAATTTATTTTCTTAAATAGCCAGGACATGGTTTTGTTATTATTTTTTAAGAAAAAATATAGATGCAAGATGCCCCAACATGAAAGTGCTCAAAAGCAAAATACCTTGAGATATTTTTTTTTTACTTAGAAGATAAAACAAATAATTTTTGAACTTAACCTAAACTTTGTTGTTTTATTTTTTTTTTCTTCCCCCACTGGTAAAAAATATCCCAAACCTCCCAAGCCAGACTTCATCAACTGTTTGCAGGTCTGTAATTCTGATTTATCCCTGGAGCTGCAGTCCCTGGCTTTCACTGCCACTTTCATCACTGATGTGCCCTGTGTCCTTGGTCAAGTTATCAAATCTCACACTAAAGATTTCTTTCTCCACATATGCATGTATGTGCAGCACCTTGCACAGAGGGGACTGGTTTTGGTAGCGACCTGAAGGTGTAACTACTACACAATGAATACTGGTACCCTCCGTGTCCTGTTCTTTAGCAGCAGGATGGCTGCACTGCAGTTACAATGAACATGCAAAAAATTGCAATAGGTATCACAAAGAACAGGTTTAGCACTTAAAAGACACCAATATATTGACCCATTTGTGTTGATATTTATTCCTTAGCAGCTACATTACATATTGGCATATAAGCCCCTATCTAGCTTCCATTAAAATCAGTGACAAACTCCCATTGACTTAAATGGTGCAGGATAGAGCCCTAAATCTTTAATGTAGTAGAGTGCATGTCTGGTTTTTTTCTAGATAATGTAACTACTACAATGTAAAAATACATCTATTATATGCACTTTGCTCAAATATCTGTAAATGTGACAGTAATCACCCTTTCATATTATATGCTGTGAATCAACAAGTTATTTCTACTTAGTGAGAAAGAAAAAAAAAGTTCTTAAAAAGTTCTTTTCCAAAAATGCAAATGTACCTCTGTATAGGAATTCCCAACTAAGACTATCTATAGATATTAATTCTTCATAACATATACCAAGGCTGTCTCACACCAGGAATTTCACTCAGAAAGATTCAATCCTCATGCAGTCACTGCATGCAAATATTCCTCAGTGCCTAAACATCTCCTCTTTAACAGCACCGATTGGGTTAAAATAAGGCTGGCATTGATACCAAATTCTGTCACCGGGGATGCCAGATCCTTTTCAACCTTGCTGCAGCCTAATCTTGCAGTTAGGATCAGGTTATGGATGGTTTTACTCGCTGTAATCAGCAGCTGCTCCTGAAGTGCCTTCCCCACTGCCACCCGACAGTGTTATTTCCATCCGGTGGCAGTTAGGAAGTCTTCTGGGCTGCCACGGCTTCCATGCTTGGTGGGGAAAGGTTGTCACACTGGTGCCTAAATGTCCCTTCTGGCTATCTTCACAGGGACAAATCCTCAGTGGGTGAAAAATCAAGAGCTTCACCCTTCTATCTGCTGAGAGTTTGGTCATCTGGAAGCAAAGAAATGGAGGAAAACACTTTCCCCAGATGTATTTGCAGCCTTTCTCACACACTGCCAGCTTCCCCTTCCTCCCTGCCCCATCCTGTTGGTGAACATCTGCAACTCTTGATTCCTTAAAAGCAAGGGCAAAGGGCTGCAGAGGTGTCTGCCATGTGAAGATACACAGGTAAAGCAGACCCTCCCGGGCCACGTATCTCCCCAACACTACTGTCAGAGTGGTCAAGACCCTAGGACATCCCTCCCTCCTGCCCTTTTTCAGGTTGGGGTAAAGAAGAGCTGGAAGGGCAAGAAGAGACCTGCTGGGAGACATCCCAGGGGGGCTGTCACATTTGCTGGGTTAATTAGCCAAGACTGAAAGCCATCCCCCTGGCTGTCACTGAGCCCCTCTTCACCCCTGGCTCTTGCCCGGGCACCTGGAGCGGTTGGGCCACCAAGATGGCTGCTAGCCACATTGCTGAATAACGTCTCAGCGTCTCCTCACACTTCCCCTGTCTGACAGTATCCATCTGCTGTCTCTTGTCCCCTGCTCGGCATCCCAGTGCCTTGAGGCAGGAGGTGTCTTTTTGTCCCCCATCTGTACAGCACCCAGCACAGGAGGGCTCCTGGCCCCATCAGAGCTGACATGGGGGACAGCTCTAGCCCAGAGCTGAGCCAACCACAGGATGCGACCGCACTACATGAAGCAGGAAGGTGCATTTAATGCAGAGAGGAGGCCAAACTGCCCTGCCTCTATCTGTTCTCTTTACACCATCATGTGTATTTTCTTTCAACCTAAGAGAGTCATGGGCTCATCCTGGGTATTGGGGTGCACCCCAAAAGCTGGCTCACCACACCCTACAGGAAAGAAACAGCCTTGCAGAAATGCAGCCAGTTCCCCCCAGCAGTGGTGTCTTTAGTCCTGGTCTGCAGTAAGATTTGGAAGATGGGAATTAACATGCATTAATCCTGCAGTCTCATTGAAGCAACGTCTAAATAGCTTATATGTATTAAATACTCACAGCCTTTGCTGCCCAAGCTTGTTACAGCCTTTCAGCTAATGCCTCTAGAGAAGTTCCTAACCAGATACCAAGACAGAAAACAAAATAAAACTTTAGACAGCTTGATCTTAAGCAGGGGTGTTTGGAGAGGGAGAGTCAGGGGTACAGATTACACCTCAAGTGACCCTGATGCTCTTTTAACTGGCAGGTTTCCTATCATCCTGGCAGGTAAATGCACAGAAAACCATAGCTACGGTATACTGACTCATGCTCCTCTAGAAATCTCTCCCTGCATGCTCCAAATCCTCACTTCAACCCTGCAGTATCAGAGAGGAGCCAGCAGGCTTGTAGGAGATGACTGAACTTAAATCAACATCTTCAATATAATTTTTTGGATAGGCTTTAAACCTGTTCCATGAATCGAAGGAGCTGTATTGGCATAAGGGCTCCCCCACCCCATCTGCCTATATAACTGCATCTAAAGTAGTTATCTGTCAGGGCTGTGATTGTTTTGGGGTGTATAACATACATGTTCAGCTTCTGAAATGTCTTCTATCCCTGGTGACTTTGCAGTAGCTTTCACAAGGTTTGGATCTCGCCCCTCCTGTTGTTCTGTAGCTGCATCTCTGATTATGTGAATGTTAGTGTCTGGGGAAGGGAGATCAAAAAGGTCCCCATCTGTCCTGATTCTGAGAGACTTGGGCCTGATCCTTCCCTGCCAGTTGTTGTGAGTAACTCTGCCCTGCCAGCCCGTCCCAGGCAATAAGGGATTGCTTGCAAGGAGTAAAGGTGGAAGAAGAGGATGTCAGACAGCCCCTCCTGGAAAGATTTATAAATGCACCATAACCAACTTCACAGGGTTAGTACCTTGGAGAATAATTGAAAGAGATGTTCCATATTGATCTTTTCAGAAAGTTCGGTTTGTCTAATCCATCCCCTCCCTAGAGCCGGGTGAAAAATGTTTGAACTTGTAGAATTGGAGTTGGATTCTGCTCTCTGTCACCTGGATGTAAACCTAGGGAGGGAACTCTGAAGGCCATAGCAGTTTCCATGGTGTAAGGGAGAGCAGAAGCCAACCCCAAGCACAGACAAAGTGTACTGGTGTGTCTGTAGCTGGACTTGGTTTGAGGAAAACCATTTTTGTCACTACAGGTTTCCAGTGATTTTATGGGATGGGCATTATGTATCCATGTTGTGAAGTGAATGCCAGGGATTTATTGCATGAAATATGGAGATGACAGATGATTTTGTGATTAAGAAATCAGACTGGTGCTTGTATAATCTGTGTTTAATTCCCAATCCAGTTGTAGATTGCTGCTCTGCCCTTGGATAAATCACTTATGCTCAAATCCGTAAAGCTATTTAGGTATCTAACGCCCATTGATTTCAATGGGAGGTGGGCTCTAAGTGCCTTTAAGGATCTGAGTCTTAATCTCAGTGCAACTCAGGGTTAGGAACCAAACCTATTAGATCACGATCTGGTACTTCTTTTCTCCTACTGGATGTATGCTTGTTTGTGTCCATTTGGAATGTGGTAGGTCTGTATGTGCCTGTGCAGCATCTAGATCTAGCACAGTGGAGTCCTGAGGTCCTGATCTCAGCTGTACAAAAAAGTACATAAATAAGCACTTAGGTCTTGAAACAGAACAACATCCCAGTAAATGCTGCCCTGGAACAGACCTTGTTTCAATCAGACCCTGGAACAGTCCCCTTGTTTCAATCAGAGTTAAAAGTATCCCAACTTTAACCAGGTCTCTGGGGATGGGAGTCCCAGTTCCACTCCTCTGGTTACTAAACCACTCTTTTCTGCCACCTCCTTCTGCGCCTCACTAGGTTTGTTCTTCTAATAATAGCATTCTTCACTCTAAGGTTGTCCCTCTCCCTCAGTAAGAGTGGGCAATGTGTGGTCCTTCATGTGATTTTATGCCAATAGGAACATAAAACCAAGCAGTCACAGAGAACACACTGTTTTCAGGGTTGTGCAATCTTTCTGAATAAGAAACTGTTTAAAACTTGTACCTGATACACCATCAGGTGTCTGTCAGTGTTTGCAGAGCATGAGGACTGCAGGTGTATCCTTTGCTAATAGCCACCAGGGAGAGATGGAGAAATGATGGAGAGTTTTCTCTATTCTTATTCCCCCAGGCTACCCGATGCTGCACATGAGATGTGGGGAAAATCCCTGCTTGCAGTCAATGGTTGGGGTTTGCAGGGACTCAGGCATAGCTGTGTGTTATCACACTTGAACATGAAAAGCCAACCTCAAGATCTAAGTCTGCTTCCAGGAAGGGTAAGACACTTCCATGGATGAGCACTGTATTCTTCTTGTCTGGGGGACATTTTCCCAAATGAATAGCAACTAACCTTGATATTCATGCATTGTTTTAAGGTGTAAGTTCCTAAACTTGCAGCACTGCCCTCCTGCTCTTTGGGTTTCAGTATCCTGAAGGGACAGATCCTCTCTGAGGATTCACTGCATGGAGGCAAACCATGCCATCTGGGGAGCACCGAGGATGAATGGGGAACCAGAGACATCCAGTGCTTCCTGGCTGTAATGGTTCATATCATCCTAAAAGAGCAAGAGGGTTTTGAGGGGATGTTATGGCCTTACTTTGAAACAACTTTTCAGTATAAAGCAATTAATTAATTTCCTGAATTAAAAGGAACCTTTGAATGCCTAGTGGTGTTGCAGTACACCTAAGACTTGCCTAACCAGGACAAAATGTGTAGAATCATGCCAGGAGGAAGCCATTATCCTTATTGTATCCAGGAAAATGGGAGCAGTTTCACCTGACGTTTAATTCATGTGAGTGTTGTTGATGGGTTTAAAGCTCTTCTGTTTTTTTTCACGTGTGTGGGGAAAAAGCAGCAACAATCAATGATAGAGCTCTCCAAATAAATTAAAGGACTTTCTTTCCTCTACTCAGTTGCCCTCTCTGTCACATCCCTTGCTCTCACTCCTTCCTTTCTCCCCTATAAAAAATAATCAGTGCAAAATAAATGAGTGAAAAATCGGCATCTTACCAAAGCATCTTTGTGGAAAGGTTTAATTTCCTGCCCTGCTGTGTTTTTGTGTGTGTCTGTTTTTCTTTTCCCCAAAGGAGGGAAGGAAATTGTCCTGTTTTGAGGTAAAACAGAACCAACTTTCTGTTCAGTAATTTTACTTCTTAGCTAGGCCTCTTCTAACTCTCTGAAATTAACAGCATATTGCGCAGAAAACTGTTCATTCTCAGAGGGATAAGGCCTATGTTTATAGTTCATACCAAGGGATGGTACGCAGAGAGGCTCTTGCTTATACTTATTGCTATAACAACCAAGGTCAGCTAATTTTGTTATTTACCCCGTTGGAGGGTCAGAAATGGAAAAGAGTAGAGGAGTCCCACCTGCAGGGAGGAGCGGACAGGACGGGTGACCCAAAACTGACTAACAGGGGTATTCCATCCCATCTGCCCCATGCTCAGTATAAAAGCTGAGGGATCAAAGGGTCAGTCCTCTTCCTTCAATGGCTAACGTCTGAGGAGGACCCTGTCTGTTCATCTGCCTTTGATCCCGATCCGTGGGTTCCTGACTCCAGCTCTGGAATCCAGTTCCCACCCGTTGCTGAGTCCAGCCTGGGACTTCCCCAGTGCCTGCTGGTGACGTCGTCCTGGGAGCTTGATACGGTTTTGTATATACTGTATCTATTTCCTTATTTCCTTTTTATTTTATTGTTAATATTTCAATAAAGTAGTTTAGTTTCTTCTAAACTTGTAAATCTCTTTTTCTCTCCTCCTCTCCATGTGCGAGAGGTGGAGGGAGAGCATCTGTCGCCGGCCATTGGCCAATTTGGCCAAAACCATGACAGAAAAAGCAATGGGACAAAAAATAAAGAGAATCAAGAACTTGACAGCCAATAAAGAGAAGGCATGTTTAGGAAAAGAGTGGCCTGATCCTGACCTCATTTCTATGAATATATTTTCCTTGCACCAAAAAGATCAGCCACCTCTATAAGGATCTGGAGAGGGGGGTAAACGTAAAGCAAGTGGTGTCTATCAGAGACATAAAATTTGGCATTCCTACACCCTCCCTTCCAACTTGGAGTCTTTGTACGAAGCACCAGCAGCCACACGAGACAAACTATGGGAGCGAGCAAGGGGCTTGTAATTTATGACCACTGGCAAGGGGATTTTTTTTGGTCTCTGCCTACTGTGGAGGCAAGTGGGACTAGATGGTGTCCCCAACTGCGCGGCATGTCAGTTGGAGTGCCATGATCCTTCCCTGGAGAGAAAGCCAAGATGCTCTCTTTGCAAGATCTAAGCACCGGGCAAGTGTGTGCAGCAGAACAGATAGGAATGAGCCACAATGTGGCAGCATTGTATCTGGTGTGTTGAAGAGAAAGCGAGAGTCAAGCTAGGCTGACCTTGGTCCTGCCTATATCAAATCCGAGCTGATTTATTAGGAGAGGGTCAGTGCTGAAGGAGACACACAAGGAGTAAAGTTTGTTCTCAGGTACTGGTGCCTCAATAACTATCCCTCTCTGGAGAAGAGGAAAAATGAGAAAAAAAATGGGGTGGCTTGATTATTATTCACCAAATCAGTCTGGATTCCCTTGAGCAAGAATCTGGCAAAGATCTGCCTGTTGGGAAACATCTGTTAACACAGTATGTGCAAGTCCAACAAGGTCTGATCCCTGATACTTCAAGTGAATGTCAATTTGTTAACTTTCTGGAAGATCTCAAAGTTCTTCATGGGGAAGTTTTATTTATCCAGTTTTGTAGAGAAAGGATCAGAAACACAATGCTGATAAGTTAAATATCTTGAGTTTTTTTAAATCAATCCTTAATTTACAGTGTTGTCCTGGTTCCGGTGGGGATAGGGTTAACTTTTCCTGGTATTCCATGCCATGTGAGCCACGCCCACCCTGAGCTGCCGGGGGAGGGGGCAGGAAGTTGCTGCTTAAAAGCGGGCTGGGGCGTCCCGGGTCCGGCCGGTTGGCAAGCGGCGGGGAGCGGCGGTTCCGTAATCACGTTTGTATATTCCCCTATCCGTGGTGGTGTTGTTGTTGTTGTTTGCATGTTCCCTTTGCTGTTCTGTTAAACTGCCTTTGTCCCAACCCAAGAGTCTTGCCTTTTCTTACGATCCTTCCTGTATTAGGAAGGCACGTGCGAGCGGCACGTGGTTCTTTGTTGCCATCTGAGGCTAAACCACAACAGTCCTTTTTGGCGCCCAACGTGGGGCTCGAAGGGTTGAGATAACGACAGAATTCAACTAGAACGTGGAAAAAACGGTTTTGGTTTTTTTTTTTTTCTTGTATGCATTTATTTTATTAGGTAAGTAGTCACTGGTCATCATGTTGCTTGGTTTGTTCTCATGGCTGTGTTACATAAATTCCTATATGGCTTATGTACTCCCTGCGATGCTGTTTACCATGTCTGGAAGAGGGATGAGGATTATCATTCTGCTGTCCTGTGCGATATCTGTTTATGATATGATAACATCACTGTTCAGACGGCTATTTTGGGGTGTTTATGTGGTTTTGTTGTCCTGTCCGTACATTGGACACCGTCTCTCAGAATTTGTTAATAGTTTCCCCAGCCCTTTTGCCTCCCTTTTCTCCTTCGGGTCAGGTATGACAGCTTTTGAGAATCTTGAATATCCTTGGGATACTCAAACCAGCGTGTTCCTAGTGCTATGTCTCCTGAATACATTCCAGGTCTTGTTTAGGGTTAAGCGACTATTTAAGACTACCACCCGGAGATCTGCTCCGAGGCTGGATAGTCAGGGGTGGCATGGCATGTGGGAGAGCATGGGCAGGTACCTAGAGAACTACTCACCTCCAATGGTCTGGGACTTCACCCCTGAACAATTACAGGACCCTGATAAAGTGGTAGAACATTTGAAGGGAAAATGCTGTGGCTATTCTAGAGAGGCACAACTCACCGCGCTGTGCTGGGCCCTGGCCAGTATCTACCAGGCACTGCTCAGAATTATGCAGCACCCTCAAGGGGAAGAGATGGAAACCAGACCGGCGGCCCCTGCGGCTGCTGCAGCCCCTGCGGCGGACACTGCCACTGAACCAGGGAACCAACCCGTGCCGGTATCAGTTGCCCCCATACAGAAGAAGAAGTACACAAAGAAATCAGTTCGCTTAGTAAGAGATGATGATGAACCAGGGCCATCACGAGAGCAGGAGGAAGAGGCAGAACCAGAGATAATTACTCGATCCCTATCCTTGAGTGAGCTGCGGGATATGCGAAAAGATTTCAGCCGACTTTCAGGCGAGCACATTGTCACCTGGCTGCTCCGGTGCTGGGATAATGGGGCCAGTAGCCTGGAATTAGAGGGTAGGGAGGCCAGGCAGCTGGGATCCCTGTCTAGGGAAGGCGGCATTGACAAGGCGATTGGGAAAAAGACCCAAGCCCTCAGCCTCTGGAAACGACTCCTGTTAGGCGTGAGGGAGAGGTACCCCTTCAGTGAGGATGTTGTATGTCAGCCAAGCAAGTGGACTACCATGGAAAGAGGTATCCAGTACCTGAGAGAATTAGCCGTGCGGGAGATGATTTATTATGACTTGGACAATGCAGACTTACCCACAGACCCTGATGAGGTGCGATGCACAAGGCCCATGTGGCGGAAGTTTGTACGGAGCGCACCATCGTCATATGCCAACTCCCTGGCAGTAATGGAATGGAAAGGTGAAGAGGGACCAACGGTGGATGAGGTAGCTGGCCGGCTCCGGCGATATGAAGAAAGTCTCTCTTCCCCCCTTGTCTCAGCTGTGGAGAAACTGTCACGGAAGGTCCAGCAACTTGAAGAGAATATGTCCTACTCCCCACCTGCACGGGCCAGCATCTCAGCTATTAGAAGCAGGCATTTCCCCACTCAAGAGAGAGAGTACAGAGGGTACACACCACGAGGCACCCTGTGGTTCTACCTGCGGGACCACGGAGAGGACATGAGGAAGTGGGATGGACAACCTACTTCGATCCTGCGGACACGGGTACAGGAGTTGCAAGGAAGGACAACCACAAAAGGGGATCCCTCCAGGAAAAGTGCTGCCCCAGTTTCCAGTGGGCCGTTCCCCAGACAGAGCAGAAGGCCTGATCTTGCTTCTGATCCTCTTGAAGGAACTTCCAAGTCATTTCTGCAAGAAGTGAGTAATGGATACTATGACGAGTATTAGGGGGGCCCTGCCTCCGGCCAGGTGGAGGAAAGGGACAACCGGGTTTATTGGACGGTGTGGATTCGATGGCCTGGCACATCAGACCCACAGGAGTATAAGGCTCTAGTGGACACGGGTGCGCAGTGTACTTTAATACCATCAAGCTATAGAGGGGCAGAACCCATTTGTATTTCTGGGGTGACAGGGGGATCCCAAGAGTTGACTGTACTGGAGGCAGAAGTGAGCCTAACTGGGAATGAGTGGCAAAAGCATCCCATTGTGACTGGCCCAGAGGCTCCATGCATCCTTGGTATAGATTACCTCAGGAGAGGGTATTTTAAGGACCCAAAAGGGTACCGCTGGGCCTTTGGCATAGCTGCTTTGGAGACAGAGGAAGTTAAACAGTTGTCTGCCTTGCCTGGTCTCTCGGAGGATTCTTCTGTTGTGGGGTTGTTGAGGGTCGAAGAACAGCAGGTGCCGATTGCTACCACAACGGTGCATCGGCGGCAGTATCGCACTAACCGAGACTCTCTGATTCCCATCCATGAGCTGATTCGTCAACTAGAGGTTCAAGGAGTGATCAGCAAGACTCGCTCACCCTTTAACAGTCCCATATGGCCGGTGCGAAAATCTAATGGAGAGTGGAGGCTAACTGTAGACTATCGTGGTCTGAATGAAGTCACGCCACCGCTGAGCGCTGCCGTGCCGGACATGCTAGAACTCCAGTACGAACTGGAGTCCAAGGCAGCCAAGTGGTATGCCACGATTGATATAGCGAATGCATTCTTCTCAATCCCTTTGGCAGCAGAGTGCAGGCCACAGTTTGCTTTCACTTGGAGGGGCGTCCAATACACCTGGAATCGACTGCCCCAGGGGTGGAAACACAGCCCCACCATTTGCCATGGACTGATCCAGACTGCACTGGAACAGGGGGAAGCTCCAGAACATCTGCAGTACATTGATGACATCATTGTATGGGGAAACACAGCAGAAGAAGTTTTTGAGAAAGGGAGTAAAATAGTCCAAATCCTTCTGAACGCTGGTTTTGCTATAAAGCGAAGTAAGGTCAAGGGACCTGCTCAGGAGATCCAGTTTTTAGGAATAAAATGGCAAGATGGACGCCGTCAGATTCCAATGGATGTGATCAACAAAATAGCAGCTATGTCTCCACCAACTAGTAAAAAGGAAACACAGGCTTTCTTAGGTATTGTGGGTTTCTGGAGAATGCATATCCCAGATTACAGTCTAATTGTAAGCCCTCTGTATCAAGTAACCCGGAAGAAGAATGATTTTAAATGGGGTCCTGAGCAACGACAAGCTTTTGAACAAATCAAACAGGAAATAGTCCATGCAGTGGCCCTGGGGCCAGTCCGGGCAGGACAAGATGTTAAAAATGTGCTCTACACTGCAGCCGGGGAGAACGGCCCTACCTGGAGCCTCTGGCAGAAAGCACCAGGGGAGATTCGAGGTCGACCCCTAGGGTTTTGGAGTCGGGGATACAGAGGATCCGAAGCCCGCTACACTCCAACAGAAAAAGAGATATTGGCAGCATATGAAGGGGTTCGAGCTGCTTCGGAAGTAGTTGGTACAGAAGCACAGCTCCTCTTAGCACCTCGACTGCCGGTGCTGGGTTGGATGTTCAAAGAAAGGGTCCCCACCACACATCATGCAACCGATGCTACATGGAGTAAGTGGATTGCACTGATCACGCAGCGAACTCGAATGGGAAACCCCAGTCGCCCAGGAATTCTGGAAGTGATCATGGACTGGCCAGAAGGCAAGGATTTTGGAATGTCCCCAGAGGAGGAGGTGACGTGTGCAGAAGAGGCCCCACCATATAATAAACTGCCAGAAAATGAGAAGAAATATGCCCTGTTCACTGATGGGTCCTGCCGTATTGTGGGAAAGCATCGAAAGTGGAAGGCTGCTGTGTGGAGTCCTACACGACGGGTTGCAGAAGCCAGTGAGGGACAGGGTGAATCGAGCCAGTTTGCAGAGGTGAAGGCTATTCAGCTGGCTTTGGACATTGCTGAGCGAGAAAAATGGCCAGTACTTTATCTCTACACTGACTCATGGATGGTGGCAAATGCTCTGTGGGGGTGGTTACAGCAGTGGAAGCAGGGCAACTGGCAGCGCAGAGGCAAACCCATCTGGGCTGCTGACCTATGGCAAGATATTGCTGCCCGGATAGAGAATCTGGTTGTGAAAGTACGCCATGTAGATGCCCATGTACCGAAGAATCGGGCCACGGAGGAACATCAGAACAACCAGCAGGTGGATCGGGCCGCTAGGATTGAAGTGGCTCAGGTGGATCTGGACTGGCAACGTAAGGGTGAACTATTCATAGCTCGGTGGGCCCATGACTCCTCAGGCCATCAAGGGAGAGATGCGACATATAGATGGGCTCGTGACCGAGGGGTGGACTTGACCATGGACACTATTGCACAGGTCATCCATGAATGTGAGACATGCGCTGCGATCAAACAAGCCAAGCGTGTGAAGCCTCTTTGGTATGGAGGGCGATGGCTGAAATACAAATATGGGGAGGCCTGGCAGATTGATTATATCACACTGCCACAAACCCGTCAAGGCAAGCGCTATGTGCTCACAATGGTGGAAGCAACCACTGGATGGCTGGAAACATACCCTGTGCCCCATGCCACTGCCCGGAACACTATCCTGGGCCTTGAAAAGCAAGTCCTGTGGCGACATGGTACCCCAGAGAGAATTGAGTCGGACAACGGGACTCATTTCCGAAACAGCCTCATAGACACCTGGGCCAAAGAGCATGGTATCGAGTGGGTGTATCGCATCCCCTATCACGCACCAGCCTCTGGGAAGATAGAACGATACAATGGATTGTTAAAAACTACACTGAGAGCAATGGGTGGTGGGACTTTAAAACATTGGGATGCACATTTAGCAAAAGCTACCTGGCTAGTTAACACCAGGGGATCTAACAATCGGGCTGGCCCTGCCCAATCAAAACTTCCACGTACTGTAGAAGGGGATAAAGTCCCCGTAGTGCACATGAAGAATATGCTAGGGAAGACAGTCTGGGTTAGTCCTGCCTCAGGCAAAGGCAAACCCATCCGTGGGATTGCTTTTGCCCAAGGACCTGGGTGCACTTGGTGGGTGATGCGGCAGGATGGGGAAGTCCGATGTGTACCTCATGGGGATCTGATTTTGGGCGAGAATAGCCAATGAATCAGATTGTGTGCTGTTAATTGATAAGTAACACTGTCACTGTATGTCCTCATTGCTATAATTGCTATCAGTTGTACTACAAGTAAGGCACAGGGGTGATGGGATAAGAACTGATCTCAGCAGCTGGCACCCAGCAGTTTCCTCAAGATCTACATCTTCAGCCCACGGACTGCATGCATGAGCCACACCAGGTGCACCAGTCACAAGCTCCGAAAAATACAGCATGCAACAGACCAGCACCACCCAGCATCTCACCTGCCCTGAGAGACTGTTCTAACAAATGGAGCCCAAAGCTGTGGATTAAAAGAACTCAACGGACACTTTGGAGGGATGACCCATAAACTAAGGGCATTATATGTGTGTATATATATATATATAACAGGGGAAAGTGGTGGCAATTCATTGGAACCTGCAGGGCATGGCATAGATGGTATGGAATAAGGGGTGGATAATGTCCTGGTTCCGGTGGGGATAGGGTTAATTTTTCCTGGTATTCCATGCCATGTGAGCCACGCCCACCCTGAGCTGCCGGGGGAGGGGGCAGGAAGTTGCTGCTTAAAAGCGGGCTGGGGCGTCCCGGGTCCGGTCGGTGAGCGGCGGAGCAGCGGTTCCGTGATTGTGTTTGTATATGCCTCTGTCCGTGTTATTGTTGTTGTTTGCCTGTTCCCTTTGCTGTTCTGTTAAACTGCCTTTGTCTCAACCCAAGAGTCTTGCCTTTTCTTACGATCCTTCCTGTATTAGGAAGGCACGTGCGAGCGGCACGTGGTTCTTTGTTGCCATCTGAGGCTAAACCACGACAAGTGTCCAGCTTGAAATGCCAATTGCAGCAGGGACTCCTCTCCCCAAAGCACATACACAATGAGCATACAAAACAAGTAGGTGCTAAAAAAAGTGATAGCCAGTTTTTTCTCTAGAAATGACTTGTTCGGCATCTATGGAGTAAACCAACAGCTGAGCTAGGGAAAAAAAAGCCATCTCTTCTAACTCACAGCTCTCAACACCATAATGGTGCATTAAAAGTCTAGATAGGGCTGCGAATCAAAGACTGTCCTCGTGGCAGGACCTGGGCAAGGTGGGTGGCATTTCTGGGCTCACCCCAGCAGCTCACCTGAAACAAAGAGGGAATGAGCCACCAAGACAGGTCACTTGCTTGTGAGGTTCATTTTGTCTGCAGCTCCTGAGAAGGATTTCTGTGCCTCTCTTTCTCCACACCTTAGAGAGAGAATGGCTCCCATCAAGAAAAAAAAAAGGAAAATGCATTTGAGTTGTATAATTTGAGTGCAAAGCTGACATAAAAATAAGGGCTTTAGCATCTGGGCTTGGTGAGGGAGGGGAAGAGGGAAGAATTGGAGGGGAGGTAAGGAAATAACTATTTGCTGTCACCTGAAGTATTGTTTAATGCTTTACTGAAAAACACTGAAAGCTTCTGCACAGCTGTATCCATGATAGAAGCAGCCTGCTGGCACACTGATAGAGTATTAAGATGAGTGCAGATGTGGACATGATACAAAGAGATGCAGCTGAATTAAGGCAATGCACACAATGTAACCGTTACCTGGCAAAGGATAATTTTGATTCTGATGTCTTTTGTTTTGATTTCAGATCAAAAGGAGGCTAGGTGGTTTAGGGCTGGTACTCCGAGCTGCATGGCTAACTTATCTGTGCCATTCAAACAGGTATCACATTGTCTGCTTGTAAGGAGTGAAAGATCTGAAACACATGAGGGAGGGATGGGGAGACAAGGGGGGAAAGCAACAACAACTCCATTCTGGGGAGAGGTACAGTCTCAGGTCCTGCAGAAGTGCCTTTAAATACTTGGCTTTCTTCTTAAAAGTCCAGGTGCAAACTCTTCCTGCTGTTTTCAGTCTGGACAGTCTCACTCCAGATCTGAGGTTGTCTCTGCTCTTAGGAAGCTCTGGCTCCTGCACTGGGATACCCTCTGAGTCTGCAGCTCTGAGCCAGCGTAACTCCACCTTGTTACGGAAAACATTATCCCAATAGACCCTGGAGGGTGGGCATAGCCGTACTGGTGTAAAAGTGCAATATTTATATACAGGTATTGTAACGCCAGCAGGAACTGTCAGGGCTTAACACTTTGCAAGACTGTGTTTAGGTCTGTTGGAGAAGAAAAACTGCACTGTTTTATCTGCAGCAGCAGAGAAAATTCAAGTTACTAAGGCGATGGGCAACCTCAACATAGTGAAGGTAGATGTAAAAATATGGGCAGAAGCCAGACACAGCTGCTCTAAGACAGGCTCACTACATGCCCTGCCTCAGTTTCCCTTTGATTTTGAGGCGGAAGATGATGCTGGCTTGCCGCAAATCAGCATGATGAAGATGCTACAGTCAAGTTTTCTGATGCATTGATAAATGACCCACTCTCTCTAACATGTGAATATCTTGTTTGTGTTGCATCGGAGTCAAATAGATTGGCTTTTCTGCTGCCCCTGCTAGACCCCACACAGAGATGAGTTGTGTGGCGTATGATCCCATCCCAGCCTATGCACACTGCAAAGGAAAAAAGAAAACTCCGACTCTTTCTCTCCTTTCTTCCTCCCACCAGACTGGGACAAAACCTGATCTCATTTATATCACAGTAATCCTGGAAGAAATTCACGGGAGTCGATTTCTCTAGATTTACACGGGCATAACTGAGAGCAGAATTCATCACCACGTCTTCATAGATGGCTCCTAAGCAGGGAAAAATACTAAGGCCTCCTTTATCTTGATGGCACAAGATGGCTCAATAAATGTAAAGCACGTGTTATATAACAGTAGAATTATCTATGGTATTGAGAGCTCACAGATCCTGAAAGTCTTTTCCGCTTGCAAGAAGGGGGAATTAAATGAGGAGAAAAATATATATTGAATAAAGTGCTTGTTGCAGAATATTTTTTTAAATACTGAACTGTGAAACCTAAAGTAGGGCAATACCCTTCCTTTCAACAATACTTTGACTTCCTACAGTCAGCGGATACAATATGCATAGTATTCAGAAAAGAACCCATTAAAATTCATCAAACCGTGTTTCCGGCTATTTAGTAAATTTTGAAGAAAAGAAACCTATTGCCTCTTCTGCTCCATACAATGGCCTCTTTGAATGTAATTAACCCTTCATTCATAGGTCTTTCTATCCAACTAATCTCCCACCCTGTGCCTTACGATGCATTTTTAATAACCGCAGCTAATACTGCCACCTAAAATCCTCCAGCACTCACTATTCAATAGAGCTCTTTGCACAGGCAAGGTACTGTAAATCTCCATAAACAGTGCTTGGATGAACAGCAAATTCAGATAAGCGATGTGTTCTTTTTCATGCCTTCCAGTTACAAACAGGGGATGCTCTTCATCCTTCAAGGTAGATTTTTATCTGAGAATTATGTTGATTTCATATCTGCCCAGGGGATTTAGCTGCTGGGTTTGGGGACGCTGAGCAAGAAGGGGTGTAAGGAGGGGCAAAAGGGCATAAATAAATCGTGAAACAATAAAGAGATGCCTAGTAATACACATGCAAATAAACCTCCAAAATTAAAAGGCAAAATAATAATGGATCCAGGAAAATCAAGAGATGTTTTACGAAGTGTCGACTTTATCTAAGGTGTAAAACTCTGGTCTTTTTATTAAATGGTTGACAGAGACTCAAGACCCAATCATCTGGTCTAGTCCTGAGTGCGATAAACTGTGACCAGTTTCAGATCGGAGCTCCTATTTATGGAGGTGCTATGCAGAGAGGGGGATTATATCATGCAAAACAGAAGCAACCAAAAATATTCCTGTTCCCCCCTTCCTTTTTTCCCATCTGATAAATGAGCTGGTTTGTCAAAACAGGGAGTGGAGCTCGAGGGGCCAGGGAAAAGGGTTTGGTATAAAAAAAGAAAACTGAAGATGAGAACTGAAAATATTCTGTGTTTCTCTTTGCTCAGAGCAAATCCCATTCCCAGGTCAAATCTAATCAGAATCTGTCCATAAAAAAAAACAACGAAGGAAATATTTTGAAATATAGGAAGGGTCTTAGCCCGATCCATGCTGCAAGGTATTCAGGGCACATGGTGTTTCTTTCATGATTTCAGTGTTCTGCCACAGCTATGAAGGAGTGTTATTTCTGAGTCACAGAATTATGCTTTTCACTTGGCTTCTGTAACACCCCTACGCTTAATTATTTCATCTGAACTGCAGATTTCCAGGGATCCAGCAAAGCATTTAAGCACCTGCTCAGCTTTAAGAACTTATTGCATTCTGAGAGGCTTTACATAATATGAATTAAGCACACACTTTGCTGGATGGACAGCTCTATACCATAACAACATTTCATCTGGAAGAGATACAGGCCTTTTCCCAAGGGGTTCGTTGTTGTTTAGTACATTGGTCTAAAATTTAACCATGAGTGTATGTGCCTTTTTTATTGAAAACTTTGTCGTATCTGATTGAACTCTGTCACAGTGTTTGTGATCAGTCTTGGACAACTCGGAAAGGACTAATCCTGGCACTGCAGGATGGGACACGAGCACTACAGTTTGCATATCGGATGCAAGTATCACCCTAAGCCACTGGGAAGCCAATATGAAGTCTGCCTGCTTAACAGAAAGGCACTGCCATCGCCTTGCTCTGCCAAATTTTAAAGAGAAAGCAGAGTGATTCTGTTTAAAATGCACAAGACAGCTGTACAGAGGATGAGAATTTCAAAGTATGGTGCAAGTCTTACTTTATGAGGAAAAATTATTGTCATTCTTCTTCCAGAGCTGGAAAGGAAAGAGAAAAAAATGTATAGGAGCTCAACTCTGCAAAATCTGCAGATCTAAGTAAGTGGCAGGCTAAGTGCTACACAGCAAGCTGTGGAAAAATATCAGCAATTAAAAGCCAAAAATCTGGTCTCTGAGCTTCCCATTAAAAGACATGCGATGTACTATCCTCCTACCCAAGAAAAAGTATCAAGTACACACTACAAATTTTGAAGTTAAACACCCATATAGGGGGATATGTTAACTGCTCCACACTCCACTGGCACTGGGCATGTTGCCTATAATGCCATGGAAATGTGTATACAAGTTAACAGCAAAGTTCAGTTGCTGTGAGAAGATGTGTATGGATTCATCTGCTTTAATTGTTTCCATGATTTAATCATTAGGCACCAGGAAATTAATCTGGGCAATAGTCAAGACAATCTGCACAAAGCTGGGTCCAATGTTGCTAAAACAAGCTGGCTGAAATTAAAAAGTGCAGCTATGACTCTCCACCTGATACCAACACACAAACACACACACGCACATAAAAACAGCACCGATTATTATTTTTATTATTTATGGACACAGATGAAAAGCCAAAGAGGGCATGGTAATGCACACAGATGCTGATTAGCTGGAGATTATATTGATGATCTAATAAAAATTCACTTTGTCTCTTAAACTGCACCAGGAAAATCAAAGAGAGATTAGATAACAATCAGAGAGAATGAATAATAGAAGGGAGAGGTAACATCGTAAACCATAACTCCCCTGCAAAATGTTCTACCTTAGAGTACCCCCAGTCAGAATAAATAAGGGCTGGTGGGTGTAAATACAGTCTAAATGTACATAGGAAGGAGGCAGATGTCTCTTTGTACATGTATTATTTGTCAATAATCAGCGAGATATGTGCATCTACCTGCACAGGTTTGCAAATACACACACACACACATCTAGATGCATGCACCTTTCTAACTCAGTTGAATGGATTATGAGAGGGAGCGAGAAAGAGAAGGCATTGTGTTTGGAGAGGAACAGATGGACACAGAAAAGCGTATGGGGTGCATGATTAGAAGCGTACGGGAAACAATCTGTGAGAAAGATGTGAACTTGCGGGAAAAAAACAACTCAGTCTCTACTTGACAGGGTAAGAGACACGTGCAAACCCCCACATGCACATGTATTTACCTGGACATACACCAATGTGGGTCCCTGTCTGAAAAAAGGGTCCCTCCAGCCACAAAAAATCCCAATTGGGGAGATGGGAGAAAACTTTCCCCTCTTAGAGTGCTTGCTTGAAAAGAAGCACATCCAACGTTGGTTTAACTTTACTGACCATGTTTAATATTTGATTAAACCTTTGGCATAGCTGACTATCCTGATCTGAATAGATGATCCAATGCTTTCCCTGGTAGTAAAGCCAAGCATAAGTAATAGCTGTCCTCTGACTACTGCTGCCTTATGCATACAAGTAGGATTTTGCCACGTCTGAAAACCTGCTACATGCTTCTGGATTCTTTTCAGCTGCTCAGTATTTTCAGCTGTGCTTTATGAAATCAAACAAAAAACCCCAAAACGCTTCTCCCAGACATGGAGGGGGCTGCAATTTATTCATAGCTGAGGGAAAAATCCCTTCCTTCCAAAGTCTTCCTTGGATTAAGTATTTTACCTGTTCTCCTCACTGTACTTTTTGCCTGTGGTTTGCATTATTACTTGCTAAATACATTAGAAAATGCTCATCAGTTTCCTCAGCAGCTTGGGGATGTTTGTGTGGTTGCCCACACACACACACACACACATACATGCAGCAATTTTATAAATAAATCACAGTCACAGGCGTGAGGAGAGGGCATGCAGTGCTTCATAAGGAAGTAGAACAGCAAAAAGAGAAGACATCTCCAGGATCAGAAAATAGGGGCTGTCAGTGTTTCTCTGCACCTCTTAACGCCTGTGAGATGGCCACTGCTGCTGATCACAGAAGATTACAGAAGGGGACACCAACCCAGGCTGCTTTTCCCCTGGCCACCCAGGTGAGGAAATGTTTAATCCCTCAACACAGACAAAAACCAGGCCTAAATATTCAGCCTACATGCTTTACACCTCAAATGAGACCAACAGATATAGTTGGAAAAAAATAGACAAGCTTTCAGGCACACAAGAAAGTAAGTCTGTCGTTTTTTTCCCAGCTATATCAGCTGGACTAATAAAAGATATTACCTCTCCTTAGAAATGTTGTCTCATTTATATCCTTAGACCATCACCGCTAAAGCTACAGCATGACTTCTACCTTAAATACACACAAAGCTCTTTGCAAAGCTGGATATCATAAATTCCTCTTTACACATTGCAAACTGAGGAAGAGCGAGGTCTAGGAATGGGATCTGGCAGGACACAGAAGGTTAGTAAGAGGACTAGGCTAGAAATAGGTTCTTAATCCCTTCCTACCTACCTCTGAATGAAGAAGACTCTTATGCAGCACTACATCAAAGGCTTATTTTTCTTTCTTGCTTTAATTTGGAATTGCTAGAGAAGGGTCCTGGAGCTGAGGGGTAGTTATGTTTCAAAACAGCAGGGAAAAATATTTTTGCTAGAAGCTGAACTATAGTCCCAAAAGGGGCTGCCAGGAATAGTTAAGAACAAGATCGCAATTTTAAGAATTCAAAGGAAAATGTATGCAGGATTTTTGTTCAGGTGTGAGAAATCTGCTGCTGATTTAATGAAACAAGAAAAGTAAAATAAAAAAAAAGGTGCAATTACCTTTGTGAAATTATAGACTTATTGCACTGTTTGGGTTTTTTTAATCTTTGAAACCGCATAATTTTAAGCTTTGAACCTCAAAAGAAAAAAACACCTTTTCTGTCTACTCTCTCAGTACTTTACGTACAGAAATACTTATGTTTGTGTATCTGTGTGTGTGTGTATACTTTGTGGGTGCAGTTCTTTCTGCTACTACCCATGGCTTTTTTTTTTTTAAATACTTGGTCAGTATGGCTCCCTTTTCCCAAACCCTGTTCAGGGAAGAGCTGAGAAAGAGGAGAGATAGTTAACGTGGTCTGAGAGAATCAGAGTTGTGACTCGCGACATGAACCGGTGAAGTGCTCTCTACAGGGGTGACAGCCAGTAACAGCACTAGGGCAAAACGGCAGTGCAGAGATGAACCGAGGGAAGAGGAGTGCGAAAAGTGATGGCAAGAGTTGGGGAAACAGGTCTGTAGCATCAGAGGTTGACTATGGAAAATAAACAACTCATGAGCACAGGTAGGCTGAGAAGAACATTGTGGGAAATGGGCAGAGAGCCTGGAGCAGCACCTGGGGAAGGGACCTGACCCTGGGGAGAGGTCCGAGTTTGTGGTCCACACACCCACGCTTGCCCCTGCAACCAGGGGAGGAAGCTTGGGAAGGGAGGATGAGGAGCTAGTCTTGGATGCAAACCCAGCCAGCAAGAGCCCAGGTGCAGCACTTGGAAAGCAAACGCAGGGGCCAGGGATGGAGAACCGAGCCCGGGGAGAGAGCCGCTCACCTGGCAATCAGACAGATGTCTTTTGCTGGGTAGCAAGGAGCAGGGTCACTGGGCTCGCTAGTGGCTCGGCTATTTCCTTTTTGATTAAAAAGCTGCTGCCAGAAGTCCTGTCCCTGGATCAGCGTAGAGGAGAAGACAGGGGAATGACACACCTATCCTATTGTGCAACGCCTTTTATGAATAAACTCATAAAATCTAATTCTACCAGCACCTCTCTGGCCTTTTTCAATGAGCTGGTCGGTAACAAATGATCATTTAACAGCACAAAGCAGCCGTTATATGGGAGAACAGATTGAGGCTAATACAACATACGTTCCCCTCCAAGCAAGAACCCAACATTCCATCTTCAATTTTTTTTCCCCACATCTGCAAACACTGTCAGTAAAGCTGAGTAAATATATAAATAATTAAACAAATACTTTCCCTGCTGCCCCCGAGCCTTTGAAACTGAGACTTAGTTGGATTTCAGGCAATCAAACAGCATCACGTTCACACACTTACACTGCACTCATGCTTCCTCTCTGCCTTTGACAGAATATCATTGACTTGAGTGCACTGTGATGATTTCAAATAGACTAGGGGTTACATAATCGACTCTACAAACACACATACACACATGCACACTCCAGCTCCTCCATGTATTTCATAAGACGTAAGCACAGATGGGATGGAAACACACACAAAAAACCCCCACATACATTGCTATTGATGAACTAACTAAAACTGTAACCGGAAAAATAAAAAAAAAAAAGGGAGCCTGATTCATTTGGTTGTGAGATCTTCACTGTAGGAGATCACCTGAAACCATCCTTTTAAATGAAAAAGTTTCTAAATTAATTTTGTTGTGACTGGATACTCGAGGTCACTGGAATCTTGTTTATTCCCCACAATAAGCTACTTCTTGGGTAGTAGCAATGAAAACTCCCTTCTGGACTACCTTGCTCTGCCAAAGTCAGGGATGTTCACATCCCTGCTTAAGGATGCTGTGTCTGTCTGTTGTTTGTGAGGCTGGGTCAGAGTCTAACTATTGACTTCAGAGAGTGTTGAGTCGGTCCTCAGCAAATGGACAACGACTGCCAGTTCCATCTGCCCATACTGAGGGCGGGAATACACTTGTCTAGAGCGAACTTGCTCTTTTTACTGATCCGGTGAAGGCAGATACCTTCCGCTTGATCCAAATCATATTGCGAAAAATAGGTTTGGATCAGGCCTTAGAGAAGAAAGGTGGGATGCAGCCCTTCATTAAATCCTTGAGCTTTGCAGCTCCCTCAGTTGCCATAACAATGAAGAGTATATATGTGATTCACTAAAAGAAGAAAAAAAAATAAACAATCAAGATCCTGAATCAGTGAATGATGATATTCCAGTAGACAGAGAATATCATAGGCTGAATCCTACTCACACAAAGAAAACTGGCAAAATTGCCATTGACCCTTTCTTAGCAAAGCAGGGACAAATATGCATTTACAAGTGAAATGAGCAAAGCTAACTTTCCACCTCTCCACCATGTGTTTTTTGAAAGCATGTTTTCCTGATCTGCACTGAAAGGGGCTCTGATGTAACACATCTGTCATCAGAGATGCACCAAAACATTTACTGAGAAAAAATAAATGTAAGATTTATGCCATTAACTTCTCCCTCCTAAATAAAATAAAATAAAATAAAATAAAATAAAATAAAATAAAATAAAATAAAATAAAATAAAATAAAATAAAATAAAATACAACTGGCCTAATATTGCAGATGGGGAAATGAAAGATCAATAGCTCACTGGAGCCAATGGGAATCTTTCCATTGATTCAACAGGTTTCAGATCAAGCCTGAAGGCACCGAGTTTAAGTGACTCCATCAGAGAGTGTTACTGAGTAATTATTCACATTGTGATTAGAACCCAGGCATCCTCACTGACTGCCCTCACCCAACAGATAATGCCCTTCCTTTGAATGAAGCTGCAGGCACAGACAGCAATTTAAAAGGGACATCTCTGAGGTGTATTAGCCACTAGCAAATAATCCAGAAGGAATGGCAATGCTTGATTTTCTTGTTTATTTATTTGTTTGTTTAATTTGGTGTTAACTTTTACTAACCCATTGTAGAATCTAAAACCTAGCACCACTCTATCAATCACCCTTATCTTTTGCAAGATCTTTATGTTAATTTCCTTCCAGTGTTTCTATGCCTTTTTTTTTTCTCATTTCCATCTATGACTAAACTTGGAGTTAAATATTTTGTAAGATACTCTTTTCTTTGGTATCAAAATTGGCTGGATCCAGACTCTTGCAAATAAATATGCAGCAATCGTATGCTTTTAAAGACTTTGCCAAAGGATTTTCGTTGGTTGTCTTGCCCATTCCTCACTTCCACTCCTACTTTTCTCATTTATTCCCCGTATCTTGAATGAGATTTCTTTTTCTTAAAAGAAAAAAAAACACAAAACATAATAAAAAAGATAGGGAGAAGGAAAACAAAGCAAAAAAATTACCAGACTCCCTCCAAATGCACAAAACAGAACAAAACCCACAGAATAGCATAACTGAACAACAATATGTATTTATAAAAGAGGGTGAAAAATTGCATCCTCATACATGTATTATTGAAGATGGAATGCGATCAAATAAATCACTTTTAAAAGCAATTAAATGCTCACAAAAGAAAAGCACTCACCCTGTAAACTGAAAAAAGGCATAATGAAATGCAAACCATCTTGAAACTACCATATGGAAACTGGAACAAGACACTGAAGCTGAACAGTATAGCAGAAGGAGTGAACTAGCATACCTAGATAAGGCAGCCTATTGCTGAAGAGGGAGTAGTTAGGAAATTCAGAAGCAAGCAGGTCTGTGTATCTGTATTTAGATGAGTTAACAACCTTAAGGCAGTCACATTGCATATTATCGGGTATCTAGCAGAACTGCCCGTAATTTAGGGCCCAATCCAAACACTGCTGCAGGCAAGGTAGAGTTTTCCTGATGACTTTGGAGCAGGTTTGTAGCTGCTCTGCAAAATCCTATCCCATCAATAATAGATTATGCATATCATAGAATATATGTTACTTCCACCCTCTTTTTCCCCCCATTTATTAAATGCTGCTAAAGGAGTGAAAAAATAAAATAAATCAAGTGCTTTCATTGCATTGCTGTGTTGAAAAATAGCTCTCTGGGATTAATCCTGTTCTGACAGGGACTGAACTGGTTGATCAAAGTGGCCCTGGCTGCTCTGAGTTTCTCAGGTCTCTGGCTTCTCTGCTGCTTCCAGGCAAAGACCCGATCCTAGAGAAAGATGTATCTCATTTTTCTGTCTGGGTCATGTGAAATAATGGGCAAGGAACAGAGCCCTGCCTGTAAGAGGCAAGAAAACTGAGTTGTCTCTGGGTTAGCTTTCAAAGTGGTGCAAGCCAATTCAATATACTCAGTAAAGGTATCTCCCTCTCTCCCCACCCCCCCACGCGCCATTTCAAAGAAATGCATCTTTACCTTATTATATTATTAGAATCAATCAATATTATTAATATTACATGTGGGCAATTCTGTAAATTCTTCATAGTTCTCCTCCCTGTCTGTTAACAGCAGGTACGTTATACAGTCTCTGGTTAGATTGGTCAACTAGGCTATTGACAGTCTTAATAAGCAATATCTATATTGTGACATTTGCTCACAGAACTGAATCTCTCCTATAGGGCTGTCAGATTCCTTAAAGAAGTATTAACAAGCTCATTACTGTATTGCTACATATAATTTTAGGTGTGATTTTCACTCACCCTCAAGCATCTAGCAACCAAATACTCTTTTTTTCCCCTCCTAAAGCATTGGCCTTTTTACAATTGATCAAATAGTGAATTAGAGCATTATAGAGAGGAAACATAATCAGGGGATTTCTACAAGTACTTCTTTCTTTTGATCTTCTGATAACCTTCATCCCTCTGCATCCTAGGAAGGAAGCACTGTTTTATAGGGATATTATTAGGCTGATGCTGCTTTATACATCTACCTGCAAGAAGCTACTGAATCTGACAAAGATATTTATGTGCATTTGCAGTGAGTGATGCGTATTATGTGATGCGAATCTATCCTTAGGGACTGAAAAGGAGAGGAACTATGTGCAAATGTAAGTCTGCCCTTTCGATACGTGCGTGCATACACAGTCTCTGTGTATTATATACACAGGCATTTGAATTAGAAACAGGCCAAATATGCGGTCAGATATCATCAGACCAACTGTGTCTGCAAAGCTCCATTTTTATTCTGTTTGAAGAAGCTTTATGTCCAGAGTTATCTGCCCCAGCACATTGGGAAGTCAGCTGGGTTGCCTCTAAAAGTATTTTGGAGACTCAGACACAATGCACAAATAAAACAGAGATGGATTAATTAAGTGTGACTGTATCATTAAATTAGTATAATGAACAAACAGCTATGTATCATATTAAACTCTGCATATAATTCCAGGAACAGCCTGTTAAGTCACCTGCCACTTTCACGCAAGAGTGTGATCTCTGTACTGTCTTTTAGAAAGGAATTATTTAGAGACCTATATCAGCCTGTCTCTACTGAATGCATGTTTTCATTAATATGCACATATAATAAATGGTTGCATGTGTGTGTGATATACAAACATGGCAGGCACACTTCTATCTCTCTGCACATTTCACATAAAAGTTCATTCTTGGATGCACCTTTCATGCAAACTATGTCTTTTTATATTTTCCAGACTTATATAAGGAAATTACAGACCTCAACCAGGTAAAAGGGAAAGAATAGCCTGCATTACAAACTGTGTCTGCCCTGCACCTTGGTCTATCAAACCGTAATCAACTCTCTGGTGCCAAAATACTTTGAGAGGCCTAACAGCAAAGGCCCCTCTCACCAGCAACTATATATCCCTGGAAGCATCAACATTGCCAATAAAGCCATCTATGAAATAGTTAATGTTAAACAATGATTGTCCATGTTCAACAAAGGAGGGAGAAATAAACAGATACGGGTGAGGTAGATCAAAATCTGCATGCCTCATTGGCTGAGCTGTTGGATATTTCTAATGCACCTGAAGGGTTTGTGTCTAAGAGCCTGTTAAGTAACTTTAAACCTTTGATCTGTAGCCAGTCTTAACAAAGGTGACAATTAATTAAAGGAGAGTGCATTGCAATAAAGTTACATCCTGGTCAGTTTATATATACTGTCCAAAGCTGATTCACAGAAGTCACTGTCAATTAAAGTCTTCTTGGAGTCCAGTTCATTATCAATTTTTCCCCCTTGCCTCGATCAATATTTTTGGCTGCTTCTGCTTGACAAACTTAAGACATCTATATGTCTTGCCTTTCATTTACATGGAATAGATGGACGTATATGATTTATTTTTAGCTACTACGTATGGTAAGGCACTTCATTTGAGAGGTTTAAAGCTCTCATCCATCTTTATTTTAAGGACCGACAATAATAAGCCCTCTCTTCCATCGAGGGGATGTCAGTTGGACATAATGAATGCACATTAAAAGCTGCATTCACATGTGTGTGCATTCAGGCTGTGGCTCACAGTGACAAAAGCAAACAAATGCAATATCTGTGGTGACATTCTGACTCCAGCCCACACCAAGCACTGCAGCACAGACAAAGTGATTCAATAGATCCTGCAATCCCCAAAATGTGATGATGCATCTTCAGGAGTTACAGAGAGAGAGGCCCCTATAATATATACCCCAGCTCAGTCAGTAAAGCAACGGTGGAAGAAAAGCCATAACTTTAGCTCGCCATGGTTATTATTATTCCCTTTTTCCACTGCAGATTTTAATACATAAGGGTCAGTCCGCCATGACAAACCCCAGGAACAGTCATCTGGGCATTGGTGGAACAGTTGAGTGAATGAGAAATGTGGCAGGGGTCTGATTTTTGTCAGTTCCTCAGCTTTGTTTTAGTTTTAGTTTCACTTAAAGAAAGCAAGCTATTTAAAGGACAAGCCAGCAAGCCTAGAAGTTGGTAGCATTAGCTGCAAGTGTTGTGGTTTGCTGTGTAAATCCACAATCCATAATTTTAAAGGGAATATGAAACATCAAGTAAGTGCAAGCCCGCACCAGGATTTCCAAATGTGAACCCACTGAAGTGATGGCAAAAGTCTCACTGACTTCTGCCCAGCAAACAGGCAACAGGCCTTTGCTCCCTAAGTAAAGATGATGCTGGGATTAATGAAACACCAGCCTGTTTGTTAAGGCTGGGATTCAGCTTAGCTCACTTAACACCTCACCTGCTTAGTGCAAACTCTTATGGGGCAGAAACCAAACAGCACTTGGTGGACAGGTCATTCTGAGCTCTGCAGCATCCTGCTGTTATGGAATATTATTGTAAGGCTATAGCCAGCACCTACGTGAGTCTTTGGGCATCTGATGGTTTTTTCTCTATTTTAAATGCAGGTAAGTGTCCCAACAGCCTAGGTCATCTCCCCCACTTTTTCTCCCTTGGAATCATTAGTGCCTGTGGCATAAACCCACCTTGGTTCACACTTGCTTGATGGGAGGGACAGTAACAGCTCCTTTAGCTTCATTATGGTCTGTCAGGTCAGTGCGGCTGGTATGCATGTACACGGGGTATGCATGATAAAAAACACCCTGACATCTTGCTGAAAAATGTGTCTGCATATTGCCAGCTCTTAAGGCTAGGGTAGGCCCTCCTTGGTCATCCAGCCCCTTCTGCCCCAAGCTCTTGACCACCGTGCATAGGGAGTCCTCTGCCTGCCCTCCTTGACAGGTACAATCCACTTTTCGGTTGAGCACTTTCTACAGCCTCACTCACTCTTTACCCGAGCAAAATTTCCAGATGCTCTCTGACAACTTCTTTCAAAAGACTATTCCATCAGCTGCCTGGCTTTTATTATACTATGCAATTTGAATCCTCTGATAAAGACCTGTCTGTGTCACTGGCCACTGGCCGATGCAGGATACGGGACCAGATGAACCACGCTTTTCATCCAAGGTGACAAGGATGCTTAATTTTTCCCCCTACTTCAGTGCTGACATTCCTGATCTCTTCTGGCTGAATATAGGAAAAAATTAAAATAAAATAAAAACAAACTGTCCCCTGTTTCTATTGTTATATTTCAGAAAATAGTAAGCTCCTGATTCACCCTTTAATTAAAACCTTCTTTTGGCCAAGTAAATGCTATGAAATTTGGTTGTTGTCGCTATTTTATTTTTTTTAAGAAAAAAAGAAGTACCTTTTTTTCCTCCCCTAAAATGCCCAAGGGCACCAGTATATGTAAATATTGAGAGACAAAACCAGTCATCTATAAATGTGTAGAAAATATAAGTCTAACCTGGAGAAAGGCAAGAAAAGAAACAAAAGCTCTAGAAACACAAAGTTGAATTTCTTTCTTTTCTCCACATTATGTAACTTTAAAACAAATCCATTCTTGTAAGGATGATTAGTTGATATGGTAGTGGGGCTATCTGAAGAACAGCTTTCAGTGCAAAACTTAACAGCCAAGCGAGAGATCCCAGAAAACTGGAGTTTGCATTGGAAATGCTGACACAACTGTAACAATATCATAACTGGCTGCAGCTGCTTTTAGAAATCAGAATCCATGTCCAGATCCCTGAAAAAAGAGTTAACATATAGCCCTCTAATTTATGAAGCAATCATCTGGTCTATCTGTTTGAAATTATCAAATACACATGCATGCTCACCTGTACAGGAGATTATAACGTACAGGAGGTTGCTTTTTTTCTTCTCTCTTCCATCAAGCTATCCAATTGCATTTTGATTATTTTAAAGGGTGGTTCTTTAGATCTAAGGCATAAAGCCTCCTCTGTTTTATTCCAGTTTCTTTGTGCATTTGCCTCCCTAAAACTTGTTTGGTTTACTACCATGCTAAATGCTGTATGTGTTGCTTTCAGCCAGGCAAGCCTTATGTTTCAATTAGGGAGGAGTTTATTCGGCACCTGTATTGCATTGTGCTTCTTTTCTACTAAATTTCCATTTCCCAAAGGCTATATGCATGAATGTGTATACATCTCTTTTTTCTGTATGTATACACACACACAAATCCATACATTTATACATATATACCATCTTAACTGAATGCTCATTTTCATTGCACCTTTGAATTTCTGAGATATCCAAAACTTTCATAAACATACTTAACAAGGTTTTAGTTTTTCTATCATCTATCTTTGTAATCAAACAGAACAGAGTATAATGAATGGAAGCATTGTTTACCTACCCCCGAGGTGTCTTAAATTTCTAAATTATTTATACTTTTGAGAAGGTAAAGCAGCAAAAGAACTAAACTATTTTTTTCATACAGCATTTTTCTAGCTGCACTGAATGCTTATCAAGTGAGGTTCAGGTCAGGTAGGAACACCATCCTAACCACGGGACTGCAATGGTGGATTTCCAGGAGGTTTGGGGGATTGTGTGCTTTCCCCCCCCCCCCAAATAAGGGTTGAAAGAATGTTGTAGCTCTCAGGTCTATGGAAGACTCTTGCTTTCCCACTGCAGACTATCTTCACTCTTTAAGTGCACTCACCCACATGTGTTTCAGTAAATCTCAGTTAAGTGTGGAATGTTGATTTCTTCTGACTTCCTAAATAGAATATTATGGAGACCTGTGTGCTTTAAATTAAAACACGTTCCAGGCCATGGGTACAAGCAAGCTTCAACAGAAAAAGGCTGTTTAAACCTATGGGGACGGTCCTATATTTAGATTACATTAATTCATAAATATTATACTAAATGCCACTTAAATTGACTTTAAATGACTTCAAAGATAATGCATTATAATATGGCTGTCCTGAGAGCACTAACCTTTACGTCTCCCAGTAACTCAGCCTTTAAGTATACTCCACTGCTAGATAAGAAGGGGGGAAGTTATGAATGAATGGCTTGCTAAATTGTTCAATTGTGATTAGTTAACTCCATGCATATGTGTGTGCATATGTGTGAGCACATGGGTAGGTCAGCTCAGCCCAGGGCTGAGCTTGGGTAGTTTTCTACCCAAGGATCTCAGCATGCAGCCTCTTCCCAACCCTAGAGCAAAGTACCACAGCAGAAGCCTGTTCCTGCCCTGTGTGGAGAGAAGTGAGGATGGGGGAAATATGCAGCAGCTATGCTTGTGCCATGAAAGCTTGTTTTCTCAGGGATCTGGCAAGCCTTTCCCGCCTTCCCTCACATGCTGCTTCCCTGTACCCTTTTCTCTCTTTGCATGTCTGCAATAGAATTGTGCTCCCCTGCCTCTTCCCTGGTATCTGGCCTGGTATCGGCTGGGGCTGCTGGTGAAAGAACCTGGGACTTCGCTCTCCTTTTGCAATAGTTTTTTTGGGAGGAGGGCATAGCCATGTACTTTATCTTCAGGTTCTTAATTTTCAATTTCCTTCTGCTGTACAGGAGCACCACAGTAGGATCTCTTCATAATATTTTCAAGAATACACATCCTGTGCTCTCATTTCAATGGGTTTACACCTGAAATTACTCTGGTTGCTGTGTTTTTACTTTAAGCTAATTCCTGTCTCTTCCCTCCTCCCAACACAAACCCACCTTCTCCCCCTCCACACACAAGGTTTGCTCTCCATCCACTTAAATAAACTACAGCCCACTATTAACCCTTCAAGGGTATACCACTGCCACAGCCTCATCCCCTGGATTAGGAATGAAATCAACTGAGAGTGATGGATCAATTAATGTATAAGCATTATGCATCACTCATGGAAAGCATCTTGGGTTTCATATTGCCAATCCTATCCCTGAGAGCCAAGTTGGACTATCTTTATGCAATTCTTCACCTATGCCTGCAAAGCAAAGACAAAATAAGGAGATGTGAGTGAATACTATGCTTCACATGACTGCATTTAGAGAAGGGAAAAGAAAAATATAGATTAAAAATGAAATAAAATGAAATAAAATAATAAAAAAAAAGCCAAACACAATCCTCATCCTTCAAAGCCCCATCATCCTTTTTGACTTAATAGTAATTAATCACTACTGGCAAGAAAGTAATTTTTTTCCAGGTAGCCAGAGGCACATTTTTATCAGGATTAGCTAATAAATCAGTGGCATCGTTAGAAAGGAGTTCAAACTCTTCTCAGATGTACTAAATAAAACTGATCTCTGAAATGCTGGCAGCTCGGTGTCTATTGAAGCTTCACTCAAACCCTAGCCTGCGAAATAACAATTATCATCATCATTTTTCCTTCCAAAGTCCAAAACTTCTAGGGGGTTAAAAATGACTGTTTCTTTCAAGATGAACTCATGCAATTTGGTTTGATGAGGTGACAAGATTTCACACCTGGCTTTTTTCCTCACTTGCAGCTTTAGAACAGAAATGAAATGAAGGGAAATGAAGTTAGTATCTTGCTTAATTCAGGAATATGTGTTAAACACATCCAAGCAAGATAAATGATCCCTCTCTCTCTCCCTCCCTCCTCCCTTTCCTGAGTTTGTCTCTGTGAATACAGGCATACAGTAAAAGAAAAACTGAACTGAAAGAGGAAGAATTCACATCTATGAAATAGAAATTAAAGTTAGCTCATAGATTGATTATTTACAGGTTTAAGATAGAACATAACAAAAGAATAAAATCTCATAAACAAATCAAAATAACCTCCCTCCACCACAAAAATGCTTTATCGAGGTGTTAGATCAAAGATTTCCTCTACACTATGTCAAATGATTATCTTCAGTGCAGCTTTTATTGTTATTATTTTTATTTTACAGAAACCTTAGATAATTTTTGCAAACACATGCGTGCACACACAAGCTCAGTGCCTACTCTTACTATGCCTCATCTATTAGACAAAACCTCCCAGGACCTTTCCTTCTCTGTGCTTCTTACTATTATTTTTATTGTTATTATTAATAATTATTATAGTATGGATGTCATGTTTAAATGATGCCCATCAGACCTTGATGTGGCTTCCAGGAAACTAGTCTGAAAAGAAAGCAAGGTTCAAAAGGTCTACACTGATCATTGTAAATATGAGAAGGGTGTTTGGAGCGACTGGCAAGAAAGGAAGGAATAAATATCCTATAACTTGGACTGAATCCCCAGTCCCCGAGCCTTGAACATTTTCTCTAGCCTGTGTGAAACTGGTACTTTGCACTGTCAGGGTATATTTTCATTTGCATTTCCTGAGGGTGGAAGAAAGGAGGGGAGTGAGTGGGAAGGGGGAAGAGATGCCTGCTAAACATGCAGTTAAAGATTTACAACTCACCAAGGCATCTGAAAAGCTGGGAAGCCAGTAATGCCATTACCAGTGACTCTCCCTGCCAGGAGTCCACCAGTCTGGAGTAGACACTGCTACTGAACCTCTCCTGTAACAGATGCAACTTCCACTTCCCCCATGGCCCCCTGCAAAACCCTTTCTCCTCCTGCACTAAATTTGGAGTCACACCCCAATCAATTATGATTTCTTTTCTCTTCTTCTCTTCTCTTCTCTTCTCTTCTCTTCTCTTCTCTTCTCTTCTCTTCTCTTCTCTTCTCTTCTCTTCTCTTCTCTTCTCTTCTCTTCTCTTCTCTTCTCTTCTCTTCTCCTCTCCTCTCCTCTCCTCTTCTCCTCTCCTCTCCTCTCCTCTCCTCTCCTCTCCTCTCCTCTCCTCTCTTCTCTTCTCTTCTTTTCATAACTACATATCTAATGAAATAAACACACATGCACACACACATATATATACAGAACCTGAGTTAATAAAGTGGCTCACTTCACTCCTGGGTCTCTCCTGCTCCTAAGCAGGGCTACCATGCAAATTATCTTCAACTTCCTCCCTGCGAGTCGAGTCCTACTTTCCTACCTGAGGATCTGAGCATATCTCCCCCACTACACACACCCTCCCCCACCCCCAAAACGCAGCATCATCTAATCTGAAATGCACTTCCGGAGAGCCTAAGCTAAGCAGGGAAAGGATTGGGCAGAGCTGGAGCGAGTGAGGCATCGCATGGGGAGTATGTCTCCACTGCCTTTAAAGAAAACCTAAAAAGTTCCTGGGATGGACTTTGGGCACATTAAAGTAGTGCTTGGAATGTGCCTGCTTGGAAACTTCTCCCCTCTGGAATTAAACTGCAACCCATCCCTTCTAGTTCACTCTCTCCAACACACACACACATATGTTGTGATTTTTCATACACCACCAACCACCACCACCCCTCCGCTTGAGATAGATAGGCTTTTTTATTGTTGTTTATATCCCTGTTCCCACGCTGAACAAAACCAAAATGAAATACTCCACCCACAGCAACTCACTCTCCTCTGCCTCTGGCTTTGGAGTGGACTGCAAATAATAATTGTAACAACAGTAAAAATAAAAATAAAAATAAAAAAAAAAGGAAAAAAAAGAAAGAAAAAGAAAAGGCGCCGGTGCCAGATACACAACAATTGTAAAATAGGGTCTTCCCAGCTCCGCGCAAACATACGGACAGACGCACGGACACACACACATACACCCCCGGGTGGAAAATGTGCGGCTCCCAAAGATTCATAAAGAAATCCTCTTCCTCTTTTCAGCACCACAGGCGTGCGGACAGCTCCTGCCCGCCCCACCGCCCGCTCGTCCACTCGCCTGGACGCCCCGGCTTCCGCAAGTGGAAGCATCTCACCCCCCAAAAAAGGGGGGAAAGAAATAAAAATACTAATAAATAAACCAAACGGAGATGACTCCCTTCCTTGCCTCTCTCTTCTTTTTCCAGGAGGGTCTATTATTTCTTTCCCTGCCCCCCCAGCCTGCCACCTCTGCCCCCGGACCAACCAAAAATGAAATAAAATTAAATTAAATCAAAAGGAAAGAGAGAAAGAGAGACCCAGAGAGGGAGAGGGAGCCTGCCTTCCTCTCCCGATCTCTCCCAGGAAAGTTCAGGAGGTAACTCACCTTTGTGCATGCCAGTGAACCTGTCCTTCAGCACCGTCAGTTCATAGATCTTCCCGAACTCCTCAAAGAGCGGTTTGAGGTCTTTCTCGTCCAGGTTACGGGGGATCTGCCCAATAAAGAGCTTAATGGCATCGTGGTCCTTCATTGGGATGGTGGATGGGTTTCCGGGACTATGATTTAATCCATTCATATGCCCGTTGGTGCTGGGGTTGCTGTGATTGCTACTCAGGCTGGTATTGTCTGGTTGTCCGTTTGCTAACGTGGCCATCTTTATATACATAAAGAAAATATTCTTTCCTTTTTCCCCCTCTTCTTTTTCCCTCTCTCCCTCTCTCTCTCCCCCTCTCTCTCGCTCTCTCACTCCCTCTCTTTCACACACACTCTCTCACACACACACACTTTCCTCCCTCTCCATCTCTCTTTCTGTGTCTGATCTGATTTTTTTTTTATTTTTTTTTAACATTGAAGATCTGTCCTTTCTGTTTAAACAGGCTGGATCAGTTCAAATTCCCAGCCAGACTAGGGGGTGGGGTGTGAGTGTGTGGATGTGTGTGTGTGCTGGGGAAGCTGGAGGTGGGGGACTGCTTTTGCCTCTATTCTGGCTAAACCCCCTCCTCCCATCCAACCCACACCCCTGTCTGTCTGCCCAGGAGAAGCTTAATGGTATCTTCCAATACAGCCCCTGGCTATAAATAGCACTAGGTGCATGGCTCTTTGAGAGACAGTCAATTTCTATTGTGCCAAGTGAGCAAAGGGGACCAATGATGATCTTTTTTTCCTTTTCCTTTGCAAGCCCTCCAATCAATCACTGTCATTATAATTTCAGTGATCATCGGGAAAACTGCCTTTTTATTTGAGAGGGGAAACAAACCCAAGGTGTTTTGACTTCTTCTGATTATGATCATGTCTCTTATTATGATTTTGCAATTGATAGTAAAAGCAGTTCAGATACGGACAAATCCTCGGGCTCAGAGGTTGCTTCTGCTGTTGTTGTTGTGGTTGTGATGTTACAAGCTCTCTTTACTATATCTGTTCTTGTTGCATCTAAAAAAAATGCATGCTCTTTAAGCTCTTTTTTTAAAAAATTATGATGATAATGATGACATCAAGCTAGGAAAGGTGCAAACTGTGTTACTGTAGTTCTTTGGAGAGAGATGAAAAATATCAAGATGACTATTGTTAATTTTCATGCTGATGATATTTATTTTACATACAATCGGTGCGGGCGTTATCTCCTATACTAGCTGCGTGTATGTGTGGGGGTGTGTGTGTATTGAAAAGGGATTGATTATATAAGATTTTCTTGCCCGACTTTCAAGCCATCAGAATATTCTGTCTCTCTCTGATGGAAACATAAATCGTATTTTGTAGTCATCAGGGATCAGGAATTGCTTGTCCGAACAATGCTCTCTAGACAAAGTGTACTGTATGGTGGAAATGAAATCAGCTCTCCTTTCACAGCATCTAGGGGTAGGGAGGGCAGGGAGGCTCAGATTAAGGACACAACTCCCCCTTGTCCCCCAAATAATAATAACAGTAACAAAACAAGGCTTTGCGTGTGCTCAGAGCAGAGCAATTTTTCTTTTTTTTTTTTTTTTTTTTTTCTCTTCCCCTTTCCCGTGCAAACTGTGTGGGGATGAAGCTCAGAGAAACACCAGCAGGCGGGCTCGGAGCAGCCTGCGAGTTACCTGAACCCCACCACCCCGTGGTCAGGCTGAGCCACAAGTCTCACGGCTATCTCCTCTACCCTGGGGATGCCCGCAGCCCCCCTCCGCCCGGCCCGGGCCGCCCCCCGGCACCGCGGGGGCTCCCAGCTATTGTTCCCGGCGTCGCTGGCTGTCCCCGGCTGCCCGTCCCCCGGGAGTGCCGGTAACACGTGTGACTGTAAACGGAAGGGACAGCCGTGAAGGAGGGAGGCTATTAGTTTAAATTTGCAACGTTCCTGCGTGTTTTATTGACCGGAAATTATTTTTATTTCTGTTTTAAAAACAAACAAACAAAAAAGGAACAAAACTACAGCACCTTTGTAGGAGTTTTCACTTTATTTAGCTTTTGGTTTAATAACAGAGCAGCAAGGCAGTGTCCTGCCCTCCCTCCCTCTTAAAAAATAAAAATAATTTTAAAAACATCAAAAAACAACCCAATGCAGATAGCTCAGCTATTACAACTACTCCTTTGAGTGGGAGTCCTCCCGTGCCTTAAACGAGCGCCCCTGCCAGGAGACAAGCGCGAGCGCGAAGGGGGCCTGATCCGGGGGGGGGGGGGGGGTCCGGGGTGTGTGTGGGGGTACAGCAGGGCTGCGTCCCTCCCCTGGGCGACCGACGGTCCCCGCGGGGGGGGGCAGCGGCGGGGTGGGGACCGAGCCTGGGCACGGGCCCTCCGGATCCCCACCCCCTTCCCCCGGTGCCCGCACCTGGGGGCGACACCCGAGCGCGGCCCCCAGCAGCCTTCCCTGCCTTTTACAGCTCTTTAAATATCTTTCGCCACTAATGGGGAGGCAGCTGCTGTCAGACGCCTAATGCCGGGCTGGTGGCAGGCACCTCGCATTGTCTGCTGTCTGACCAGGCATGCTATTTATTGGGGTCTAAGGAGGGGATGTGTCTGTCTTCCCTTCCCGGGCACACACTGTAAGAAAGGCAGGTATTGCTTTTGCAGAGGAGAAAAGCCGTTTCCATCAGAGGTGACATGATAAGGGAATGACTAAGACAAAGAGGCTCCAGCAAAGGCTTGTAGAACATCTCTTATCACACAGACAAAAGGACAAACTGATTCCTACTGGATTAGTGACTAGGAGGGTAGTCAAACATTTAACCAGGGCTAATGACATTGAGCAATTTTTTTGTTACCAAAAAGGAAGGAAATAAACTAGTCGGATAATCCCTTTAGGTGTAGCATAAAGAGAAGTAAACAGAGGCAGGACATGCGGGAAGAATTTTAGGCACCTCGGACAGACTGTGAACCCTGGAGTACCTAACCAATGGGAAACAGGGGAGGGAAAAATTTGGCCGGGATTAGGGAATAAAAAGGTGTGTTTCAAGAACTGGAAGTGTGCCTACTTGCTAGGTCACCCGCTCTTGCAAGAACATGAATAAAAATGTGCTTCACAGAGGATTCTGCCTGAGCCTATTTCATTTGGACCGGAACTTATTTCTCACAATTTGGGGGCTCGTCCGGGAGCAGAAGTCATCTTCTTGGGAGTCCCTGTCACCAAAGGACGGGAAGACGCGTCCCGTTGATTTCAACGGTCTTGTGGATCGTCGGCAGGGATTCCGGGAAGAATCGACTAAGATCTCGAGACCCAGTTGGACAGCAGACTCTGTGAACCACAGGGGGAAAAGGGATAGGTGCAGTAGGCGCAGAGAGTATGACCAGGCAACTCCGTGCATGGACCAAGGTAAGAAAAATTGGACTGTTAAAGTATTGCCTTGGTGGTTGGGACATTCTAACAGACTTGTGTGTGAGTGACTGAGACATACTGCGGTACGAAGCGAGTGTGGAGTCCGTATCTGCGGTTCTGTAGTCCCGCGAGGGGCGCAGCCGGAGAAGGACGAAGCGAAAGGAAGGGGTGTAAGAAAAGACTCTGTTCAGAATGGGAAATAAGGATTCTAGGCCTAGGGATGGAAAAGGGAATAATAAGAAAGACCCCGGGAATATTCCCCCAGACAGTCCTTTAGGGGAGAATGTTGAGGGTTTGGAATGATTCTTCTTGTACAAGGGATAAAGATAAAAAGAAAATGATTTGTTTTGTTCGGATCACATCCCGGAGGGGCCAGGGGCGGACGGGGGGCCGTGGACACCCTGGGAAGGGTCCCAGGGGTGTCCTAGGGATCCTGTGTCCATCTTAGAGGATCCCAGAGGTGTCCCAGGGGGGATATGCTTGCATTTGCATTTGAATTTGTTTGGACCAAAGAACCCATAAGACCTCCTAGTGTATTTTGGCCCAAATTTGGATCTGATGAAGATTAGGTCTGTCAGACTTTAAACATGTATGTGAATAATAAGGAATAATAAGGAAGTAGAAGAAGGTGAATATGCTTTTTGCTGGGTCAAGATGAATAGATTCAGGATTCAGAGATGCCCAAATCCATTTTATATGTTCCCAGCCCAGACTGTCGGTGATGTTTCAATCGACAAAGAAATTGAATCCCCAAAGTGGGACCCCTTAGACTGTTACTTGGGGGCGAGGAAGAGGGGTGAATAACAGGGGACGAGAACTGCCCCGACCACTCCTACCAGCAGCTCGAGGTTCACCAGTAGGGTGTTATCATTGTGGGATTTACAGAATCCCCTAATTTGTTTGGGCAAGTGTTAGAACAAGTGCTTGAACAATTCAGCCCTCCATTGGGAGTAGCCCTGCTTCAGTGTGTGGATGACTTATTGGTATCTAGGGAGGAAGAAGGCAGGGTAAAAGAAGCCACGAATGAGTTATTGAACTTTTTGGGACAGCAAGGTTTGAGGGTCTCAAAAAAAAAAATAAAAATATTGCAATATGTGGAAACAGAAGTGAAGTACTTGGGACATCTAGTCAGTGAAGGGAGTTGAAAAAAATAAATCCTATAAATCCTGAGAGGGTCAAAGGAATAGTAGACTTACCTCTGCCAAAGACCAAGAAGGAACTAAGAAAATTTTTGAGGATGACTGGGTACTGTAGACTGTGGATAGAGGGGTATGCTCAAAAGACTAAAGGACTATATTCCAAACTGTTAGCTGAAGAACCAAATGTATTGGTTTGGACAGAAGAAGAGAAGGATTTAGTGGAAGATTTAAAACAGAGCCTAATCAGAGCTCCAGTTTTAGCCTTATCTTCTTTGGAGAAATCTTTTCAACTATTTGTAACTGTAGACAAAGGGGCTGCGTTAGGAACTCAAGAGTGGGGGAGATAAGCGGCAGCCAGTGGCCTATTTATCTAAACTCTTAGATCTGGTCTCCCGAGGGTGGCCAGGGGATGAATGATAGAAGTTAGCACCCCTCACCAAGTAAAAACCATTTTAGCCCAAACCACGGGAAAACGGCTAACCAATTCAAGAATACTGAAGTATAAGTATGAAGGAATTTTAATTGAAAAGGATGATTTGATTTTAACTGCCAGCCCTTGCCTTAACCTAGTGAGCTTTTTGTGGAAAAAAAATAGAGGCAAAGGATGAAGAACTTACACACGAATGCATAGATGTAATTGAGTACCAGACTAAGATACGACCTGACTTAAGGGAAGAACCCCTATCTGGGGGTCTTCATTTGTTCGTAGAGGGTTCTTCAAGAGTGATAGAAGGAAAGAGGTGTAATGGATATGCGGTGGTGCATGGAGTGAGTCAGCTGTGGAATTTGGATAATGAGGTGAAGTCTCTGTGCTCAAAGAGCAATTAAGACTGGCTTTGCTATCTCTTGTGCAACCCAGGGAGGGTGAAGGCTTGTCTGGCTATCACAGGATACATAAATGACAGGGTACTCTTGGGGAGCCAGGACAGCCCTGCTTTTTGTCAGCATAGACAGTAAAATCAAGATAACAGAGACTTTGTGTAGCTCTCTGTTTCCCTGAGAGGCTACCATGCCCGGTAATTGACCTTTGCCTCATTACCTGTGAAATGCATATTAAAGTTGACACCCCTGTATATGCTAATGAAGATTTTAGAGATCATGCTAAACATATATGACCATAGCACTCGTCTCTCCACCCAAATCATACTGCACGTCACCTAGGGGAGGGAAACCTCGTCATTTTGGGGATAAAAGGATGGAGAAAATGACTGTTAAATTGGGAGAGAAGAAACTTGATACCTGACGGACCAGTCGACGGGCTGTGTTCTCTTCCTCCACCGCAGGCAGGGACACCTTTCTGGGTAAGCGCTGCACCTTTCACCCTCTGGTGAATGTTACCCCGGGTTGTTGTACTATCATTATTTTTGCTAGCAATGTTAACCTTAAGTAATTAGCGCTATTGTAGTTAGTGAATTTATCAATGGCAATCTCGAATCTGCAACTGTCGCTCTCAATAAAATAACTAATTTTGATTATTTGTGAATCTGATTCAGTGAAAGTCCTTTGGTGGGACTCTGATAGTAAATCAGTGAAAGTCCTGGGACTCTGACAGACAAATATTGAAACTACAGTCCTTTTAACACGACACCAACAAGTAAAAGCATCTGAAAAATTACCTAGTGCATGGTCTGCTCAAATATGTGAGATGTATACCTTAAACCAGGCACTTAAATTAACTGGAAAAAGGGGAAGGAACAATATATGCAGACTCTCATTATGCCTTTGGGGTAGTGAATACCTTTGGTAAAATTTGGGAAGAACGAGGACTAGTAAATAGCAAAGGGAAAGAACTTTTACACTAAGAACTCACAAAGCAGGTGTTAGCTAATATATTAATACCAACTGAAATAGCAGCTTTACATGTTAAAGGTCACCAGAGAGGCAATTCAATTACCGCAAGGGGAAACAGATTAGGGGACAAGGTGGCAAAAGAGGCAGCCTTGGGGCAGGAGAAGCAATGACAGAAGCAGGGGCAGTGGAGAAATGTGGTAAATGGATTCTGCCTGATGGAAGGGAAATGGTCAACAAACAATGTGAGAAATAGTGACAGTGTTACATCAGGGAAGCCATTGGGGAACGCACGCAATGTGCGAATAGTTTTGTGGAAGTACAGATGCTTTGGCATATACACAATAGCCAAACAAATTTGTGAGGGATGTATTATTTGTAAGAAAGTAAACAAGAAAGCCTTGAGAAAGCAACCTTCAGGAGGAAGAGAGCCCGGCTTGAGACCATTCCAAAGTATACAGGTAGACTTCACTGAACTACCACCAACAGGCAGGCTAAAAGATCTTTTAGTCCTAGTGGACCGTCTTACTGGGTGGGTGGAAGCCTACCCCTTGGTGTCAGCTACTGCAGCAGGGGCAATTAAGATAATACTAGAACAAATTATTCCCAGATACGGGTTAGTGGAGAATATAAACTCAGATCAGGGCAGTCATTTTACTTCTAAAATCCTTCAAGGAATTGTGGAAAGTTTAGGGATAGTGTGGGAATTTCATATCCCCTAGCATCCCCCATCATCAGGAAAAGTTGAGGATGAACCAGACCATTAAGAGACAATTCATTAAGAGACAATTGTTGAAACTGATTTTAGAAACCAAATTACCATGGACTAAATGTTTACCAATAGCACTGTTGAGGATCCAGACTTCTCCTAGAAAAGATACAGGTCTCTCGCCCTATGAGATGCTTTTTGGACTACCTTATATGGGTAACAGAGAAGACTTGCCCACTTTTGAAACTAAAGATATGTTTCTTAAGAACTGTATACTGGGGTTGTCGTCTTCTTTCTCTCTCCTCAGAAATAAAGGATTTCTTGCCCAAACTCCACCATTGGAATTTGTCGTCCATCCGTATAAACCAGGGGACTGGGTACTAGTCAAATCCTGGATGGAGAGTAAGCTACAACCGGAGTGGGAAGGACCATTCCAAGTCCTCTTCACTACTGAAACCGCAGTAAGGACAGCAGAAAAAGGATGGACTCACTACACTCAGCAAAAAGGACCAGTTGAACCCCCGCCAACAGATCTGGTAGAACGGTGGACTGTACATTCTACTGACAGCCCGCTGCAAGTAACCCTAAAGAGACAATAAGACGTGGGTTGGGGCGGGATGATCCAGTTGGGAGACATAAATCTGTGTATGCCATGAATTTTAAGAAGCATCTTGCGATGATACTGGTCATAGGGGCGGTGTTGAGCTTCTGTCTGGAAGAGATCCAAGGGGAAGATTTAGAATAGACATACTGGAAAATAGCAGTTAAGCAGAAGGGACAACTATGACTACTAAAACTCCCAGTAATACAACAGTGGGAACCACCGAATGATCCGGCTTTGGTAACGGTTACTGAGATTAAAGATCTTAGACAAACATTTGAGATTGAAACAGGGCATGGTGAGACAAATGCTTGGGTAGAATGGGTAAAATATACTGTTAGTAGTTTGAACCAAAGCAATTGCTATGCTTGTGCCTCAGGAAGGCCCACAGCACAGATCGTCCCTTTTCCCTTAGGGTGGACAAAAGATTCCGTAGGCATGTGGTGTATGATAGCATTATACCAAGAAAAGACCACCTGGGGAAATGAGACTTGTCATTCACTTTCCTTACTGTTTCCTGCCTTGGAATCTAGAGATGTTAAAGTGCCACCAGCATTTTCCACAGCAATTGGTAACCATCCAGTCTGCCTCTCACGGCAGGGTGTGAATGCTACCAAACCTGTGGGGGAATTTACCCTGTGCACTGAAACTCTGAATGGGACCAAGGATGTGAAAGGAAACTACTCAGCGATACGAGGGCCTCGGGCAGATCTCTGGTGGTATTGTGGAGGGAAGACCTTGCGATCTGTGTTGCCGGCTAACTGGAAAGGTACATGTGGAATGATACAATTGGCAATACCATTCACCCTAGCATTTGACAAAGGAACAGGATCCCTGAGCTCAGGCAATAGAGTAAAAAGAAGTGTGGGTGTATCCTTTGATGAACGGATATATATAGATCCCATTGGAGTCCCAGATGAACACAAAGCAAGGAATCAGATAGGAGCAGGATTCGAATCTGTCTTTTTCTGGTGGGCAACTATAAACAAAAATGTAGATTGGATAAATTATATTTACTATAACCAACAGAGGTTTATTAATTATACCAGGGATGCATTGAAAGGAATAGCTGAACAATTGGATGCAACCAGCCGAATGGCATGGGAAAATAGGATCGCCCTGGACATGATCTTAGCAGAGAAGGGAGGTGTGTGTGTAATGTTAGGGAATCGGTGCTGTACCTTCATCCCCAACAACACAGCTCCAGATGATACTATAACTAAAGCCCTTCAAGGGCTCACCACTCTAGCTGATGAGTTAGCTGAGAGCTCTGGAATAGACACCTCACTGACAAGTTGGCTAGAATGCTGGTTTGGGAAATGGAAAGGTATGGTGATATCAATATTGACTTCTCTTATAATGGTAGCGGGAATGTTAGTGGCTGCAGGATGCTGTATCATTCCCTGTGTGCGAGGATTAGTTCAACGATTAATTGAAACTGCCCTAATGAAACGAATGGAAGTAGACCCTCCCCCATACCCTGGGAAAATGCTTCATCTAGAAGAAAATAAAAACTGTAGAGAAGAATAATGTTACCATCATGCTGTCGGCTCTAGAGGCCTCATATGGAACCATGCCCTAGAAATGCAAAAGACAATAAGATTATGAAAAAGGAAAGGGGGAAGTTGTAAGAAAGGCAGGTATTGCTTTTGCAGAGGAGAAAAGCCGTTTCCATCAGAGGTGACATGATAAGGGAATGACTAAGACAAAGAGGCTCCAGCAAAGGCTTGTAGAACATCTCTTATCACACAGACAAAAGGACAAACTGATTCCTACTGGATTAGTGACTAGGAGGGTAGTCAAACATTTAACCAGGGCTAATGACATTGAGCAATTTTTTTGTTACCAAAAAGGAAGGAAATAAACTAGTCGGATAATCCCTTTAGGTGTAGCATAAAGAGAAGTAAACAGAGGCAGGACATGCGGGAAGGATTTTAGGCACCTCGGACAGACTGTGAACCCTGGAGTACCTAACCAATGGGAAACAGGGGAGGGAAAAATTTGGCCGGGATTAGGGAATAAAAAGGTGTGTTTCAAGAACTGGAAGTGTGCCTACTTGCTAGGTCACCCGCTCTTGCAAGAACATGAATAAAAATGTGCTTCACAGAGGATTCTGCCTGAGCCTATTTCATTTGGACCGGAACTTGTTTCTCACAGTTTGAACTGTGTCAAATGAGATGCTTTGTAAAGCTCTCCTGTCCCCATGCTTTACAGCATGATACTAAGAGCTGACAGGAGGTGAAGCTCTTTCTCAAGTCTTTTTGCTATATCAGGGAAAATCTGCCCCAAAGTGTCCAATTAAAAGCCTTGGGAAAGTGGCAGTTCTCACACACTCACTAGAGATGCAGATTTCCAAAACCAGATTCCCCAGTGACTCGGCTCTCACCGGGTACGCTCCAGCAGAGACAAGAGTTATTCTTGTCATTGCAGTGCTGGCCTGGGACAGACCAGGAAAAATTGGAGTCTGGATACCTGAGACAAAAGCAAGGAGTTTGTCTTCCCTGAGCTTTTGGGGACTGACAAGGAGATCCAATAGTGAGGCTAGAGCAGAAACTAAGAAGAGACAGCTGGGGGGAATTCAGAAGAGCTGGAAAGACAAAGGAGGTTGGAGTACACTGGGATGGGTTGAGAAGAGACACAAATAGGGAACAGACTGGGGTTCTGACTCAAGGGTGGTATCTGTGCTAACAAATGAACCAGGTCCAGAGCACAGGGTTAAGAAATTTATTAATTGCCTTAGTCTTAGCACAGTCTTTGGCATGGGTTTGCCCATATCAGCCTCTCAGGCACCTTCTGGGTGCAGTTTGGAAGTCATCACAGACCAATAGGGTGTTTCCAGTAGGCACTACAGACAAGGATAGTCTGTTTTTTGGGAAAAGAGATTTTAGCCATATGGATATGTGGTGCCATGCCATTTGGACCCAGGGTTAAAGAATTCTCCAGTTATTTATTTGCATTGACCCAGTTAGCCATGGAGAGCTTGGGAGGAAAGGTTGTGCTGAGACGCAACGGTCTGCTTCTCAGTAGCAAGAATCTGGGAAAACGGTGAGAAATGGGAGGAGAAATAAATCTGATGGGGAACTGTCTGTGGTAGAATAACAGGGAAAAGGGAGGGATTAATATAAGGAATGTAAGAAAACATTGGAAAATAAACTGTGGAAAGTGTAGTTGATCTGAAAGCTCGTGGGGTTGTCAAACTCAGGGACAGGGCACTGGAAAGCTAAGGCAGAAAAAAGGGACAGATTGAGAGAGAGCCAAAAAGTGAAACTGGGTATGGGACTGGAATTCAGAGGGGGAATACAGAGCGAGGGAATACAGGGATGGATCTGAGATAGGGATGAGTTAAAAGAACAAGAGGTCATGCCTGGAGGAGAATATTTGCCCCAAAATGCCCACTCTCCTGTGTGCTTGAAATGGGAGGCAGAATCCTCCAGTCCTCTGCCACTGCACATGCCATCTACTCTGTGAGTGATCATGTCATTAAAGGCTGAATTGGAATGCATCTGTACAACAAAGGAAAATCCAGGTTGTGCTTGTAACCTCAGTTCTGGGGGCTCTTAAGTGCTTGTCTTTGCAACCAGAATAATTTCCTTTTAATTAGGGCTCGTGTGCATGTTTGTGTGTGTGTGTGTGCACGTGTGCTTGCATATATGTGTGTGCATATGTATGTTCACAATTATATTTATTAATTAAGATGATGAACATGAAACAAAGAGCTGTAAGGAAAAAAATGCACTACATGCACTACTTTTTTTTTTCCTCTCCAGTTTGGGATTAGGGAATTTAACTTAATTTAGGTTAAAGACGGATTTTAAGCCAGCTTCTTGGGAATGTTGTCCTCCCACAACTGTAGTCACAGTCAGTGCATATTCTGGGAGCTGTTTTCATCTCAGACACCCTTCCAGCATCTGAGGAAAAATGCACATTGCGTGTACCTCTCCGTGATCTTAAAGTGATAGTTATAGTACAAGTGACAGCGTATTCAACCTCCATTTGTTCTGTTGACTGCAATAGGAGGGTGAAGAGGTCTTCTCCTGTATTTCCAGCTCATGGGTTGTGCTGGGCCTGAAATTAGAGCAGACAATTTTTCATCCTTTGTGCTTTCTGCATGTATCCATTTAATTTAGGAGCCTCAGTTACCCCGTAGTTGATGCTGAAAGATAGGTGTTGTCAACAGCTGTTCATCCCTCCAGACCTTTAGCTGAAGAGGAAATGGTAGATTTGAATTCAGAAAGCAGAAGCGTTCGATCTCTAGGAGGCAGCAGATGAGAAAAATGCTTAGAGAAGCTGCCAAAAGAGGGACTGGAAAAGGGGAAGAGAGAGAAATTGAGAGGGAATGCAGAGATGAAGAGAAAACTATAACTCACAGGGAAGACAGGAGAAGGCAAAAGAGCTATGGTTTCCTGGAAGAACTAGAAAAGTCTTGGTGAGAAAATGGGTTGGGATAAGAAATCCAGAGCTTATCAGAAAAGAACTGGATAGGTAAGGAAACTGAGGCCTTTCTGAGGAAGCTCTGAACAGGCACTTAAGGAAACGAGATACAACAGCTTGGAGGCGCAAAAGCATAATGTTAAAGAGGTCGAGCATGGGGAGAAATGGCAAAAAAAGGTGTAGGCTCTTCCAGAGTCCATAATGGGATAAGAGGTCTCTGAATCTTGCCATACTTCCAGAGTCTTCAAATTCATCTAGAAGACTGACAAAGTCTTCTAGAAGCCGGCTCTATCCACAGTGGCTCCTCATGGAAACCTTCTATCACTATCAGCTATCATGTTGTGACAGGAAATAATGCAATGAGCGTAAAGATGTCATGACATTTGTGAATTTATCTACACCCAAAAAAAGTACATAAGATGAACAGAGACATTTGTACATTTACATACATATGTTAACATTGAAACTTAGAATATACCAGTATTAGTTTCACATACAGTTGGAAGTCAGCCTTTTTGTGTGAAATCATGGGGCAAGTTCAAATATGAGTTTAAACTTCCTCCCAGTGAACTGACTGGAAGATGTCCCATCAATATAAATGAGTCATCTCAAGCACATGGAAGAAGTCAAATGAAATATTGTTATCCAAAGTAGGATCAGTTGAAGACTGAGAGTCAAAACGGGAGAGTTCCTGTCCCATGGTTCTGGTTCCATGCATTGGCTCATGCTGTGCTTCTGCTGGTGCACAGCCAGAGAGACACTAAGAGACCTAGGAGAGCCCTGCTAAATCCCAGATTGACAGAATCAGACCTTTCTTTCCAGGGGCAATTGATTTTGAACAGAAAATTGACGAATTTAGATTTTGGCTTATACAAGACCCCAGAAAACAGGAGGTGAACCTCCAGATGAATCTCTGGATGACATTTTCATTCCTGACTAGTCGAAATTAGGTGGTGGAGATGCTTTTGTCTATTCAACAAACACAGTGTGTAACACGGCAAGACTCACAACCAGTCACTAACTCAAGTGAACTCCTAAGACTAGGTGGGAAAGCTTCAGTTCTAAGTTCGTAAGTGGTCCATGAGTGCACAGAGGAAAGGTCACTGTGGTGCATAAATACTGTATGACACATAGCAGTTTCCCTGGACACAATAATTTCCTGGGAGATAGTTTGCATGATGATGGACTGAGGTGCATGGGAATCTGAGCAACAACGAAACACTCATCTGCAATATGATTCAATGCTTGTAGATACAATGAATGCAAAGGGCTGAACATAACACTGTTGTTGGCCCTTATCCAGTTTTCTGATTGAAGAACAGTCCACACTGACTGAGTCCAGTACACACTCAATCAGCCAAGGTCCAAGATGAAGGAAAAGAAAGAAAAGACCATTACAGTCAGAAATGCAGTGTGCAATATGAGGGCTTGGGCATGATTATAGAAGAGTTTTTTAAAGAGGATAATGCTCTTGAAACCATCCTCTCAGAGGCTGTCCAGGGGGAAGTTCAGCATCCTTTGGCAACGAAGAAGCAGATTAATACAGAGTTAATAACATTCCCAAGGCCAGCATTCTCCTGCTGAAATAGATTCTAATATAGAAGGCTACATGTGAGCTATTTTTGTGCCTACAACAACTGCTGTGTTCACCTCCACTCCCGGCATCACTGTCATTGTACTGTATGTAAAGCACTTTGGGACACATTGGCTATGAAAGGAAGTTCAATTTGTGAAACCAAATTCTATTCTACCCTCAGTCACTGCACACTGAGCCAGGTCAGCTCTGCATTCTTTTTTTCAGAATTTACAGCTCCTGCCTGCCTTCAGAGTTAGCGAGGAAGCACATACATGATTTTATATAAGTCGTACAGATATTATGTTTTTATGTATAAAAATATATACACACTTACACATACACACACACGGAGAATCAGTTCATGCCTTTCTTTGCTTGAAATTTTCTATTGCTTTTCTGCTGAATGATGTTCCTGTACTATCCACATAATGAGTAACCTCTTTATTCAGATAATTAAAGAGATGCTGCCCATATCCAGCTAAAACTATATATTTATACATGGTGACCTTCTATTAATAAACATGTGAGATGATTGTTACAAATGAACAAAACCTCACAACTCTTCACTATTTCCCACCATTTAGGCTCGTTATTATTCTTCTCCTTATGCATTTAGCACTGGTGAGAAATGCCAGAGAAACACTCCCAGTAAAAGGACAAGGCAATGCAGCCCGTTGTCTCACACCTGGAGTCTGATGATTTGGACTGACTCCTAGGTTCTGATTGCTGGTGTGGCTGTGGGCCACTTTGCTTTGTGCTTCACAAGCTCTAAAATGGAAATAGCATTATTTCACCCTTACCTCGCTCCCACACAGTCTTTCAAGGAAACTTAATAGAAAACCATTGTCTTTTTTAAGGCCAAATACTTGCCCATGGAATATCACTGATTGCCTCCAGACTGTGATCCTATCCCCCCCCCCCCCCCCCCCCCCCCCCGTATGAAAAATCTCCCTCTGAATGTGGTGGCTCATTTTGTATTCCATTTTTGTGGTCTTCCTTGTAACATTAGAACCAGAGGAAGTTATATTATACCAACAGATGCAGCTGGGAAAAAAACCCACAAACCAACCACCAAAACCCAAACCCAAGAAACTCAGTTGCATGAGCTTGAAGGCGGCCTTGAATAAATCTGATGGGTGAGGAAGTATCTATTGTTAGGTTTTTGTTTTGTTTTCCTTAGCAATATGTTTGAATTAATAAAAAGATTTATCTACTTTCTACTCCAACTCACCTTATTCCTATGCTTATATCAGTATAAAAACCAAACAGTATCACCATAATGTATTGCGCCTCTGGAAGAAGAAACAAGCAATACTCACCTCTGTAAAACAGACTATAAGAAAATGAACTTTACCTTTCTCAACCTACAAAACAACAAACACATACAAAGCACATGTTGCAGCCTGTCACCTCCTCTCTGTGCTAAGGAAGCTGACATCAGCTGTTCTTGCTCCAGAACCACTGGACTCAGGTGACCCACAAGGAAGAATCGCTGAAGAAAGAAGCTAGATTTTTTTTCTTTGGGTTTCCCATTAAACAAATACATGAATAGTATTATCATACACATCCCTTACTTTCAGCATAATTGTGGTCAAGAAAAAATGCAGATAATGAAGCATGGCCAGTTTAAGTTTAAGCAATATGGTGTTTGCCTGTTTCCCACGGCCTGGCCTCAAACCCAAGCAAAAGGATTTGCTCCACTTCTTCCCTTCCTGCTCAGCATTCATCATTTCATCTCATCTTCCTGCTCCCCTGCCAAGGTATAGGTTGGTTTTCGTTTTATTTTTTTCTTCCATTTTTTCTGTTTTGCTAAGTCTGTTTACAATCATTCCTTCTTCTCTTTCTTCTCTCTCCTGTAATCTTGGGCCCAGGAGTTTGGTTGCCTGAAGGTCTAGTTTGATCTCCCTTGTTTTAGCTCATTTGGTAGCCAAAAAACATTTCAAATCACATTTCACTTCCCCAATAAATCCTGTTATCCCTGCCCAGTTTCCAGCCTTCTCACTCACTGTCATTATCGACTACATCCTATTTGCCCTAATCTAGTTATCTAGTCTTTTTATCAGTTTATCTTACCAGCTCCCACCCAAGCAAAATTCCTTTGACTCCAGTAGCAGGAAAAGGCACTCCTGTCCTCTTTGGAGTGCATAATTCAAAAACTCAAAGCCTGTGACAAGACAGTTATGAAAGAAGACATTGAAAACCTCCATGCAAAAATAGCTCAGGACAATGATTCTCCTCAGAGGCCAGGCAGGCTAAATGATTCCACCCAAACCATGCAACAAGCAATCACCAGGGAGTAAGATCTCCGAGACTTTGCTCAATAACATCACACTACAAAGCCAACAAAATCCTCCACTCTTCTCACAACTGGCAGAAGTATATTTCTATACTTGCCCACTTCCTAGACTCTCCCAGGCACTCACTGATGAAAAAGACTCTCTTGGCAGAGAGCATTTTGGCAAACTACATGCTGTATCCCCATCTCTCATGAATAATATAATGTTTCTCATCCACACTCATCCATTGTTATGTGCATCTGATCCTGGACTAAAATTTTGTACTAAAATATTGCTTCTGATTATCTAAAAGGAACATCTTGAAACGTTTGAAATTTGCATGCAAAACACTACCTTTCACATGCCAGGCACTTTGGAAAATCTCCTCAAAAGTTCTCTGTGTTGAATCGATAGCCCAGAAGTATGTTAGATGGCAGTGCAATGTTAGACATGTCTTTCTCAGATGAGATGTAAAATTGTGGTCCTAAGACAAATATTGTTAAGAACAGCGTCTGTTTAACAACAGCTAGTAACCAGTCAAGGTTTTGGATATGGAAGCGAAGGAAAAATCTCTCCTTCACTGATAATGCAGCATCAATACATAGAGTGTCAATGTGATTATTCTGTTTGGACTTTAGGTAGGACAGGTTGTGGGATCTTCAGTAACTATCAGTAGGCAGGACTGGATTTGATATCTTGTTTGAAGGAAGGCATCTGCAGGATCACAATTTCCTTCATGACCCCAGCAGAGCCCTGCTTGGTAACTGGCATGGAGTGGAAAAGGAAAGAGGTCTTTTACTGACTCATTCCCATTCCCTGGGTCACTCAGGTTTCCCTTGCAGGTCTCCAACTAAACACTATTTTCAGGTTGCATTACTGGCAATGCCATAACTAAAACTGAGTTGTGATACCTTATAACATAAATTTCTACTGCATTACACTGTAGAGTTTGAATTATTTCTCCATTTTTTAGCTCAAATTCATCAAAAGAAAAATACATTTTCTAATGTATTTTTTCTCTTTCACAGTAAAATATACTGATGCTTTTACTGAGAAAAACCCTAAAGACAACTTCTCTGTGTCACAATTTGGGCCAGGATGGCCAATGACAAGACAACAGATGCTCTCCCCCACCTCTCACTCCAAGGAGAGGAAGAAGAGAGGTAAAGAGATTTATGAGTTTAGAAAAAAATAAACTACTTTGTGGAGCATGGATTCACAGACTCTGTTGGGGTACAGACCAAAGACCTTTATTGCAACAATCTGACAGACTTTATAGCTATACACACTCTCCACGCGCAAGTTGTGTTCTGCTGATAGGTTGAAGGTCGACTACCACGCGCTTCTCTACTTCTTCCGATTGGTTTCTGCTGTCTGTTCACGAGGAGCAGCAACTTCACTCTCCCACAGCAACTTCACTCTCATGCCCTGTTTCTTGCTGATGCTTACATGTTTTTCTGTTCTCTCAAGACCTCTCTCAAGGACGCAGCCTTGTCTCATCAAGGTCAAACAAACCTCCTATGCTGCTCTCTATCTCCACAATTCCCCCTTTTTGTTTTTCTATTACAAAAGCTTGATTAATCATTCTTTGCATTATTTTCTGTAGGCAGCCTAAGATACAGGGCACAACAAGCATTAAGGCACACACAAAGAATAGCAACAACAATCCAGCTTTTACAATTGATGATAGCCATCCAGAAATACCCCAACTGCGCAGCAGGTTGTTTAGCCGGTCCCGTTCATTGTCAATCTGTAGCTGATTAAACCCTTCATTCAATTGCTGGATGCTTTTATGGATAGACTCAGAGTGGTCAGAAAGATTCATACAACACATACCCTCAAAATCTTCACACCTGTGGCCTTGCGCTAAAAGCAAAAAAACAGTGGCAGCTCTATTTTGAAGCGTAGCATGCTGAATAGAGTCCACATCTGCTAATAACCCACTTAATGCTAACGACGTGGCATTGGTCTGTTTAGCCAGCCAACAACCTATTTTATTCAGCATATTTAATGCCGTTGCTGTTCCTAGTGAAGGAAGAATACTTAGCCCTATTCTTTGTCCGAGATTCGGGAATGTTATATGGTCGTCACAGGATGGAGTAAAGGTATGAACTGTTCTCTTGGCTCTGTGTTTACTGTGTGCTCTGCTCACTGTGTCTTTGGCCGTACGCAGGCCTGTGCTGCCCCATCTCCCCCTTTTTTGTTTAACACCAGACCATTTATTAACAAGGTCGCCATGACTTGTGCTTCTACTCGTCGTGACGCAGGTTATATACTAAACACAATTAAAAACAGAATCAAAAAGAACCCTGCTAAGGCAGTAAATACCCAGATTCCTAAATTTAGCCCAGAAAGCCAATTTCTTTGGATTTACCCACGAGAAATCCTTTTGTAATATTTCAAATGCATTGCGGTTCATTAAGTCTTGAATCTTTAGTATTTGAGCTTTTAGCTGATCATGTAAAGGACGAATGTTTTGTTGCAACGACATGTCAAAAGCACCTTGGAGATGGTGTTTAACCATTTCCCAGCCATGTAGCAACGCATTCCAGGGGAGAGATGTAACACGAAGTCTTCGAGAGTTGTACTCCCAATCACAATCCAGAGAAAGACGTGTTTTTGATGCATTTTGCCAATCCCCTATCCATGTTACTGCTGTTTTATACCCTACTCGCGTTAAATTTACACAATAAGATTGATTACATTCTTGTATACTTGCATTTTGAGCCGAAGCAAACATACGGATGAGAAGTACAAATCATTACAGAATTGTCTTGCTCACAACTTCTCTTTGTTGTAGTATTATCTGTGGTTAGCATGCACCCCGGTTTAAGGTGCTTATAATACACCTTTGGTTGTTCAGGCCATTCAACAGTTCTTACAAAATGTCGCTCTACTGCCGTGGATGACAAAGAAGACACGTTTAGAAAATTTAAAACATGAGAGCGTATGTGGACAATAAAATAAGGAAACTGTCTTTTTCATAAAAGCAACATTAATTGCAGTAAGAGATTAAATAACAATTGGTTCTCTACTTGTTTTATAAATGCTCCTTCAAGTCTTTGAACAATACCAGTAACATATTGAGAGTCTGCCACTACATTTAACGGCTCCTGTTGAAATAAGTCAAAAGCCTTTACTGTGTCCCTGAACCATCTACAAACACCGAACAGGTGCCAGCAAGAGGCTTTGGCACTAGCAGGATGCGCGGCTGTAACGGAATTTGTGAAAGTGACTGTAATAGTCTGTGCCAGGGGAAAGGATAATTTATTTGCCCAATATAATGTACTAAGGCAATTTGTAGGTTAAGACTTTGTGATAACTAAGGGTCAAGGTCATCCTTTTTGATGGGGACATGTATGTGGCTTGGATCCATTCCAGAAAGCTGCTGACAGCACAAATGACCCTGGGAAAACAATCGTGGAAACATTTCAATCATCATAGTTACTGGTTTTGAAAAGGCGTGTGGCAAAAATAGCCACTCTAATGCAGTCAGGCTCTTTGCGAGTGCATCATCCCACTGTCCTATCAGGGCATAAAGTTGAAATTCTTGTAGGAAGGTGTTCAATGCGTCTTGCAGCAGTAGTAGACTATATCTTATCTTGCAACGTGCGTGCTGTAATGCCTTCTGAGCTGTTGGGGTTAATGAACATAGAACTTACAGTGGGGAGGGGGGGCAGACACAGCGCTTCAGGGTGTCCCCTGTATCTTCAAAGTGTGCTCATGTCTCTCTCCCCCTCTCTGACCTGAGACAGCCCCCTTATATCCTGCACTGGATTGAGTGGAGAAGTACAGGCTAGAGTCACTGCATGCATGGCCAGTGCATGCAGCGAGTGCCACCAGACTCTCCTGCACTGGACTGAGTAGAAAAGTACAGGCTAGAGTCACTGCACACGTGGCCAGCGTATGCAGCGAGTCTCACCAAACTCATGATCCAGCTTTGCTAACAGCGGCTGTCTGATACATGACTACGTTGTTGTGATCCCTTCTTGTTATCTTCTTCTGTGAAGGTCGGGTTCTCATGGATACACACATAGTTTTTAGAGCAACATATTCTACAACTCGTACAAGGGTATGATGCAAAGCGGCATTTATAGCTGATCGTATAATGCTTATTAAACACGGCAAACAGCATACTAAACATAACAGACAAATTCCTTCCACACAGGCAATGAGTATAATTTGCTTCAACCAACCCCACCCCCAAGTCCATCCAGCAAAGAGATTCCACCCAGTGGTCTCCACAAGTTGCCGGTTCGGTCGGTGCAGTTCCTGCAGCTGGGCATGGATGGATTTGGAGTGGTCACTTAGATTCATACAATACAGTCCTTTAAAATCTTGACAACCATGTCTGTGAGCTGAAAGCAAAAAATCAGTAGCAGCTCTGTTTTGCAACATCGCATATCGAATGCTATCTACATCTAGCAATAACTCAGAAATAGCTGGACTAGTAGCATTGTTAAACTTATCCTTGGCAGCAAGAGAGTCCTTGTTATCAAGAATCCTTGGCAGCAAAAGAGTCCTTGTTAGCTAGAGCGCATGCGGACTCCCTGTTCTTGCTGGTGCTGTGCTTTGATCTTCTTCCACAACAGGCCAAGATTCTCAAGCAGCTAGATAAGGTGTCTGTGAGTCCATTACAGGCTTATGTCATCCAAATGCTTTTCTTGCCAGCACCCAAGGCTGAATAACAATTGGTGTGATATATGTGTTTTCCAGCACCCAGGTGCAAGTCCCTTGAGTGTATTTACAGTCCTCCTCGCCGATCTTCTGTTGCTTTCCCATATTCCACCCCCTTGCTCAAGAGACCGCTTCTGCTGGGGTTCATTTTAGTCTTGCAGGGTATAACACAGAGCAATCTACTAAGGCATGCAATAACATATACACATATAGGAAAAAACCAAAAACATATCTCCATGGTACTGCTTTGAATCAGGTGTTCTATTTCTCTTTTTCTGATGCTTTCTCGTAATGCGTATGGCATACTTTTGTGCTAACGTGGCACATTTCCCATCTAATTGCTCCTGTTTTCTTTTTTTTCTTTTTTTCATTTTCCTTTTCTCGTTTTTCTTTTTTTTTCTTTTTTTTCTTTTTTTCCTTTTTTTTTTTTTCCCATCACTTACAACTGACATAAAAGTCTGCCTTTGCAACAAGAGCTCAGTTTCTCATTTTTCCTTAAGTTTCTCATTTTCCTACAGAGTATCCTATAGATTTTGGCTCAACTCCTTTTCCCAATCAACCATGATCTTATAGACAAACAACAAACAACCAGCCATGCACCCTGCACAGGTGAGCCGTTCCCGAGAGCGTAAACGTGTCGGCTGGTGAAAACTCCCCCAATATTTCAGGACTTCCATCGGTTCTACGGCCCATCCTGGTGTATCTACCTGGGGCGTGCTCGCCTTTACGTCTAAACATTGTGTATATATAAACTTCTTCACTTGACGGAGTGTCAGCCCTAGTTGCATACGAGAACAATACCACACCGGGCGGAACACCTGCTCAAGTGGAGTCACCTAACGACACTGCACACAACAAAAAACAAACAGTAGGCACACATGCTGATCAGCAGGTATAAGCTGGCACCCACACACACTTACAGAGTAGACATACAAAAACAGCACTTCTATCTCAGGGAGATGACTGGGGAGGGGGCGAGGCGGGCAGTGGCAGGAGCAAAGCAGCTCCAGCTCCGTCCTTCTCTGCTGACATTCTGACAGTACACCGCAATACCCCGATTCCGGCTGCACATGTATAAGTGGTTGATAAGGAGGAACAGATGTGGTACCTGGCGTAAATGGAGAAGGGTTAAGAACGGAGGAGCGCGATAACAGCTTTCATCGCTGTTGCTGTAAAATCTCCTCCGCAGTTGGAGCAGATGCAGGCATAGCTTTAATTGGGGTTAAAGGTGGATATAAATCAGGTTCAGTCTCTGAATTTATTGGACCAGGATCAAAGGGGTCCCCAGGATCATCCTCAGGGCTATTACAGAATAGGGTAGAGTGAACTTGAGTGCCTCCTTTCCCTTCGGCATGTTCTGATCTTGGCAAGGCCGGGGGGCAATCGTCTGCTTTAAAATTAGGAGGTGCGGTGGTTGCCCTAGACGGAGCAGCATCATTACTGCTTGCAGCTTGTCTAATATCCTCCTGTTTCCGTATCATCTCTAGAATTTGCCGCCAATTGGTTTGATAAGAGATAGATCCCACTCGGTTGCAAGCTTCTATCATATCTATTAAGCCTGGATTCTTTAAGACTTGTAAGATACACCTACAATCGACATTAGCATTCTCCACTGCAAGCTTTAACATCAGTGCTTCCTTGGCTTCTATGTTCTCCACTTGTTTATGAATAGCTTCCTGCAGGCGGTCAATAAATGCCATGTAGGGTTCATTAGGACCCTGCTTGACAGTTGTGAAAGATTGAGTTGCCTTTCCCATGTCAGGAACTTTTACGATAGCTTGTAAAGCAAGGTCTGCTGACTGTCTTAGTATCTCTGGAATTAATCTCGCCTGCAGCTGCGGGGTATCAACAGGTGCTTCCCCTAACAATTGAGGGATGCCCGCTCCCTGCAACGGATCGCCATCCCCTCTTGACAAATAATCTACTGCAGCGGCGCTGCACGCATCTCTACAGTGAGCCATGAAAAGAACTCACTGTGTTGGGGTAGAAATAACTTCGGCTAGCTGCTTGATATCGAATGGAGTTAGTATGTGTCCTTTCATAATGTTATTTAATAGTCCTTGTGCATAAGGGGAGGTTAGTCCATGCTGCATAATTGTTTTCCACATTTCTCTAACCAGCTCCCACCTTATCGGCTCCCAGGTGTTTGCTTCGTTTTGATAAAGCAGTACCGGACAGGCGATGGCAGTAGCGGCTTCCATATCGCCGTCCTGTAATGCCTGTTTACGTAAATTCTGCCAGTTTTGAGCAGGATTATAAATTGCAGTGACCGCCGGACTTGGTGCCGGACTTGGCAAGGAATCACCCCAACCCGGTAACACAGGAGACCACGGCGGTATCAATGTCACATCTAGCGGGGGTGCTAATGGCGCAGACGGACAGCTCGGGGGTTCAGGTTTCCCCCCCTCTGTCTGAGTGGTAATCGGGCTGTCCGGTGCCATAGCTGCAACAGCAACTGCCATGGCATTTCGTTCGGATTTTACCTGCTGTAAAGTATCTTTAATCAACCTCCAAGTTGGCAAAACCTTTGTGGCAGTCACATCCCCTTTTGTTGCAGTCTCAAATAAAGTTTCACCCGCTTGCTCCCAACTTGATAATTGGAAAGCTGTTGTAGAATCAGCAGGAAGACCTTTGCTTTTTAGCCATGCCAGTAAAAGCTGAAGAGTTCCTTCATCGTATTGAATACCCCTTCTACTTAAAATCTTTTCTAATATACATACAATTGCCTTTTCCTCTGAGAACTCTCTCGATCCCATTTTCACACATCCCCAGCTGCTCATCTTTTTCTGGTGATTATTTGTCCAGACTGCAGCTCTCCTTCCTGCTGCTTTTTTCTCGTTCAGCTGGGCTGCTCCACCGGTCATACGTTCCTAGGATTTTTGTCCCTGTTTGGGCGCCATTTGTGGAGCATGGATTCATGGACTCTGGCGGGGTACAGACCAAAGACTTTTATTGCAACAATCTGACAGGCTTTATAGCTATACACACTCTCCACGCGCAAGTTGTGTCCTGCTGATAGGTTGAAGGTCGACTACCACGCGCTTCTCTACTTCCGATTGGTTTCTGCTGTCTGTTCATGAGGAGCAGCAACTTCACTCTCCCACAGCAACTTCACTCTCATGCCCTGTTTCTTGCTGATGCTTACTTGTTTTTCTGTTCTCTCAAGCCCTCTCTGAAGGACGCAGCTTTATCTCATCAAGGTCGAACAGACCTCCTATGCTGCTCTCTATTCCCACGCTACTTTAATGAACTATTAATAATAAAATATAAAAATAAATAATGAAATAGATACAATATATACAAATATACACAAAACTGTATCAAGCTTCCAGGGGGATGTCACTGGCAGGCACTGGGGAAGTTCCAGACTAGACTCAGTGACAAATGGGAACTGGAACACACTGACCGGGATCAAAAGGCAGACGAGCCGACAGGGCCCTCCTCAGACATCGGTCATGGACAAAAGAGAGCCATTGAAGAAACAGTCTATTGCAGAAGAGCCAGCTCGATCCCTTTGATCCCTCAGCTTTTTTACTGAGCATGCCAGATGGGATGGAATACCCTATTGGTCAGTTTGGGTTACCTGACCTGTCCACTCCTCCCCACAAGTAAGAGCAAGAGCCTCTCACTGAACAGAAAGTTGGCTCTACTCCAGCCCTTATTCCATACATTTGCACCATGCTCAGATCACTAATACTTCTTATCCATCAAATATATACATATACAGATATACATACATATACACAGATCAGTCATTTATAATTTATCTCTATACACAAAGGTTCATTAAGTCCATTTAGTTCATAATTGCAGTCTCATCTATTATAGCAGACTCAGGATTGAATATTCTCACCAAGGGTTAAATTTTCTTGAGGTACACATTGAATTTTTCCATACTCCAGCATCACCCACCAAGTACATCCAGGTCCTTGAGCAAACACAGTCCCACAAATGGGTTTGCCTTTGCCTGAGGCAGGAAAAACCCAAACGGTTTTCCCCAACATATTCTTTTAATGCACCACAGGGACCTTATCCCCTTCTACTGTATGTAAAAGGTCTGACTGAGCAGGACCTGCTCGACTGATGGATCCCCTGGTGTTAATTTAACCAGGGAGCTTGTGCAAAATGCTTGTCACAATTTTTAAAGAACCCACCACCCATTGCCCTCAGGGTAGTTTTTAACAATCCACTGTATCACTCAGTTTTCCCTGAAGCTGGTGCATGATAGGGGATATGATATACCCACTCAATGCCAGGTTCTTTTCCCAAGTACTTATAAGACTGTTTTTGAAATGAGTCCCATTGTCTGACTCAATTCTTCCTGGAGTACCATGTCACCACAAGACTTGCCTTTCAAGGCCCAGGATGCTATTCCAGCCAGTGGCATGGGGTACGGCATAGGTTTCGAATCATCTGGTGCTTCCTTCCACCATTGTAAGCACATAGTGCTTACCCTGGCAGGTCTGAGGGAGTGTGATAGAGCCTATTTGCCAAGCCTCCCCATATTTATATTTTAACCATCGTCCCTGTCATGGTTTTGGCCAAATTGTCCAATGGCCGGCGACAGATGCTCTCTCCCCACCTCTCACACATGGAGAGGAGGAGGAGAAAGAGATTTATGAGTTTAGAAGAAACCAAACTACTTTAAAGAAATATTAATAATAAAATAAAAAGGATATAATAAAATAGATATGGTATATACAAAACTGTATCAAGCTCCCAGGAGCTTGCAAGGTTCTTACTTCACTTTATTGATATATACCTGTGTGAACTACGCTTTTTGGTTTTCACCATGTAAGCATTTACAACAATCAGAGGAGCACAGTGCAGAGGTTTTGTCTGAGCTTATTCTTTGATTTAGCACAAACAAATGCCTGACAAAATTCATACTGTACTTGCTGTACATACTGTACTCTCCCTTGGGAGATAGTCCTGAAGGGCAAAGGGGTCCAGGAAGGCTGGACGCTCTTCAAGAAGGAAATCTTAAAGGCCCAGGAGCAGGCTGTCCCCAAGTGTCGCAAGTCTAAAGGGCGGGGAAAATGGCCAGCCTGGATGAACAAGGAACTTCTGATGGGACTACTTAGGAATAAAAGGAGGGTTTACCACCTTTGGAAGAAGGGACAGGCAACTCAGGAGGAGTACAGAGATCTCGTTAAGTTATACAGAGAGAAAATTAGGAAGGCAAAAGCCCAGCTGGAGCTCAACTTGGCCACTAACATTAAGGACAACAAAAAAAGCTTTTATAAATACATCAACAAAAAGAGAGCCAGGGAGAATCTCCATCCCTTACTGGATGCCGGGGGGGAAAGTTGCAACCAAGGACGAGGAGAAGGCTGAGATACTTAATGCCTTCTTTGCCTCCGTCTTCAATAGTCAGACCAGCTATCCCCAGGGGGTTCAGCCTCCTGAGCTGGAAGATAAGGACGGAGAGCAGAACAACCCACCCATAATCCAGGAGGAAGTAGTCAATGATCTGCTTCTGCACCTAGACGCACATAAGTCTATGGGGCCAGATGGGATTCACCCAAGAGTACTCAGGGAGCTGTTGGGAGAGCTCACCAAGCCTCTCTCCATCATTGATCAACAATCCTGGTCAACAGGGGAGGTACCAGATGACTGGAGGGTGGCTAATGTGATGCCCATCTACAAGAAGGGTCGGAAGGAGGACCCGGGGAACTACAGGCCTGTCAGCCTGACCTCGGTACCAGGAAAGATCATGGAGAGGATCATCTTGAGCGAGCTCTCAGGGCAAGTGCAGGGCAGCCAAGGGATCAGGGCCAGCCAGCATGGGTTTAGGAAAGGGAGGTCCTGCTTAACCAACCTGATCTCTTTCTATGACCATGTGACCCGCCTTCTGGATGCGGAGAAGGCTGTGGACGTTGTCTATCTGGACTTTGGTAAGGCCTTTGACACCGTCCCCCACAGCATTCTCCTGGAGAAGCTGGCGAATCATGGCATAGACAAGTGTACTCTTTGCTGGGTTCAAAACTGGCTGGATGGCCGTGCCCAGAGAGTTGTGATTAATGGGGTGAAATCATCTTGGTGGCCGGTCACCGGTGGTGTCCCTCAGGGCTCAGTTTTGGGGCCAGTTTTGTTTAATATCTTTATCAGTGATCTGGATGAGGGGATTGAGTGCACCCTCAGTAAGTTTGCAGACGACACCAAGCTAGGTGGGAGTGTTGATCTGCTTGAGGGTAGGAAGGCTCTACAGAGGGACCTGGACAGGCTGGATCAATGGGCCAAGGCCAACTGTAATGAGGCTTAATAAGGCCAAGTGCCGGGTCCTGCATTTCAGTCACAACAATCCCAAGCAACGCTACAGGCTTGGGGAAGAGTGGCTGGAGAGCTGCCCAGCAGAAAAGGACCTGGGGGTGCTGGTGGACGGCCAGCTTAACATGAGCCAGCAGTGTGCCCAGGTGGCCAAGAAGGCCAACAGCATTCTGGCTTGTATCAGGAATAGCATGGCCAGCAGGAGTAGGGAAGTCATCATGCCTCTGTACTCGGCACTGGTGAGGCCTCACCTCGAGTACTGTGTTCACTTCTGGGCCCCTCTGTACAAGAGGGACATTGAGGTGCTGGAGCATGTCCAGAGGAGAGCTACCAGGCTGGTGAGGGGTCTGGAGACCAGGTCCTATGAGGAGAGGCTGAGGGAGCTGGGCATGTTTAGCTGGGAGAAGAGGAGGCTGAGGGGAGACCTCATTGCCCTCTACAGCTACCTGAAAGGAGGTTGGAGAGAGGTGGGTGTTGGCCTCTTCTCCCAGGTGAATAATGACAGGACCAGAGGAAATGGTCTGAAGTTGCGGCAGGGGAGGTTTAGGTTAGATATTAGGGAGAATTACTTTACTGAAAGAGTGGTCAGGCACTGGAAGAGCCTGCCCAGGGAGGTGGTTGAGTCTCCATCCCTAGAGGTATTTAAGACATGAAGATTTGGCACTTCAGGGCATGCTCTAGTGGCAGAGATTGTAGGTTGGGTTTTTTTGTGTGTGTATGGTTGGATTCGATGATCTCAAAGGTCCTTTCCAATCATGAAGATTCTATGCTAAAGCAACAACTCAGAAAGAGAACCCGTGCATCTGGGGAGGTACAACGTAATATCCCAGTCCTGAGGAGACACCACCAGGGTGACCAAGATGTCTGAGATGCCTGGTGACGAGCATGTAGGATAAGAATAACCATCCCAGACCACTTTCCATTCATCCCAGTTCATAGCTGCACCCAGACATTGCAACTAATTCTGGGGATCTACTAAGGCCAGTTAAGAACTGAAAAAAATCTAAGAAAAAAAACAAATAGCTATAAAAAAAAAAAGGTGCTAAACAAATATAAATTGACATTTAAGAAGTTGTGAAGACTTGCTGTACATGCCAAAAATATAAGCCCAGTCCAAGTAAAAAAAAAAAAAAATCCTGATGTCAGTGACTCGGGAAAAAAAAAAGAAAAGGGTCTCTGGAGCAAAGCTAAAAAAGGTCTGATTATGCTGACAGGGAAAAAATGTACTTGTTCTAGAATATTATTCTCACTTCCCTGAGAGCTTACCAGGAGACTCTATGGCTAAACAGGTAATCAGGCATGCCAAATCTATTTTTCTTAAATATAGTACACTTGCCATCATAAAGTCTGACAGTGGGCTACAGTTTAGTAATTTACTGATGTAAATTATTTGTCTCAAACAGTAAAGATGCCCCAAGCATTCATGCTGTGGTTTAATGAAGCTGCTACCTTGGGAAGACTGAGCAGGAGACATTTGTAGATGAAGGGGACAGGGGCTGGAGGGGAAATAAAAGGGACATTTTGCCAAAGAAGGCATCACACAAGCAGCAAAGCAACATGAACCCAAAAAGGCAGCTCTCCCACGGCAGCTGGATCAGATACCTCTCAGCAGCAATGGCACATGTTAACGGAGTCAGTCCCAGACATGATGGGAGATTGGCAAAAATAGCACTAGTGAACAAACACTTTCTAACTCCTGATGAGAGTCCCAATAGCACTGATATTTCAGGAGAAAGTGGGTAATTTAAGCAACTAGAGAGGAATCAATTAATTGAAAATTGTCAGCAAACTGAATACGATGATCACAGATTTTTGTGACTGCATGTCATGTGTGTGTATTTTATGAAGTTATTCTTATTTTTTGGCTAGGAAGGGAAAGCAGAACAAGTGTTGGGAACTATGACTTTCAATGGCATACATGGGTATTGATTTATACTACCTTAGTCTCCTAAAATTAAGGCCAAAATCTAAGTGAGTCAAACAAGATCTGTTTCTCTGGTCAGTAGAGAGAAACAGCCACCTTCACAGGCTGCTTTGTCACACCTCAAGTCAGGAACCTAAGCCTGGGCAAAGTTATTTCTCTCTCTCAAGGTCTCTGTCTCCCCATGAGCTATACATGGGGAGGGAACGCAAATGGGATGTCAAGCTTAGGTGTCTAACTGTTTGACATTTAAAGTCAGGACACTCAGCTTCAAGGATGACGTGCAACTAACAGTATACACGGTAGAGAGCTGTTTCCAGTGACCTTAGGCCAGCTCTTCCATAAGAAAGCTTTTTATCACTTCACCAAGGTCTCCTACATACTGCAGGAGTCTGCTCTGTCACCCTTCTGTGACATTGGATCCATTTCCCTAAGAGTCTCTACTACAGTTAGTTTCAAGGTCCCAAGTTAATTTTCTCGCTACTTTTATTTACGCACCCCTTAGAGTCCTTCTTTGCAGCAAACCAAATCCTAGAGAACTGTCCTGGTTTGAGGTAAAACAGAATCAACTTTCTGTCCAGTAATTTTTACTTTTTAGCTAGGCCTCTTCTAACTCTCTGAAATTAACAGCACATTGTGGATGAAGTGCTTTGTTCAGAGTGATAAGACAGTTTGTGCCAAGGAATGATATGCAGAAAGGCTCTTGCTTATACTTATTGCTATAACAACCAAGGTCAGCTAATTTCATTATTTGCCCTGTTGGAGGGTCAGAAGCAGAAAAGTGTCAAGGGGTCCCACCTGCAGGGAGGAGCAGAAAAATGAACATCTGCTTTACAAAATGCTAAACTCTCCATTTAAGGAACGTTTAAATTCACAAACTGTCATGGTTTGCATAGTTTACAAATCACATACTTCAAAAATCCTACCTATTGAAAGCACTGAAACTTCTACGTTGCCCACAAAATAGACAAACATATTAGTAGTTATCAGGAAACAGACATTTAAAGTGGTACTACAATAAGAACCCAATTTTTTTATTTTTCTCATGCTGATTTTGATACATAAGTATACTATTTAGAAGATAAGAAATTTGTACAGTGTAAACTCATTGTAAAATTAATATACGTGTGACATCTCATTTAAGGTAAACTGGCATGTATTTTTTTTATACATATAATCCTTTGTTCCTGGACCAAATGCATTTGTTTATGAGTTAAACAGTAAAAGGCATAGTCATTGTAATGTATTCCTTTGTTTTTGTATATCTGGATCTTTGTGCATAACCTGAAAGGTATCACTGCTTCACAGTTTGTTAGAGTGGTTGTTCTTGCCATAACAGTACTTATGCGTCTTATTTTTTTAGCACCATTATACAGTTTTAAATTCTTTTCTCCTTAGGAGGTCAAGAAACCTTTTTCTCCATGTTCCAGAGAGAGGAAATTTAGACAAGAGAAAACTTAATTACTTACCCTACTTACAGGTAGCACAGAAAGTAACTGAACAGGGTTTTCCATGTAATCTGTCCATGGCAATGTGATAGTAATTATTCTCTGCTCCATAAGTCCTTGAAATAAAGTGAAGTGTTTGCCCACTGGCAGGGCTCAACACTTTTCAGGGATGCAGTAATGCCCTCACTTACTAGGTGCCACAGCTTGGGGTTCAGCAGTTCTGTTATAGAAAAGCTACAGTCACTGTGCTGAAACATACAGTTATTACACACAGACTAAAGCACAGCTCCTAAAGTCCTCACATCTACCAGTTCTGGAGCTACAGAAAGAGCCATCACTACAGATGTCATATGCTGTAGCATCTTCTCTAGGCTACAGTCAGATGGCAAAGGGTGACATATAGAGTGGCAATCAAGGCCAAATATGAAATCATTCCTATTTACATTGATATATTGTCATGGTTTGGACCAGGTTGGCCAATGACAAGACAACAGATTCTCTCCCCCACCTCTCGCTCCAAGGAGAGGAAGAAGAAAGATAAAGAGATTTATGAGTTCAGAAAAACTAAACTATTTTAATGAAATACTAATAATAAAATAAAAAGGAAATAATGAAATAGATACACTATATATAAATATACACAAAACCATATCAAGCTCCCAGGGAGATATCATTAGAAGGCACTGGGAAAGTTCCAGACTGGACTCAGTGACAAATGGGAACTGGAACACACTGACCAGGATCAAAAGGCAGATGAGCTTACAGTGTCCTCAGACATCAGTCATTGAAGAAAGAGAACCACTGAAGAAACCGAGCCATTGAAGAGGAGCCAAACAGACTCTTTTGATCCCTCAGCTTTTATACTGAGCATGGCAGATGGGATGGAAAATCCTATTGGTCAGTTTGGGTCACCTGACCTGTCCACTCCTCCCCATAGGTGCAACCCCTCCATGGGGTAAACAACCAAGTCATCTGACCCTGGTTGCCACAGCAACAAGCGTAAGCAAGGGCCTCTCTCACTGAACAGAAAGTTGACTCTGCTTCAACCCAAACCAGGACATATGTGAAACAGGATTTAATAAAAATATGATCCTAATGAGAAAAGAACAGAATGGAATATTAAAATCAGGGACATGGACATAAATATGTTGCTACATGGTTAAGCTATACCTGTCCTGTTTGCCTCCAAAAGAAAGTGCCGCGATTGAGAGACGGGACGCTGCTTGATGCAAGCAAGATGTCGGTTTATTAGAGCGTCGGAAAGCTTTTTATACAGCTACTTAACAGTTACAGAAATTACACAAATTCTATCATTTCTAATTGGCTTAGCTCTAAATGTTTCATTACAATAATCCCTCCTACTTGCGGTTTCGCTACATGCTAGAAGCTACGGTTTTGGAATGTGCTAGAAGCTACGGTTTTGGAATGTGCTAAAAGCTACAGTGATAACTTGTTGCCTACTCCCTACTTCTTCAAGGTTATTTATCTCAGACCTGCAAGGCCAGTTGTTCCCTGGCTCCTCAGAGTTATTTGTCTCAGGTCTGCAAGGTCGGCATACCCTCAAATTTCTTGCATACTTGTACTTTTCCGTTAGCCGCCCCGACATCTCCCCCTTTTTTGTTTCTTTAAAGGCAGAACTGAGGCACGGGTTTAAAGGTCATCATATTCAGTGAGCTGGACAGAACTAACACTAGCGTAAATCTTTGGAATATCGCCGTTTTGAATAAACCATGTATGTCGAACAACTTTAGTCACCATAGACCTGACACAGGAAAGAGCGCAGCTTAGAATCAAAAGGCCTACCAATATAATAACTAATATGAGTACAGCAGATTGTACCAGGCTCCTAAGCCAGCCCTTTAGCCCAAACCAATCACCCAAAGTACCCAATCCGAAGAAGTCCGTATCAGATTGCACCTTTTGTGAATGCGCGAGGAGTTGTGTAATTTGCTTATGTATCGAAGAAGAGTGGTCCTCTAAGTCCATGCAGCACATTCCGTCAAAATCCTCACAGCCATGTCCGTGGGCTAGTAGCAAGAAGTCAATAGCGGCTCTGTTTTGCAGGACTGCATGTTGTACCATAGATAAGTCTTCAGCCATCTCAGATAGTATGCGGCTGGTAGCATTTGCTTGCTTAACAACCCAACAGGCAATTGCATCTAAGTTTCTGTGGTCTCTCGCTGCTGCCACCCCGGGGGTAAATAGCGAGGCGAAAAAAACCTCCCAGCGATTCCATAGCTTAACATTATCGTCACAGGTATTTTCTAATGCTTGTGTTGTGTCACGAGTAAAACGTAACTGCTGTTTTGGGCTTGGATGATAGTGAGGAGTGCCAAGACTAAGCTGTCCAATAGTACACGGGCCTCCTCTAGGGTTAGAAGGGATCCCAGACCAAGCTCTATTTCCGCAAATAAAAAAGAACCCCAAGGGGAGGCGCCTAGGGAGCATGGTACCGGGGGCTGAGTGAGTGGCGTCTCGAGCAATGCTCAAACACCATTGTTGTTGCCAGAGGGTAGCATTACCAATAGGTGAGATGACGATCGATGGAGAATCCTTTACTAAGCGCCCCTCTTTTTGGGCCCCCGACCATGACCTAAGGCCAATAAACAAACAGTGAGAAGCATTAAGAGAATCTACTAAGTCAATTTCCTGTGGCTCGGGCCCTATTGGTAATTTATCATCCCAATTATCGTATTTTTCAAAAAGGTCCTTAAGATTTTTCCATGAAAAAGGAAGCCTTCCAGAAATATTGTACTGCTTCCGTAAGGTTGTCATAGAGTTATTAAACAGTAAAAAGGTCGAGTTATTCAGTGGTACCCCTACTAAGCAGGTGATGAAGGGCGAGCTGGGTGTAGCAAGACTGGCACAAAAGCTAGTTGTATTGAGCGACCTGGCCAGAGTAACCCAGACATTTTGACGGGGGTCAAAAAGGTGAGGATGGTACCCTGGCAAAGGATTGGCATGTGTCCAGGCTGCACATATACAAAAAAGTGTTAACAGGATCATAATGTCTGAAGGACTCTTCCCCCCACCCCCTTTTTTTTTTTTTTTTTTTTTTTTTGCAATGCTAAATTCTTACAATGCTAACTTCATATATTAGGCAACTGTCACACCATCTATTGGCCAATGTTAACCATCGCTACCATCTCTTACCACAGCGATAGCAGTCACATAAAACCTAAGGGTCACAATTACCACAGGCGACGCAATGAATATGTTCTACTGGAGTCTCTGCTCTATTGTCCATAAGAGCACTGCATCAGTCCTCCGAATGTTTTCCGGTATGCTGTTCAGGGGAATGATCTAGCTGTGGATTGGTGTTGTGGCCGTCCGATTGTGGTAGGGGTTCACGGAAAGGTCGCACGCTCTTCGCTGGGATCCACCTGGGGCCTCGTTCTGTGGAGACACAAGCATAGCCTCTGCCCCATGTGACAAGGGGGTATGGCCCCAAGACCTTACCTGTCTCAGGGTTGCGGATCAGGACTGGAGCTTTTACGCTGGCTTCGAAAGAAGTGTTTGTGTTAAAGTGGCGAACGATCGGAGGGTTGTTATCTATTAAAGAACAATTTAAAAAGTTAAAAACATACAGGGCTTTCTGTAGACGTTCTTCAGGGGTGGCTGTCCCTACTCCCCCTTTCTGTTGTTGTAACAAGCGCTTTAAAGACTGATGAGAGCGTTCAATCAGGGACTGGCCGGTAGGGGAATGCGGGATCCCAGTGATGTGAGTGATCCCCCAAGAGATAAAAAAGGTTTTAAGTGCAGCCAAGATATAAGCAGGGCCATTGTCTGTTTTGATTTGTGCAGGGATGCCTAAGGTAGCAAAAGCACGCAGCAGATGCCTGCGAACATCTTTCGCCGCCTCCCCCACGTGGCAGGAGGCAAATAGAGCGCCTGAAAAGGTGTCAATAGAGGAATGGACGTATTTTAATCTCCCAAATTCTGGATAGTGTGTGACATCCGTCTGCCATAATTGCAGGCTTTGTAAGCCTCTGGGATTAACCCCACCTGGTGCCGTAGGAAAAGAATGTTTTTGACAATCAGGGCAGACAGCGATAATGTTCGCCGCTTGCTGAGAAGTGAGGCCAAACTGACGTTTGAGGCCCCCTGCATTCTGATGGAAAAAGGAATGACTAAGCTTAGCTTGTGCAATACGGTCAGGTAAAACTTGTACCGGCAGAGTGAGCATATCGGCCCGTCGATTGCCTTCTGCAATAAACCCAGGCAAAGAGGTGTGCGATCTAACATGTAAAACAAAATAGGGATGTGTTCGAGAGGTTAAAAGGAAAACAAGTTCCTGCAACAAAGCAAACAAATCAGCATGCGAAGTATGACGCAGCACCGAGGCCTCTGCCCGTTCGACAACGCCTGCAACATAAGCAGAATCAGTAATAAGATTCAGTGGTGTAGACCACTTACGAAAAGCTCGAACAACAGCGGCAAGCTCTACGATTTGAGGGGACTCGGAGACTGTCTCAACGTCCGACTCCCATTGTTGAGAGCGGTCATCCCACCAGACAATCACCGACTTGTGTGTTTTTCCAGACCCATTGGTGAACACAGTAAGGCCTTGGAGGGGCTGGTGACATCTCTTTGGTATGGATATTAAGTTAAAATGAGCATGTAGAAGCTTGTGGGACGGAGGATGTGAGGTTAGTTGACCCGTATAATCTGTTAAGGCAAACACGAAAGCATCAGACTGTTGGAATAACCATTGTAGGTACATATTAGTTACAGGTAAACAGATAGAAGCAAAGTCCATCCCTGACAGGGCAAGCAAGCGCTGCCGTGCTTTAATTATCAAGGAAGCAAACATTTCATGTTGTGTCCAAATTGTTTTAGTGGGCTGGTTGGGTAAAAAGACCCACTCAATGATTAATAAGGGATCAGGATTGTTAGGGTCCCATTGAAAAATCAAAGCATATGGCTGACGTGCAGGGTTCAAAATAATTAAATTGAAGGGCAATTCAGGTGCACAGCGGTGTGCTTGCCGTAAGGCGATGGCTTCCGCTACTTTTTGTAATGAGGCAGCGGCTTCAGGACCCAGTCGACGAGGAGAGCGTAAATCGGAATCTCCCTTGAGGAGTTCAAACAAAGGGCTTAAGTCTGAATTGGAGATTCCTAGCAAGGGTCGGACCCAAGTAATGGTCCCTAATAATTTTTGAACATCGTGCACGTTTTTAATGTCCGCCTGTATATGCACAGGTTGGGGAACTATTGTCTGGGTCCTGATGCGCCAACCCAAGTAGGTCCAAGGGGGCATTTTCTGGACTTTTTCAGGCGCAATACAGAGGCCTGCCGAATTGACAGCGGCCGTGACAAGGGCTACGGCCTTTTCCATGAGCTCAAGGTGAGGCGCAGCCATCAAGATATCATCCATATAATGATATAACAGAACTTGAGGCAACGCAACCCTGACAGGGCTAAGTACCTTAGCGACATACCATTGACAAATTGTCGGGCTATTTTTCATTCCCTGTGGCAGTACAACCCACTGATATCGTTGCACAGGGGCTTGCATATTGACACTTGGGACTGAAAAAGCAAATTTGGCAGCGTCATCAGGGTGTAGTGGAATGTTAAAAAAGCAATCCTTAAGGTCAATAACGGTGAGATGCCAATTGCGGGGGATCATAGTTGGAGAAGGGAGCCCTGGCTGCAGAGCTCCCATATCTACCATAGCATCATTGATTTTTCTGAGATCATGGAGCAGGCGCCACTTGCCAGATTGCTTTTTAATAACAAAGACAGGTGAATTCCAAGGACTAGTAGTAGGTACTATATGTCCTTTTGCTAATTGTTCCGTAACCAGTTCTTGGAGAGCGCGAAGCTTTTCGAGTGGTAGGGGCCATTGATCTACCCAAATGGGTGTCTGAGTTTTCCAAGTCAGTTTCAGGGTGTCGCGCACCTCAATGGCCCCCCCTAAAAATGCGACTGAATGGAAGTTCCCCATTGTGATAGCACATCACGTCCCCATAAGACCATAGGAACAGGCAGCACAAAAGGCTTGACGGAAGCCACTCGTCCTTCTGGGCCTTTGATTTGGATCAATTCCGAGGATTGGTGGCTTCTACCAACTCCTCCGATTCCGGCTAGTGCCTGAGGCACAGCTGCCAAAGGCCATTGTGGAGGCCACTTCGCCTGTGAAATTACGGTAACATTGGCCCCGGTGTCAATAATCCCATTTAGGATTACTTGCTGAGTGCCGTGAATAAGAGTACATTGACAAAGTGGTCGCTTCTGGGAAATGGACTGTACCCAGAGAATCTGTGGATCCCCAGTAGATCCAAAACCTCCTTGTCTTTGCTGCGGAGGTGGGTGAGGCGAAAGAGAGCTTGCGTTCTGCGGGATCAGTAGTAATTGTGCAATGCGGTTTCCTTTGGGTACTGTGCAAGGGGGAAATGGGGTCCAGGCCATGATTTTAATTTCCCCAACGGTATCCGCATCAATTACTCCAGGCAATACAAAAAGTCCAGCTAAGGTAACCGATGATCTCCCTAATAGTAGCCCTTGTGTTTTCGGGGGTAAAGGACCTGAAACATCAGTTGCTAATAAATGAACAGAGGAATCAAGCAACGTTACTGCGTGTGAGGTTGCCAGGTCCAATCCGGTGCTACCGGCTGTTGCTGGGCGAAGACTTGTGGCGAGGTCACACCCATCTGCATGGCTCGATCCACCGGCGACGATACTTGTGTCTGTGCGCGTCGCTGCCCCGCGCTCTGCAAGCGGTTTCCCTGTATCGGCTGCCCTTGAAAATTATACTTAGAACGACATTGATTAGCATAATGACGCCCCTTCCTGCATCGGGGACAGATCCCAGGGGCTTGGGCTTTAGCCCCCCATTAGAAGCGGGACAATTTCGTTTGATATGGCCTGGTTTACCACAACCGTAACAATTTCCTCCCCCAGACATGCCTCTCATAGCTGCGAAAGCAGCTGCCATCGCTTCAAATTTATGGTCCACAGTACCGATACGATTACAAGCCTCTACCATTTCAACCAAAGTCGGAGCTGGGTTAGGGAGAGATTTAAGTAATTTTTTACAGTCGGCGTTAGCATTTTCAACTGCTAATTTTAATAGCAAAATTTCTCGAGCTTCGGTATTATCTATTTGGCGTTCTAAAGCTTGCTTAAGTCTATCAATGAATTGCATGTATGGCTCCCGAGGTTCCTGCGTAATAGAGGTGAATGCCTTTTGAGGTTTACTGGAATCGGGTATTTTAAGTAAAGCCTTTTTTGCTTCTTCGCGGATCGCTTCCAGGGCCTCTCGTGGACAATCTCGAGCCTGTGCCGCTGGATCAGAGTGCTGACCCGTACCCATAAGGTGCTCCATGGTCAGTGCGGCAAGAGCAGCATTATTATGACCCACGTAGCTGGTGAGGAGAGTTTGAAGGCCCCCCCTCCAATGTGACTCCCACAGGGAATACTGGGAAGGGGTTAATAACAATTGCACTAGCGATTTTAAATCATGGGGAGTCATAACATACGTATCAAAGACAGAAGACAGCAGGCTCGCAAAATATGGGGAAGAGAGCCCGTGTTCTGTGACAGTACGGTGCAGCTCTTTAATCACCGGGAAGGACAAAGCCTCCCACTGCACTCCCCGGCCTTGATAAATAACAGGGGCGACTATCGTTCGCGCTATTTCCAAGTCACCTTCTGTTAAAGCTTGACGTCTAATATTCGCCCACGTATCATGAGGGTCAGGGGGGTACAAGTCAGGCTCTTTATCAGGATCAACGGGCCCCGGGTCAAGCGGATCTTCCTCAGGAGGGTAGCCTGCGGCACAGACCTTTAAGGGTCCAGGCGACTTAGCACGTCGCGGAGGTAGCGGAGGGGGAAGCAAAGGCTGAGCTGGTGGAGGTTCCCCCTTAGTATCTGGAGAGTCTTTATGGCCCCTTTCCTGTGCCTTAATAGCCTCAAAGATATTTCTCCACCGCGGAAGCAAACGCTGAGCCTCGGCATTCCCTGACGTCGCTGAGTCCCACAACTTTACCCCCACATCGTCCCAAAGTTCCCGGGTAAAAATACTGGAGGCCGTAACAGTGGGGATCTTCATTTGTACCCACTTAAGCATAATCTTTAAGTCCTGCCCGGAAATATCTTTTTTATGTTTCCGGAGGAGCATTTTCATAACTTCATATACGTCTCTCTCTGCGGGGGACATCTGATTCCCCATGTTTCCCACAGCTCACCTCTTAAATCCAGAGGGATTCCTGGCCAGTTCCTGCTTCCTTTCAGCAGCTCATTCAAAGTTCCGTGGGACTCGCAGCAAGCCGCTCAGCTAGGCGGTTCACCACCCCATCACGTCGGGGTCACCAATTTGCGGCGATTGAGAGACGGGACGCTGCTTGATGCAAGCAAGATGTCGGTTTATTAGAGGCGTCGGAAAGCTTTTTATACAGCTACTTAACAGTTACATAAATTACACAAATTCTATCATTTCTAATTGGCTTAGCTCTAAATGTTTCATTACAATAATCCCTCCTACTTGCGGTTCCGCTACATGCTAGAAGCTACGGTTTTGGAATGTGCTAAAAGCTACAGTGATAACTTGTTGCCTACTCCCTACTTCTTCAAGGTTATTTATCTCAGACCTGCAAGGCCAGTTGTTCCCTGGCTCCTCAGAGTTATTTGTCTCAGGTCTGCAAGGTCGGCATGCCCTCGAATTTCTTGCATACTTGTACTTTTCTGCTAGCCGCCCCCGACAGAAAGATTGAAGGAACTGGTGCAGTTTGTCTAGAAAAGAGAAGACTAGTGGGAAGTAAGGTAATGGTTCTTCAGTTCAAGAGCTGCCAAGACAAGTGTGATGAATTATTCTTCAGATTCGCTGTGGGTAGGAAAAGGAGGCATGGACTTAAATTACAGCAAAGTGGATTTAAATTAGACACCAGGAAAATGTTCTCCTGATTTGGAATAGTCAAGCAGCTGAGTAAATTGGTTGGAAAGTGTGTAACATCTCCATTGCTGGAGGTTCTTTAAAACAGTTAACAAGTATCAGGCCTGCAATAGGCAGAAAATCTTCCTTAGAAGGACAAAGGAATAGATTATTTCATGATTCTACATCCGCTACAGTCTAACACTGAGTTAGCTCCCATGTGTTACTAACCAAAGTCAACTTTTTGTTTCTTCTTAAACAGAAACTCTCCATAACATACAAAACCAGTAGATAAGTGTATTCCAGAAACCAGAAAGGATGACTGTGCTTCATCAAACAGTAGCTAGTTGCTTGATTGTTCTGCCTCCAAGCTATTGTTCTCCAAAGTAAGGACTGAGGAGAAATAACTGGACTCCAGACGATCCAATGTGAATCAACAGAAGCCGTTTATTAAGCACAGATCATCATCTTTTATACCCTGTGTTGTAGCCATACACGCGACTCGCTTATTTCTGATTAGCTAGTTACACTGTCCACGCGCTGTGCATGCAGTTCGTTCACACATAAGATTGATTACAAGAATTCACATAGTAAATTGCTTAGTCATTAGCACAACGTGTTTTCTACCTTCTCAGTTCCCGTTTTTCCCATGTACTAATTCCATCTTCTACCACCTGTTTTGCTCTTAATCTAATCTCTCATAGTAGGGAGGCTGGCTCACATGACCATTTTCTCTCAGATACATTTCTACAAAGGACTAGCAAAAAAAAATATAAAACAGCCAGTTCCAAGTAATAAAATGATCTAGTAAACTGAAGACCTAATTTAGAAAACATTCATAAGAATTCAAGGCTAGGATATTTGAGGCAAAAATAGAACCATTCATTTCAATGATTTATAAGACTGCTTTAGAGAGACAAGGTAGAACATACATAGTGATTTAATGAGTGAAAACATAAGTAATTATTGATATGTTGCATTTTAAAGAGTAGTGGCACCATTTGCCCTCCTGAATTTTGTATCAGTACTTCAATTCAAAACTCTCAGCTGCTGTCTTATCCTTTATTTGCTAAACTCATTAGTTTTTTATGAATGTAAGTCTTATTTTGATTTTTATCTACTGCATCAAGACCCTCACATTAGGGGTTACTATTTCATGAGACTAAAATAACCCCATAGGAGATAGGTCTCCAGTAGCACAGCCCAGTCAAAATGGTAACCCTCTTCCACATGCCCAGTAGAAGAAATAGAGTTGCCTGGGCACATTACTGTAAGATGATTATGACCTACCAGGTAATAAAATTAGATGATGCCTCATGCTACCCAAAGGAGTTAAAAAAGTTTGGGAATTTTTTATCTTAAACTAATGGTCTTAACTTCCACCTAAGTTGCTCCTTTGTCATTTGAACAGTAGTTTGGTATTATTCCAAGTGAGAACACAAGTGTTACTGGAAGTCAATTGCCTTGTGTTTTGAAAGCAATTGGAACCATCTGAATATTCAAACAACTAATAATTAAATTTCCTCATTGTAGATGCACAGAGGAGACCTCTGAGATTTCTGAAACTCTTTGCTAAAGGGCCTTCAGCTTTTTGGGAGGACTTTAGTCCAGCCGTGTGTGGGAACATTTCTTCCATAGCTCCCCACAACATCACAAGATGCAATACAATCCCCTTTTCAAGTTTGGGATTGAAACAGGTCTTCTGCCAAATGTTGCTTCCACTGGTTTGAAAAGCAAGACTGAAAGAAAATGGGTTCTGCCCCCCAACATTTTGAATGTTTCTTGTTGAGCCTATTTTCTCTACAAAAATTGAGTCCCATCTTATCTCATCTTCTACAACCTTATAATTCATCAAATATTATTTATTCCTTTCACTGTTATGCTAAGGTTCAACTGAGAGAAGAACTTCACTGAGCTGTATGAACAGTGTAGGAGAGTTTCTGTCACTGAAAAAGTTTATAGTCAACAAGAGACAAATAGTGGGGGAAACTCAGTATTTTTGTCATATTTTACTGAGGTTGAGTGGGAACATCAAACTACTGCCTTCTGTTCCCACGACAAATCTCTGGTATATTTAAAATACTCTGAGTCGCTGCCTAGACTCTAAAATCACCTTCCATTTCATCAAGGTTTTGTATTATGCAAATTACATATATTTAGAAGACATTCATATTTTAGAAGTTCCATTTCATTCTCAACCTTTGACTTTAAACAGATTTATTTATTTGGTGTTTTTTTCCACTTTTCAAAATGGTTTGCTCTGATTTCATGTTATCAAAAAAGATCTGTGATCACATTTGCATAAAAATCTGTATGCGCTCTTAATTTGGCTGTATTCTTTGTGCTTTGGCCACTAGAGGGTAGCACAAACAGCCTCCTGGAGAGAAGGTCCAAGTACCCCCAGGAAGCCTATGGGGGACAGATGAAGCATAGCAGGATGGTGAAGCAACAGTGTGGGGCTGTGAACGAAAGATCAAAGTTCACTCCTTGCCTCTGCTCAACTCCACAGTGAAGCCACCTCTGAAGTGACTGGATCTAGACATGAATGACCATGCCCATTAACCAAGCATAAGTGTGGTTTGGGGGAGCTAAAGAAGACTACATAAACATTTATATTAATGATTTCCAGCAGAGGTTGGTTTTGTTTAAATGAGCAACTGTATATGTTTAACCCTTTGAGCAGCATACATGTGGACCTGCATGAGATTGCACAGAACACCAATTATAATGTTTACAGGAAGAGACTCTGGATAAATTCAAAGATGGTGGAATTAATCAGTGGTATATTGGAAAAAACCCTAAAATTAAAGAAGAGGGTGTAATAACAGTGTATCTCTGCAAATTAATGTGTACAGTAGCCTAGATCCTCTGAATTGTTTAGAAATCTTACTCCCACTGACAACCCTTTGGCTTATAAGTAAGTCACATTGCCACTTCACTTTGCCTTGAGAGATTCATTACATTTCAGTCCAAGAGTTTCACTGGATGAAAGGTTTACTAGCCTACCTAATCCAAGCCTGGAGCATAACCCAAGACCAAGAAGACAGACAGGAGATAGATGCCCTGTCGATAGAGTAAATCTCATGTGCAGATGCTAAGAAATAGGTGTGGAATAATTACTAAATTAGCCAAGAATTGGAGAGATCCCGTGGGCTAGGGCTCTGGAAGGCAAAGGGGGGCTCAAGAGAGCTGGTTGGTATTCAAAGACCACTTCCTCCAAGCTCAGGATCGGTGCATCCCTAAGAGAAAGAAATTGGCCAATGGACGCAGGAGACCTGCATGGTTGAGCAGGGAGCTTCTGAGGAAGCTCAAGTGGAAGAAGGAAGTTTACAGCCTGTGGAAGAAGGGACTGACCACTTGGGAGGATTACAAGAATGCTGTCAGAGCATGCAGGGACGAAACAAGGAAAGCCAAGGTCTCCTTGGAATTAAACATGGATAGGGATGTCAAGCTCAACAGGAAGGGCTTCTACAAGTATATCGGAGGCAAAAGGAAAACTAGAGAAGTTGTGGGACCACTGTTGAATGAGACAGGAGCCATGGTGACAGAGGATGCGGAGAAGGTGGAGTTACTGAATGCCTTCTTTGCTTTGGTCTTTATTGCTCGGACCAACCTTCAGGAGTCCCAGGCTTTGGGGAGAGTAACGGGGAAAGAAGACCTCTTCCCTTGGGTTGAGAGGATCGAGTGAGGGATCAGTTAGATCAATTAGATATCCACAAGCCCATGGGTCCCAATGGGATGCACCCAAGAGTGCTGAGGGAGCTGGCAGAAGTCATTGCTGGGCTGCTCTCCATCATCTTTGAAAGGTCCTGGAGAACAGGCGAGGTGCCTGAGGACTGGAGGAAAGCCAACGTCACTCCAGTCTTCAAAAAAGGCAAGAAGGAGGACCCAGGAAACTACAGGCTGGTCAGCCTCACCTCCATCCCTGGAAAGATGATGGAACAGCTCATTCTGGGCATCATCTCAAGGCAAGTAGAGGAAAAGAAAGCTATCAGAAGTAGTCAACATGGATTCACCAAGGGGAAATCATGTATGACTAATCTGATAGCCTTCTATGATGGCATGACTGGATGGAGAGATGAGGGGAGGGTGGTAGATGTTGTCTACCTTGACTGCAGCAAGTCTTTTGACACGGTCTCCCACAGCATCCTCATAGGGAAGCTTAGGAAGAGTGGGCATGATGAATGGAGAGTGGGGTGGATAGATAACTGGTTGAAAGACAGAGCTCAGAGGGTCGTGATTAGGGGCACAGAGTCTAGTTGGAGGTCAGTGACGAGTGGTGTTCCCCAGGGGTCAGTACTGGGTCCAGTGCTGTTCAATATATTCATCAGTGACCTGGATGAGGGGATAGAGTGCACCCTCAGCAACTTTGCTGATAACACAAAGCTGGGAGGGGTGGCTGACACACCAGAAGGCTGTGCTGCCATACAGAGAGACCTGGACAGACTAGAGATTTGGGCAGAGAGAAACCTTATGAAATTCAACAAGGGCAAGTGTAGGGTGCTGCACCTGGGGAGGAATTACCCCCTGCACCAGTACAGGTTGGGGGCTGACCTGCAGGAGAGCAGCTTGGTGGAAAGAGACCTGGGAGTCCTGGTGGACAACAGGATGACCATGAGCCAGCAATGTGCCCTTGTGGCCAAGAAGGCCAATGGCATCCTGGGGTGCATCAAGAAGAGTGTGGCCAGCAGGTTGAGGGAGGTCATCCTCCCCCTCTACTCTGCCCTGGTGAGGCCGCATCTGGAGTACTGTGTCCAGTTCTGGGCTCCCTGGTTCAAGAGGGACAGGGAACTGCTGGAGAGGGTACAGCAGAGAGCTGCCAAGATGATTAGGGGACTTGAACACCTCTCTTATGAAGAAAGACTGAGGGATTTGGGTCTCTTCAGTCTGGAAAAAAGACGGCTGAGGGGGGATCTTATCAACACTTTAAGTATTTATAAGGGTGGGTGTCAGGAGGATGGGGCCAGGTTCTTTTCAGTGGTGACCAGCGACAGGACAAGAGATGGTGACAGGATAAGGGGTAACGGGCACAAACTTGAACATAGGAAGTTCCATCTAAACATGAGGAGGCACTTCTTTACTTTGAGGGTGGCAGAGCACTGGAACAGGCTTCCCAGGGACGTGGTGGAGTCTCCAACCCTGGAGACATTCAAAACCCGCCTGGACATGTTCCTGTGCAACCTGCTCTAGGTGACCCTGCAGTGGCAGGGGGGCTGGACTAGATGATCTCCAGAGGTCCCTTCCAAACCTACGATTCTATGATTCTATGAAGAATACAAAAGTACAGCATTGTTCACACATTAAGGAAAGTCATAAAATCAAGAGGCTTCTGAGGTAGAATACAGCCGTAGCTGGCACACGAAGAATGCAACATCTGCAATTCCCTGTACAAGGTTGTTTGCGAAACTACATGAGGGATGGGATGGAATGCGATTGTTCCGTGGCCTTGCCTTGTGACAAATAGCAGATATGGGAATGAGATGGTACTACGTAACAGATAAGCTGCCTACTTGCTTACTACAAAACAGATAAGCAGCCCTACTCGCTACCCAAGACAACATTTTGTCAAATGTTGATGAAATGCTGTCCTTTGTGCGAACTTTGCTCATTACAATGTACCAAAACACACCTCCATCCCAGAGGCTACCCGCCCCCAAGGTGCGACCACTCCTCCTTGAGTACACCAATCATAATAAAAGTATTTATGACTAATGTCACTCAAACTCCACCTTGAAGTTAAAAAAAAGTATAAAAATAGCCCGAGAAATGGGGGATATCAGGGAAGACACCAACGCGAACGAGTCGAGGAGAACTCCATCACTTACTTCCAGGACCAGTCGACGGGCTGAGCCTTTCTTCCTCCCCCACAGGGACACCTTTGGGTAAGGCTTAGATTATACCGAGTGCTTCCTCGGGGAACTTAGACATTTCTCTAGAGAATCTCTCTCCTACATTTATAGCCAGGCTGTATCGTTTATAACTTTGTCGTGCATTTTGTATATGTAACAATATGCTTTATGTGTATATGTAACACATGCTTTGCAGACAGCTAATCCTAAAAACCGATGTATCTGTTGTTTAAATAAACTGCACTGTTTAAGTAGCTAGTCGTTTTGGTTTCTCACTGAACGCGACCAAAGACTCGAGAGTGGCCGTGCTAGTTCATGAGCACGACTAGACTGAAGGTGCAGTCCACTATTAGTGTATCCAAATCGTAATAGTTTAATACATATTAAATGCGATTGGACTGATAGTGCTGAATTGGGCATCACTCAGAATTTAAACCTAGCCGCACCTAGCCTCCCACCTCGGTGAGGAGTGTTAGAACGCAAGGGGGTTTATTTTCTGCCAAAACCGCTTGGCCCCTTTTCACGCAACAGAATTTGGCATAGTCGGCAGGATTGCCATGGATAAACTGCTGCAAAAATATGATTGTGCCCTTTTCTCAGGCTGGGAAGGAGTGGGCCCAAAAATTTTGGAAGGATGAAGAGAAAGTGGTGGAACGTATTGAAGAGTGTCGGGCTTCACAGAAGCTCAGAGCGGGGAAAGGCAAAGGTGTGATTTGTGCGGTGTTAGGCGCCTGTTTATCTCGTGCACAACAAGAAGCTAGGGAAACCCCTGCTCCTAATCTGATTTCAGCTGTAGAACATGCAACCCTGAAATCGGAGAATGAGGTGTTGAAGTCATCACTAGCCTTTCAAAAGGAGACAGGAGAAAAATTAAGAACTCAAGTTGATAAGCTTGTGAGTGAGAATGAATGTTTAGGAAACCGGAATGCTCGACTTGGGAGTGAAAATCTCCAACTTAAAAGTGAGAATCTCCAACTTAAAACAATATTGGAAAGGGTGACTGGGTAGTAAAATCAGCAGAAAAGCAGTGTACAGGTCCACTGATGGGAGGAATAAACCAGACCCAGGGGAAAGCCTAAATGGACAATAATTGCAGGTTATTATATACTGTGCTACAGTACAGTGGAAAAGTGGTCAGCTATTAGCAAGGTTGGAAGGAATAATCAAGAGGACAGAAAAGAAAGTTTATAATCTTTCAGATACAGTAAGGCAGAAGCAAGACTCTGGAGCTAAGAGATGGGGAAAAAGCCAATGATATGGAAAGATATGGAAAGGGAATAACATTATACACCATAGTTGTATCTCCACTGGTGATGAAGGAATTTGTTAGAGCTTCTAAATATATTTTTTAAGCCACTGTGGCCTGCACAGCTCAACTGAGCTAGGGTACCAAAGTTGGGTGCAGAGGCTGATGAAGACAGTACCTCAGGAAAAGAATTCATCCCACCTTAGATCTGAATCACTGACTCTCTTCATTGACTTTACAGGGAGCTTACAGCAATGAACATATTCATTTAAATTCCTCAAGACCTGTAACCATCTGAGATGAGGTGGCTGGTCAGAGGCTAGAGCAATGAGGACCATAGATACACCCACAGAGAGATTAAGATGATGGCAACTAGGGTCAGCTGACTTGGTTGTTTACCCCATGGAGGGGTCATACCTGTGGGGAGGAGTGGACAGGTCAGGTGACCCAAACTGACCAATAGGGTATTCCATCCCATCTGCCACGATCAGTAGAAAATGTGAGGGATCAAAGGGATCAGAGTGGTTCTTCTTCAGTTATTCTCCAATGGTGCTCTTTCATCAATGACTGATGTCTGAGGAGGAACCCTGTTGGCTCATCTGCCTTTTGATCCTGGTCAGTGTGTTCCAGTTCCCATTTGTCACTGAGCCTAGTCTGGAACTTTCCCAATGCCTGTCAGTGATATCTCCCTGGGAACTTGATACATCTTGGGTACCACATGATGTATTTGATTACTAATTACACCTTTGGTTTCACTTGGGGAAGGTTTATTTTGCCCTTTAATACTTATGTCAAAGAGCTAGGGAATGGAAACCTTTTGGGCTGCTTAGAAAATGAATGTTACTTTCAAAAGATTGTGATTTTGTTGCTGGTTCTCCTGAATGTGTTGCAGGAGTGGTTTTGTGTTAAAAACTGGTGCAGGAGTGGATATTGTGTGACGTGTGTTGCTGCTACTCATATCCCATCAGCCAATTCACAGCCAGCACAGACACAAACCACTCCCCAAGCTACCCCCTCATGAGCACCAGCTGCTACTGTTACTACTCCAGCTGCTTCAACAAGTGCTGGTACTCAAACTCCAACAGAACTGCTACAAGCTGCCCCAGAGACCAGGAAGCAGAAAACAAGATCAACTCATTCCCCTACCCCTTGCAACAAAGACCAGCTCAAGTCAGACAGCATGGGAGAAAGTTCTTCTAAGGCAGAGCCGGGACAAGGTCTTTCTCAGGCAGTGTCAATGCAGGAGGAGGACTCAGATGCAGAAATACTCGTTAAATCCTTCTCTATGAGAAAGGACTTCAGTTGTCAAGAACGGGAGATGCTTGTTTCCCGGTTGCTCCAGCGCTGGGATAATGGAGCTGATTCCATAGACTTAATAGAGAAGCTAGGCAGTTGGGACACCTGGCCGAAGATGGAGGTATTGATAAAGAAATTAGGAGAAAGACAAACGCTCTCAGTCTCTAGAGGTGACTTCTATCAGCTGTAAATGGCAGGTATCCCTTCAAGGATGATATTGAATGCTGTCCCAGTAAGTGGACCAGCGTGGAGAAAGGTATCAAGTACCTGAGGGGAACTGGCTGTGTGAGCAGTGATTTATGGTGACTAGCAAGTGAATGTAGACCCTGATGAAATGCCATGCAAATGATCTTTGCTAAGGAAGTTTGTGCAGAGTGCGCCATTGATGTATTCCCATTCGTTGTCAACAATGGTTTGGGGAGGATGTGATGCACCAACTGTAAATGAAGTGGCTAATAAGGTGCGACAGTACGAAGACAGTCTCTCTTGTCCCCTTGCTGTGTCAGCCGTGGAAAAATTGACTGAGAAAATAGAGGAAATGACCAAGACAGTAAGTAAGAAAAATGACAAACTGTTTGATAAACTGTCTGGGATGGAGAAAGAATCCCACTCTTCCCCTCAACATGCCCATGTCACAGTCATTAAGAAAAAACATCCTCCTACGAAACCAATTCAAGAGAAACAGGACCCACTCCAAGATTTCCTGTGTCTTGGCCTCTGCAACTATGGAGAGGATATGAGTAAATGGTATAAAAATCTTACCCCTGGTCCTACAAGCGTGAGTGCTTGAGTTGCAAGATAAAGCAGATGGAAGAAAGAATTTTTGTCGGAGGGTGGCTGCTCTAGTCAAGGATAAGCAGTTCTCTGGTCCGGATAGGAATTCGGCTGCTAATTGTAGATGTTCTCAACATTAGAGGTGCCCTGCCTCCAGCCAGGAGGAGAGGAATAACCGAGTTTATTGGACTGTGTGGATGCGATGGCCTGGCACATTAGAGCCACAAAAGTATAGAGCCCTGGTGGACACTGGTGCACAGCGTACCCTATTGCCATCAAATCATAAAGGGACAAAAATCTGTCATTATTTCTGGTGTAACAGGTGGGTCTTAAGAACTGACTGTATTGGAGGCCGAAGAGAGACTAACTGGGAATAAATGGGAGAAGCACCCCATTGTGACTGGCCTAGATGCTCCGTGCATCCTTGGCATAGGCTACCTCAAGAGAGGGTATTTCAGAGACCCTAAAGGGTATTGGTGGGCTTTTGGTATAGCAGCTGTAGAGACTGAGGACATTACACAGCTGTCTACCTTACTTGGCCTTTCAGATGACCCTTCTGTGGTGGGACTGCTGAAGGTTAAAGAACAGCAGGTGCCAATTGCTACTGCCATGGTGCACTGATGACAGCATCGCACTAACTGAGACTCCCTGATTCCCATCCAGAATCTGATTCATCAGCTGGAGACCCAAGGAGTGATCAGCAAGACTCACTCACCCTTTAACAGCCCTATATGGCCAGTGCGAAAGTCTGGTGGAGACTGGAGGCTAACAGTAGACTATCGTGGCCTGAATGAGGTCACACAACCATTGAGTGCTGCCAAGGAGGTGGTGACTCGTGTGGAGGAAGCCCCACCATACAATGAACTCTCAGATGATGAGAAACAGTATGCTCTGTTCACTGATGGGTCTTGTCGTATTGTAGGAAAGCATCGAAGGCAGAAAGCTGCTGTGTGGAGTCCTACATGACAAGTCGCAGAAGCTGCTGAAGGACAAAGTGAATCAAGTCAATCTGCAGAGGTAAAAGCTATCCAGCTGGCCTTAGGCATTGCTGAAGGAGAAAAGTGGCCAATACCCTGTCTCTATGCTGACTCATGGATGGTGGCAAATGCTCTGTGGGGATGGTTAAAGCAGTGGAAGCAGAGCAACTGGCAGCGAAAAGTTAAACCCATCTGGGCTGCTGAATTACGGTGAGATATTGGTGACCGGCTAGGGAAACTTGTTGTAAAGGTACGCCATGTAGATGCCCATGTACTCATGAGTCGGGCCACTGAGGAACATGGAAACAATCAGCAAGTGGACCAAGCTGCTAAGATTTTCCAGACAGATTTGGACTGGGAACATAAAGGTGAACTATTCTTAGCTCGGTGGGCCCATGACACTTCAGGTCATCAAGGAAGGGGTGCAACACAGAAATGGGCTCGTGACCGAGGGGTGGATTTAACAATGGACGGCTACTGTGCAGGTTATCCACGATTGTGAAACATGTGCTGAAATCAAGCAAGCTAAACAGTTAAAACCTTTGTGGTATGGGGGACTGTCCTGGTTTGAGGTTAAACAGAACCAACTTTCTGTTCAGTCATTTTACTTCTTAGCTTAGGCCTCTTCTAACTTTCTGAAACTAATAGCATATTGTGCTGAAAACAGTTTGTTCTCATAGTGATCAGACCAATGTTTACAGTTTGTGCCAGGGAATGGTGCACAGAGAGGCTCTTACACTTATTGCTGAAACAACCAAGGTCAGCTAATTTTGTTATTTGCCCCATTGGAGGGTCAGAAACAGAAAAGCATAGCAGGGTCCGACCTGCAGGGAGGAGTGGACAGGAAAGGTGACCCAAAATTGACCAACAGGGGTATTCCATCCCATCTGCCTCATGATCAGTATTAAAGCTGAAGGATCAAAGGGTCAACTCTCTTTTCTTCAATGGCCAACGTCTGAGGAGGAGGACCCTATCTGTTCATCTGCCTTTGATCCCGATCCATGGGTTCCTGACTCCAGTTTTGGAATCCAGTTCCCACCCGTTGCTGAGTCCAGTCTGGAACCCGCTGTTGAATGAAACAGGAGCCATGGTGACAGAAGATATAGAGAAGGCAGAGTTACTGAATGCCTTCTTTGCTTTGGTCTTTGCTGCTCAGGCCAGCCCTCAGGAGTCCCAGACTTTGGAGAAAGTAACAGGGAAAGTCTGGACAGAGGAAGACTTCCCCTTGGTTGAGGAGGATCAAGTGAGAGATCAATTAAGTCAACTGGATATCCACAAGTCCATGGGTCCTGATGGGATGCACCTGAGAGTGCTGAGGGAGCTGTCAGAAGTCATTGCTGGGCTGCTCTCCATCATCTTTGAAAGGTCCTGGAGAACAGGCGAGGTGCCTGAGGACTGGCCTGGGAATTTTGAATATCCTTGGGATGCTCAAACCAGCCTGGTCCTATTGATATGTTTCCTGAATGTGTTCCAGGTTTTGTTTAGGGTTAAACAGCTATTTAAGACTACCACCCAGAGATCTGCTCCGAGGCTGGATAGTCAGGGGTGGCATGGCATGTGGGAGAACATGGGCAGGTACCTAGAGAACTACTCACCTCCAATGGTCTGGGACTTCACCCCTGAACAATTACAGGACCCTGATGAAATGGTAGAATATTTGAAGGGAAAAATGCTGTGGCTATTCTAGAGAGGCACAACTCACCACACTGTGCTGGGCCCTGGCCAGTATCTACCAGGCATTGCTCAGTGTTATGCAGCACCCTCAGGGGGAAGAGATGGAAACCAGACCGGCGGACACTGTGGCTACTGCAACCCCTGCGGCAGACACTGCCGCTGAACCAGGGAACCAACCCGTGCCAGTATCAGTTGCCCCCATACAGAAGTAGTACACAAAGAAATCAGTTCGCTTAGTAAGGGATGATGATGAACCAGGGTCATCACGAGAGCGGGAGGAAGAGGCAGAACCAGAGATAATCACCCGATCCCTATCCTTGAGTGAGCTGCAGGATATGCGAAAAGATTTCAGCTGACTTTCAGGCGAGCACATTGTCACCTGGCTGCTCCGGTGCTGGGATAATGGGGCCAGTAGCCTGGAATTAGAGGGTAGGGAGGCCAGGCAGCTGGGATCCCTGTCTAGGGAAGGGGGCATTGACAAGGCGATTGGGAAAAAGACCCAAGCCCTCAGCCTCTGGAAACGACTCCTGTCAGACGTGAGGGAAAGGTACCCCTTCAGTGAGGATGTTGTATGTCAGCCAAGCAAGTGGACTACCATGGAAAGAGGCATCCAGTACCTGAGAGAATTAGCTGTGTGGGAGATGATTTATTATGACTTGGACAATGCAGACTTACCCACAGACCCTGATGAGGTCCAGTGCACAAGGCCCATGTGGCGGAAGTTTGTACGGAGCGCACCATCGTCATATGCCAACTCCCTGGCAGTAATGGAATGGAAAGGCAAAAAGGGACCAACGGTGGATGAGGTGGCTGGCCGGCTCCGGCGATATGAAGAAAGTCTCTCTTCCCCCCTTGTCTCAGCTGTGGAGAAACTGTTGCGGAAGGTGCAGCAACTTAAAGAGAATATATATCCTACTCCTCACCTGTACGGGCCAGCATCTCAGCTATTAGGAGCAGGCATTTCCCCACTCAAGAGAGAGAGCACAGAGGGTACACACCACGAGGCACCCTGTGGTTCTACCTGCGTGACCACGGGGAGGACATGAGGAAGTGGGATGGACAACCTACTTGGATCCTGCGGACACGGGTACAGGAGTTGCAAGGAAGGACAACCACAAAAGGGGATCCCTCCAGGAAAAGTGCCGCCCCAGTTTCCAGTGGGCAGTTCCCCAGACAGAGCAGAAGGCCTGATCTTGCTTCTGATCCTCTTGAAGGAACTTCCAAGTCATTTCTGCAAGAAGTGAGTAATGGATACTATGACCAGGATTAGAGGGGCCCTGCCTCCGGCCAGGTGGAGGAAAGGGACAACCGGGTTTATTGGACAGTGTGGATTCGATGGCCTGGCACATCAGACCCACAGGAGTATAAGGCTCTAGTGGACACGGGTGCACAGTGTACTTTAATACCATCAAGCTATAGAGGGGCAGAACCCATTTGTATTTCTGGGGTGACAGGGGGATCCCAAGAGTTGACTGTACTGGAGGCGAAGGTTAGCCTAAACTGGGAATGAGTGGCAAAAGCATCCCATTGTGACTGGCCCAGAGGCTCCATGCATCCTTGGCATAGATTACCTCAGGAGAGGGTATTTCAAAGACCCAAAAGGGTACTGGTGGGCTTTTGGCATAGCTGCCTTGGAGACGGAGGAAGTTAAACAGTTGTCTACCTTGCCTGGTCTCTCGGAGGACTCTTCTGTTGTTGGGTTGTTGAGGGTCGAAGAACAACAGGTGCCGATTGCTACCACAACGGTGCATCGGTGGCAATATCGCACTAACCGAGACTCTCGGATTCCCATCCATAAGCTGATTCGTCAACTAGAGGTTCAAGGAGTGATCAGCAAGACTCGCTCACCCTTTAACAGTCCCATATGGACGGTGCGAAAATCTAATGGAGAGTGGAGGCTAACTGTAGACTACCGTGGCCTGAATGAAGTCACGCCACCGCTGAGTGCTGCTGTGCCGGACGTGCTAGAACTGCAGTATGAACTGGAGTCCAAGGCAGCCAAGTGGTATGCCACAATTGATATAGCGAATGCATTCTTCTCAATCCCTTTGGCAGCAGAGTGCAGGCCACAGTTTGCTTTCACTTGGAGGGGCGTCCAATACACCTGGAATGGACTGCCCCAGGGGTGGAAACACAGCCCCACCATTTGCCATGGACTGATCCAGACTGCACTGGAACAGGGGGAAGCTCCAGAACATCTGCAGTACATTGATGACATCATTGTATGGGGAAACACAGCAGAAGAAGTTTTTGAGAAAGGGGGTAAAATAGTCCAAATCCTTCTGAACGCTGGTTTTGCCATAAAATGAAGTAAGGTCAAGGGACCTGCTCAGGAGATCCAGTTTTTAGGAATAAAATGGCAAGATGGACGCTGCCAGATGCCAATGGATGTGATCAACAAAATAGCAGCCATGTCTCCACCAACTAGTAAAAAGGAAACGCAAACTTTCATGGGCATTGTGGGGTTTTAGAGGATGCATATCCCAGATTACAGTCTAATTGTAAGCCCTCTGTATCAAGTAACCCGGAAGAAGAATGATTTAAAATGGGGTCCTGAGCAACGACAAGCTTTTGAACAAATCAAACAGGAAATAGTCCATGCAGTGGCCCTGGGGGCCAGTCCGGGCAGGACAAGATGTTAAAAATGTGCTTTACACCGCAGCCGGGGAGAATGGCCCTACCTGGAGCTTCTGGCAGAAAGCACCAGGGGAGATTCGAGGTCGACCCCTAGGGTCTTGGAGTCGGGGATGCAGAGGATCCGAAGTCTGCTACATTCCAACAGAAAAAGAGATATTGGCAGCATATGAAGGGGTTTGAGCTGCTTCGGAAGTGGTTCGTACAGAAGCACAGCTCCTCTTAGCACCTCGACTGCCGGTGCTGGGTTGGATGTTCAAAGAAAGGGTCCCCACCACACATCATGCAACCGATGCTACATGGAGTAAGTGGATTGCACTGATCACACAGCAAACTCGAATGGGAAACCCCAGTCGCCCAGGAATTCTGGAAGTGATCATGGACTGGCCAGAAGGCAAGGATTTCGGAATGTCCCCAGAGGAGGAGGTGACACGTGCGGAAGAGGCCCCACCATATAATAAACTGCCATGAAATAAGAAATATGCCCTGTTCACTGATGGGTCCTGCCGTATTGTGGGAAAGCATCGAAAGTGGAAGGCTGCTGTGTGGAGTCCTACACGACGGGTTGCAGAAGCCAATGAAGGACAAGGTGAATCAAGCCAGTTTGCAGAGGTGAAAGCCATTCAGCTGGCTTTGGACATTGCTGAGCGAGAAAAATGGCCAGTCCTTTATCTCTACACTGACTCATGGATGATGGGAAATGCTCTGTGGGGGTGGCTACAGCAGTGGAAGCAGGGCAACTGGCAGCGCAGAGGCAAACCCATCTGGGCTGCTGAACTATGGCAAGATATTGCTGCCCGGATAGAGAATCTGGTTGTGAAAGCATGCCACATAGATGCCCATGTACCGAAGAATCGGGCCACTGAGGAACATCAGAACAACCAGCAGGTGGATCGGGCTGCTAGGATTGAAGTGGCTCAGGTGGATCTGGACTGGCAACATAAAGGTGAACTATTCATAGCTCGGTGGGCCCATGACTCCTCAGGCCATCAAGGAAGAGATGCGACATATAGATGGGCTCGTGACCGAGGGGTGGACTTGACCATGGACACTATTGCACAGGTCATCCATGAATGTGAGACATGCGCTGCGATCAAACAAGCCAAGCGTGTGAAGCCTCTTTGGTATGGAGGGCGATGGCTGAAATATAAATATGGGGAGGCCTGGCAGACTGATTATATCACACTGCCACAAACCCGTCAAGGCAAGCGCTATGTGCTCACAACGGTGGAAGCAACCACCGGATGGCTGGAAACATACCCTGTGCCCCATGCCACTGCCCAGAACACTATCCTGGGCCTTGAAAAGCAAGTCCTGTGGCGACATGGTACCCCAGAGAGAATTGAGTCGGACAACGGGACTCATTTCCAAAACAGCCTCATAGACACCTGGGCCAAAGAGCATGGTATTGAGTGGGTATATCACATCCCCTGTCACGCACCAGCCTCTGGGAAGATAGAACGATACAATGGACTGTTAAAAACTACACTGAGAGCAATGGGTGGTGGGACTTTAAAACATTGGGATACACATTTAGCAAAGGCCACCTGGCTAGTTAACACCAGGGGATCTACCAATCGGGCTGGCCCTGCCCAATCAAAACTTCCACGTACTGTAGAAGGGGATAAAGTCCCCGTAGTGCACATGAAGAATATGCTAGGGAAGACAGTCTGGGTTAGTCCTGCCTCAGGCAAAGGCAAACCCATCTGTGGGATTGCTTTTGCCCAAGGACCTGGGTGCACTTGGTGGGTGATGCGGAAGGATGGGGAAGTCCGATGTGTACCTCATGGGGATCTGATTTTGGGTGAGAATAGCCAATGAATCAAATTGTGTGCTGTTAATTGCTAAGTAACCCTGTCACTGTATGTCCTCATTACTCTAATTGCTATCAGTTGTACTACAAGTAAGGCACAGGGGTGATGGGATAAGAACTGACCTCAGCAGCTGGCGCCCAGCAACTTCCTCAAGATCTACATCTTCAGCCCACAGACTGTGTGCATGAGCCACACCGGGTACAGCTCTGAAAATACAGCATGCAACAGACGAGCACCACCCAGCATCTCACCTGCCCTGAGAGACTGTTCTAACAGATGGAGCCCAAAGCCATGGATTAAATGAACTCAACGGACACTTTGGAGGGATCACCCATAAACTAAGGGCATTATATCTGCATGAATATATATGTATATATATATATGACAGGGGAGAGTGGTGGCAATTCATTGGAACCTGTAAGATCTGGGCATGGCATAGATGGTATGGAATACGGGGTGGATAATGTCCTGGTTCCGGTGGGGATAGGGTTAATTCTCCCCAGGACAGGTATTCCATGCCATGTGAGCCATGCCCACCCTGAGCTGCTGGGGGAGGGGACAGGAAGTCACCACTTGGAGCAGGCTGGGCGTCCTGGATCAGGTCAGTGAGCGGTGGTTCTGTAATCGTGTTTGTGTATTCCTCTATCCGTGTTATTGTTGTTGTTTTCTTGTTCCCTTTGCTGTTCTGTTAAACTGCCTTTGTCTCAACCCAAGAGTCTTGCCTTTTTTTCTTCCGATTCTTCCCTGTATGGGAAGGTCCGAGCGGCATATGGTTCTTTGTTGCCGTCTGAGGCTAAACCAAGACAGAAGGAATGAGGTCTTCTGTTCACGTTAGCCACTGGGCTGTCAGAGATACATATAGCTGTAATGCCAGCCTCAAGAAAGGAAAAAAAAAAAAAAAGAGGTGGCTTTTGTGCATTTGCTCAGGCTTGTCAAGATGATATGTGTATCTGAGATGCGTATTAAGACTGAATAAAGCAGTTCCAACTATTACACTATTTGTTTCTTCAAACATTTTTGCAAAAGTACATGTCAGAAGGGCTTACCTTAACAGTGCTAGTATGCTATTCCCTGTTAAGGGATGCAGCCATTCCAAAAGACTGCATGGCAGTAATCACTAACAGCATCAGAATTATTACAAATTTGCCCATGATCAGTATTGTGGGCTTTTGTGCTTTTTTTTCTTTTCCCCTGGGCTGCTTTGGTCTGCATAAACATGTGCAATTCTGCCTCTTGCTCTTCTAGCCTGGGATATTGGTAATGTCTTGGATATCATAATCTGAAGAACTAAAACATTTCCCTTTCTCTCTCCTATGATTCCCATGAGATCATGAATGCCTATAGTGCAACAATCCAAGCATCTATACTGTTCCCTTTATGATGTCTGTACAAGTTTGCTATAGCTTTTCACATCCCTTTAAACTTGGCTTTTCTAAAATTCCTTAGGCGTCTTGACTTTACTTTCAAAATAAAACAAGGCTGACAGATTTGGACTCATCTCTGATATTGTGAGGAAGCAATAGGAGATAGAAAAGAACCTCTGACAATTCAGAACAAAGACATTTTTTCGTTGCCAGCTTGGTAATGGTGTGAGCTCAACTTTAGTCTCTGATGAATTGTCAAAATGTAAAAAGCAACTTTCCTAAACGGGCAGTGAATGAGGGGAATTGGATGCACTGTGCAAGCAAAGTGAACACTATCAATCACCATCTGTTACTCCACTCTTGGTATCTGAGCAGTGGTTCACATGTTCTGGAGAGATTAGCTCAGAATAAGTAAATGCCAAAATGGAAATTGTCTACACATATCCATCCAGTGTGTCACCCAAGCTAATCACCCTGTGCTTTATAGACTGAACAGTTCAGTCCCAGCTCTATCAGGGATCTCTCAGACATAAATTTATCAAGGTAGATGAATCTGATATGTCTTAGTAGTTCCATATCCTTCAAGCAAGTTGTCATGCAGATACAGAATGAAGATATCAGACTTGGAGATTTGACCTTCTAAGTAGGCAAAGTAAATGAGAAGCTATGATGATTTCCTGCAATCATTCCCCAGGTTATGTCTTGATTTCTAATAATTCATGGATCACAGGTTGAGAAGGACTGAGCTAGCTTAACATGATAGCTATCATCTAGAAGCAAAACATGGGCCATGAGCCCATTCTCTGGGTTTCACACATGATTAGAGGAGTGTGGCGGTGTGCTCTCCCCCTTTCCTGCTCCCCAGCTCCTGCTCGAACCATAACTGTTGGTGGGAGTTGTGATGGGTTGCACCTGGACTTTGGGGGATGGATGGCAACATAGCCAAATGCTGTCTGGAATAGGGACCTGTGACAACTATGAATATATGAAAAAGCAATATTACCCCAGATAAGGAAAACTGGATTTTTAAAAATTGATGCTCAAAAAAATTCATTGAATCTCAGTTTGTCCTTTCAGTTCCAACTCTTTTTCAATTAATTTTTAAGATACATTCTAATGCATTAACTTATGTCCTGAAAGGCAAATAACTCAAACCAGCTCCCCCAACTTGGGATTTTTGTTTTGTTTTGGCTTTTATTTTTGTTTATTTGTTTGGTTTGAAAAGCAACATATAATGTTTTGGAAGTTATGCATATTCCTCCATTTCAGTTTTCAAGCTGAGAGGCTTCTATGTTTGGAATGAACCCTGGTTTTGGACAACTTTAGTTATGACAAACTGATATTTCCTGAAAACAACATTTTAAAATTGACAATTTTCTGAGTCTTACTTCTGACTGACAACTTTCAGAACTCTATGAATGAAGTTAAATAGCTTTTGTTATTATGTTTATAGCTAAGAATATCAGAATATCGGTTTTCTAATTTAAAATTACTCTAGGAAAACAATATTTTGTGACTATATTTTCAAATTTAAGCAGTGCAAATCGTTAAAGAAGATTGTTTTCAAACTGATGGAAGGTGAGCAAAGATCTTTAGGGCAGAATTAGCCAACTGAGATGGTTGGCATTTCTTTCAGTAAATTTATCTCAAAGGGAAAACACTGATTTGTCCAAAATGAAACTTACTATGGAAATGTATCACTTCAACAGAACTTCAGGCTGGTCCAGGATGAGATCTGCAACAGTGAGTTGCAGCTCCTTGCATAGATGGTGTGGAATAATTACTAAATTGGCCAAGAATACAAAGGTACAGCATTGTTCACACATTAAGGAAAGTCATAAAATCAAGAGGCTTCTGAGGTAGAATACAGCTGCAGCTAGCACACGAAGAATGCCACATCTGTGATTCCCTGTACAAGGTTGTTTGCGAAACTACACGAGGGATGGAACGGAACGCGCTTGTTCCGTGGCCTTCCCTTGTGACGAATAGCAGATATGGGGACGAGATGGTACTACGGAACAGATAAGCGGCCTACACGCTACCCGAGCCAACATTTCATCAAATGTTGATAAAATGCTGTCCTTTGTGCGAACTTTGCTCACCACAATGTACCAAAACACACCTCCATCCCGGAGGCTATCCGCCCCCGAGGTGCGAACACTCCTCCTTGAGTACATTAATCATAATAAAAGTATTTATGACTAAAGTCACTCAAACTCCACTTTGAAGATAAAAAAATAGTATAAAAATAGCCCAAGAGAGAGGGGATGCCAGGGAAGACACCATCGCGAAGAACTCCATCACTGATTTCCAGGATCAGTCGACGGGCTGAGCCTTTCTTCCCCCTCATAGGGACGCCTTTGGGTAAGACTTAGATTATACCGAGTGCTTTCTCGGGGACTTAGAAATTTCTCTAGAGAATCTCTACCCTACATTTATAGCCAGGCTGTATTGTTTATAATTTTGTCGCGCGTTTGTATACTTAACAATACTTTCATTTGCACATGCTTTGCAGACAGTGTATTTATCACCGGCAATCCTAAAGAACCTATATATCTGTTGCTTAAATAAACTGCACTTTTTTAAGTAGCTAGTCGTTTTGGTTTCTCACTGAATGCGACCAAAGACTCGAGAGTGGCCGTGCTAGTTCATGAGCACAACTAGACTGAAGGTGCAGTCCACTATTAGTGTATCCAAATGGTAACAGTTTAATACATATTAAACGCGATTGGACTGATAGTGCTGAATTGGGCATCACTCAGAATTTAAACCTAGCCGCACCTAGCCTCCCACCTCAGTGAGGAGTGTTAGAACGCAAGGGGGTTTATCTTCTGCCAAAACCACTTGGCCCCTTTTCACGCAACAGATAGTACAATCAATTACCCTTCTGGAGTTGACACAACCAACCTCAAGTCCAACACAGACTGCAATATGGCTCCCTTTCTTCTGAGGCAGATACACTACCTGTTACAACATACAGTCTCTGCCACAATAAGTAAAAATGTATTCTGAAGTCTCAAAGAATCAGAGATACAGCTGGGATGTAGAATATCTTTCTTTCAGACAGTGAGTTGGATGCCCCACTGCCAGCCTACTGCCTGTAAGAGAGAGATAGGCATCTAGTCTGTGCAAGTTCCCTGGGCTCCCTCTGGCATCAAGGGGGAGACTACCTGTAGCACAAGTGGGCACCTCTCAGGGTTCAACAATCCCACCTAATAGAGGTGACTAAAAGTGTTAGCCTACTTGAGAAGAGATCCCTCATTCAGCTAATGATAGCTGAGATTAATCCCATTCTATGTTTTCTCTATTCTGAAGAAAGTCACCTCAAATCCTTGGATGGAGTTCAGAAGGTTATGAGTTTTCCTTCCTCGTCTTCTTATCATGTATCACCTCATTTTCCAGCAACAGCACATATACAGAAAGGCTTAGCACACCAGAAAGTGCCATTCGGTCCTTCTTCCTCCTCGGCACCCATCATGTTGCCCTATCAGATATAAATATATGACCTCATTTTGAAAGGAAAATCCTTCCCAGCTGCTTTGCAGCTCCATCACTTATGCATTATAGACTTTCTACTTAATTGCAGCATAATCTCATAGGAATTTATTATGCATCCTGCCGCGATTGAGAGACGGGATGCTGCTTGATGCAAGCAAGATGTCGGTTTATTAGAGGCGTCGGAAAGCTTTTATACAGCTACTTAACAGTTACATAAATTACACAAATTCTATCATTTCTAATTGGCTTAGCTCTAAATGTTTCATTACAATAATCCCTCCTACCTGCGGTTTCGCTACATGCTAGAAGCTACAGTTTTGGAATGTGCTAAAAGCTACAGTGATAACTTGTTGCCTACTCCCTACTTCTTCAAGGTTATTTATCTCAGACCTGCAAGGCCAGTTGTTCCCTGGCTCCTCAGATTTATTTGTCTCAGGTCTGCAAGGTCGGCATACCCTCAAATTTCTTGCATACTTGTACTTTTCTGCTAGCCGCCCCCAACATCTCCCCCTTTTTTGTTTCTTTAAAGGCAGAACTGAGGCACGGGTTTAAAAGTCATCATACTCAGTGAGCTGGACAGAACTAACACTAGCGTAAATCTTCGGAATATCGCCGTTTTGAATAAACCATGTATGTCGAACAACTTTAGTCACCATAGACCTGACACAGGAAAGAGCGCAGCTTAGAATCAAAAGGCCTACCAATATAATAACTAATATGAGTACAGCAGATTGTACCAGGCTCCTAAGCCAGCCCTTTAGCCCAAACCAATCACCCAAAGTACCCAATCCGAAGAAGTCCGTATCAGATTGCACCTTTTGTGAATGCGCGAGGAGTTGTGTAATTTGCTTATGTATCGAAGAAGAGTGGTCCTCTAAGTCCATGCAGCACATTCCGTCAAAATCCTCACAGCCATGTCCGTGGGCTAGTAGCAAGAAGTCAATAGCGGCTCTGTTTTGCAGGACTGCATGTTGTACCATAGATAAGTCTTCAGCCATCTCAGATAGTATGCGGCTGGTAGCATTTGCTTGCTTAACAACCCAACAGGCAATTGCATCTAAGTTTCTGTGGTCTCTCGCTGCTGCCACCCCGGGGGTAAATAGCGAGGCGAAAAAAACCTCCCAGCGATTCCATAGCTTAACATTATCGTCACAGGTATTATCTAATGCTTGTATTGTGTCACGAGTAAAACGTAACCGCTGTTTTGGGCTTGGATGATAGTGAGGAGTGCCAAGACTAAGCTGTCCAATAGTACACGGGCCTCCTCTAGGGTTAGAAGGGATCCCAGACCAAGCTCTATTTCCGCAAATAAAAAAGAACCCCAAGGGGAGGCGCCTAGGGAGCATGGTACCGGGGGCTGAGTGAGTGGCGTCTCGAGCAATGCTCAAACACCATTGTTGTTGCCAGAGGGTAGCATTACCAATAGGTGAGATGACGATCGATGGAGAATCCTTTACTAAGCGCCCCTCTTTTTGGGCCCCCGACCATGACCTAAGGCCAATAAACAAACAGTGAGAAGCATTAAGAGAATCTACTAAGTCAATTTCCTGTGGCTCGGGCCCTATTGGTAATTTATCATCCCAATTATCGTATTTTTCAAAAAGGTCCTTAAGATTTTTCCATGAAAAAGGAAGTCTTCCAGAAATATTGTACTGCTTCCGTAAGGTTGTCATAGAGTTATTAAACAGTAAAAAGGTCGAGTTATTCAGTGGTACCCCTACTAAGCAGGTGATGAAGGGCGAGCTGGGTGTAGCAAGACTGGCACAAAAGCTAGTTGTATTGAGCGACCTGGCCAGAGTAACCCAGACATTTTGACGGGGGTCAAAAAGGTGAGGATGGTACCCTGGCAAAGGATTGGCATGTGTCCAGGCTGCACATATACAAAAAAGTGTTAACAGGATCATAATGTCTGAAGGACTCTTCCCCCCACCCCCTTTTTTTTTTTTTTTTTTTTTTTTTTGCAATGCTAAATTCTTACAATGCTAACTTCATATATTAGGCAACTGTCACACCATCTATTGGCCAATGTTAACCATCGCTACCATCTCTTACCACAGCGATAGCAGTCACATAAAACCTAAGGGTCACAATTACCACAGGCGACGCAATGAATATGTTCTACTGGAGTCTCTGCTCTATTGTCCATAAGAGCACTGCATCAGTCCTCCGAATGTTTTCCGGTATGCTGTTCAGGGGAATGATCTAGCTGTGGATTGGTGTTGTGGCCGTCCGATTGTGGTAGGGGTTCACGGAAAGGTCGCACGCTCTTCGCTGGGATCCACCTGGGGCCTCGTTCTGTGGAGACACAAGCATAGCCTCTGCCCCATGTGACAAGGGGGTATGGCCCCAAGACCTTACCTGTCTCAGGGTTGCGGATCAGGACTGGAGCTTTTACGCTGGCTTCGAAAGAAGTGTTTGTGTTAAAGTGGCGAACGATCGGAGGGTTGTTATCTATTAAAGAACAATTTAAAAAGTTAAAAACATACAGGGCTTTCTGTAGACGTTCTTCAGGGGTGGCTGTCCCTACTCCCCCTTTCTGTTGTTGTAACAAGCGCTTTAAAGACTGATGAGAGCGTTCAATCAGGGACTGGCCCGTAGGGGAATGCGGGATCCCAGTGATGTGAGTGATCCCCCAAGAGATAAAAAAGGTTTTAAGTGCAGCCAAGATATAAGCAGGGCCATTGTCTGTTTTGATTTGTGCAGGGATGCCTAAGGTAGCAAAAGCACGCAGCAGATGCCTGCGAACATCTTTCGCCGCCTCCCCCACGTGGCAGGAGGCAAATAGAGCGCCTGAAAAGGTGTCAATAGAGGAATGGACGTATTTTAATCTCCCAAATTCTGGATAGTGTGTGACATCCGTCTGCCATAATTGCAGGCTTTGTAAGCCTCTGGGATTAACCCCACCTGGTGCCGTAGGAAAAGAATGTTTTTGACAATCAGGGCAGACAGCGATAATGTTCGCCGCTTGCTGAGAAGTGAGGCCAAACTGACGTTTGAGGCCCCCTGCATTCTGATGGAAAAAGGAATGACTAAGCTTAGCTTGTGCAATACGGTCAGGTAAAACTTGTACCGGCAGAGTGAGCATATCGGCCCGTCGATTGCCTTCTGCAATAAACCCAGGCAAAGAGGTGTGCGATCTAACATGTAAAACAAAATAGGGATGTGTTCGAGAGGTTAAAAGGAAAACAAGTTCCTGCAACAAAGCAAACAAATCAGCATGCGAAGTATGACGCAGCACCGAGGCCTCTGCCCGTTCGACAACGCCTGCAACATAAGCAGAATCAGTAATAAGATTCAGTGGTGTAGACCACTTACGAAAAGCTCGAACAACAGCGGCAAGCTCTACGATTTGAGGGGACTCGGAGACTGTCTCAACGTCCGACTCCCATTGTTGAGAGCGGTCATCCCACCAGACAATCACCGACTTGTGTGTTTTTCCAGACCCATTGGTGAACACAGTAAGGCCTTGGAGGGGCTGGTGACATCTCTTTGGTATGGATATTAAGTTAAAATGAGCATGTAGAAGCTTGTGGGACGGAGGATGTGAGGTTAGTTGACCCGAATAATCTGTTAAGGCAAACACGAAAGCATCAGACTGTTGGAATAACCATTGTAGGTACATATTAGTTACAGGTAAACAGATAGAAGCAAAGTCCATCCCTGACAGGGCAAGCAAGCGCTGCCGTGCTTTAATTATCAAGGAAGCAAACATTTCATGTTGTGTCCAAATTGTTTTAGTGGGCTGGTTGGGTAAAAAGACCCACTCAATGATTAATAAGGGATCAGGATTGTTAGGGTCCCATTGAAAAATCAAAGCATATGGCTGACGTGCAGGGTTCAAAATAATTAAATTGAAGGGCAATTCAGGCGCACAGCGGTGTGCTTGCCGTAAGGCGATGGCTTCCGCTACTTTTTGTAATGAGGCAGCGGCTTCAGGACCAAGTCGACGAGGAGAGCGTAAATCGGAATCTCCCTTGAGGAGTTCAAACAAAGGGCTTAAGTCTGAATTGGAGATTCCTAGCAAGGGTCGGACCCAAGTAATGGTCCCTAATAATTTTTGAACATCGTGCACATTTTTAATGTCCGCCTGTATATGCACAGGTTGGGGAACTATTGTCTGGGTCCTGATGCGCCAACCCAAGTAGGTCCAAGGGGGCATTTTCTGGACTTTTTCAGGCGCAATACAGAGGCCTGCCGAATTGACAGCGGCCGTGACAAGGGCTACGGCCTTTTCCATGAGCTCAAGGTGAGGCGCAGCCATCAAGATATCATCCATATAATGATATAACAGAACTTGAGGCAACGCAACCCTGACAGGGCTAAGTACCTTAGCGACATACCATTGACAAATTGTCGGGCTATTTTTCATTCCCTGTGGCAGTACAACCCACTGATATCGTTGCACAGGGGCTTGCATATTGACACTTGGGACTGAAAAAGCAAATTTGGCAGCGTCATCAGGGTGTAGTGGAATGTTAAAAAAGCAATCCTTAAGGTCAATAACGGTGAGATGCCAATTGTGGGGGATCATAGTTGGAGAAGGGAGCCCTGGCTGCAGAGCTCCCATATCTACCATAGCATCATTGATTTTTCTGAGATCATGGAGCAGGCGCCACTTGCCAGATTGCTTCTTAATAACAAAGACAGGTGAATTCCAAGGACTAGTAGTAGGTACTATATGTCCTTTTGCTAATTGTTCCGTAACCAGTTCTTGGAGAGCGCGAAGCTTTTCGAGTGGTAGGGGCCATTGATCTACCCAAATGGGTGTCTGAGTTTTCCAAGTCAGTTTCAGGGTGTCGCGCACCTCAATGGCCCCCCCTAAAAATGCGACTGAATGGAAGTTCCCCATTGTGATAGCACATCACGTCCCCATAAGACCATAGGAACAGGCAGCACAAAAGGCTTGACGGAAGCCACTCGTCCTTCTGGGCCTTTGATTTGGATCAATTCCGAGGATTGGTGGCTTCTACCAACTCCTCCGATTCCGGCTAGTGCCTGAGGCACAGCTGCCAAAGGCCATTGTGGAGGCCACTTCGCCTGTGAAATTACGGTAACATTGGCCCCTGTGTCAATAATCCCATTCAGGATTACTTGCTGAGTGCCGTGAATAAGAGTACATTGACAAAGTGGTCGCTTCTGGGAAATGGACTGTACCCAGAGAATCTGTGGATCCCCAGTAGATCCAAAACCTCCTTGTCTTTGCTGCGGAGGTGGGTGAGGCGAAAGAGAGCTTGCGTTCTGCGGGATCAGTAGTAATTGTGCAATGCGGTTTCCTTTGGGTACTGTGCAAGGGGGAAATGGGGTCCAGGCCATGATTTTAATTTCCCCAACGGTATCCGCATCAATTACTCCAGGCAATACAAAAAGTCCAGCTAAGGTAACCGATGATCTCCCTAATAGTAGCCCTTGTGTTTTCGGGGGTAAAGGACCTGAAACATCAGTTGCTAATAAATGAACAGAGGAATCAAGCAACGTTACTGCGTGTGAGGTTGCCAGGTCCAATCCGGCGCTACCGGCTGTTGCTGGGCGAAGACTTGTGGCGAGGTCACACCCATCTGCATGGCTCGATCCACCGGCGACGATACTTGTGTCTGTGCGCGTCGCTGCCCCGCGCTCCGCAAGCGGTTTCCCTGTATCGGCTGCCCTTGAAAATTATACTTAGAACGACATTGATTAGCATAATGACGCCCCTTCCTGCATCGGGGACAGATCCCAGGGGCTTGGGCTTTAGCCCCCCATTAGAAGCGGGACAATTTCGTTTGATATGGCCTGGTTTACCACAACCGTAACAATTTCCTCCCCCAGACATGCCTCTCATAGCTGCGAAAGCAGCTGCCATCGCTTCAAATTTATGGTCCACAGTACCGATACGATTACAAGCCTCTACCATTTCAACCAAAGTCGGAGCTGGGTTAGGGAGAGATTTAAGTAATTTTTTACAGTCGGCGTTAGCATTTTCAACTGCTAATTTTAATAGCAAAATTTCTCGAGCTTCGGTATTATCTATTTGGCGTTCTAAAGCTTGCTTAAGTCTATCAATGAATTGCATGTATGGCTCCCGAGGTTCCTGCGTAATAGAGGTGAATGCCTTTTGAGGTTTACTGGAATCAGGTATTTTAAGTAAAGCCTTTTTTGCTTCTTCGCGGATCGCTTCCAGGGCCTCTCGTGGACAATCTCGAGCCTGTGCCGCTGGATCAGAGTGCTGACCCGTACCCATAAGGTGCTCCATGGTCAGTGCGGCAAGAGCAGCATTATTATGACCCACGTAGCTGGTGAGGAGAGTTTGAAGGCCCCCCCTCCAATGTGACTCCCACAGGGAATACTGGGAAGGGGTTAATAACAATTGCGCTAGCGATTTTAAATCATGGGGAGTCATAACATACGTATCAAAGACAGAAGACAGCAGGCTCGCAAAATATGGGGAAGAGAGCCCATGTTCTGTGACGGTACGGCGCAGCTCTTTAATCACTGGGAAGGACAAAGCCTCCCACTGCACTCCCCGGCCTTGATAAATAACAGGGGCGACTATCGTTCGCGCTATTTCCAAGTCACCTTCTGTTAAAGCTTGACGTCTAATATTCGCCCACGTATCATGAGGGTCAGGGGGGTACAAGTCAGGCTCTTTATCAGGATCAACGGGCCCCGGGTCAAGCGGATCTTCCTCAGGAGGGTAGCCTGCGGCACAGACCTTTAAGGGTCCAGGCGACTTAGCACGTCGCGGAGGTAGCGGAGGGGGAAGCAAAGGCTGAGCTGATGAAGGTTCCCCCTTAGTATCTGGAGAGTCTTTATGGCCCTTTTTCTGTGCCTTAATAGCCTCAAAGATATTTCTCCACCACGGAAGCAAACGCTGAGCCTCGGCATTCCCTGACGTCGCTAAGTCCCACAATTTTACCCCCACATCGTCCCAAAGTTCCCGGGTAAAAATACTGGAGGCCGTAACAGTGGGGATCTTCATTTGTACCCACTTAAGCATAATCTTTAAGTCCTGCCCGGAAATATCTTTTTTATGTTTCCGGAGGAGCATTTTCATAACTTCATATACGTCTCTCTCTGCGGGGGACATCTGATTCCCCATGTTTCCCACAGCTCACCTCTTAAATCCAGAGGGATTCCTGGCCAGTTCCTGCTTCCTTTCAGCAGCTCATTCAAAGTTCTGTGGGACTCGCAGCAAGCCGCTCAGCTAGGCGGTTCACCACCCCATCACGTCGGGGTCACCAATTTGCGGCGATTGAGAGACGGGACGCTGCTTGATGCAAGCAAGATGTCGGTTTATTAGAGGCGTCGGAAAGCTTTTATACAGCTACTTAACAGTTACATAAATTACACAAATTCTATCATTTCTAATTGGCTTAGCTCTAAATGTTTCATTACAATAATCCCTCCTACTTGCGGTTCCGCTACATGCTAGAAGCTACAGTTTTGGAATGTGCTAAAAGCTACAGTGATAACTTGTTGCCTACTCCCTACTTCTTCAAGGTTATTTATCTCAGACCTGCAAGGCCAGTTGTTCCCTGGCTCCTCAGAGTTATTTGTCTCAGGTCTGCAAGGTCGGCATACCCTCAAATTTCTTGCATACTTGTACTTTTCTGCTAGCCGCCCCCAACAGCATCCTGTATATAAAACCTCAGAGAACATCAAAAGGTAGTTAATAGAGATGTTAAATTATTATTGGTTGAAAGGAGATGATGCCCTACAGTAATCAGATTCTCTCTTTCTCCTTCTCACTTCATATACTATATATAATATATACAATTAACAGTGCACATATATCAGTCTGAATAGATCTCTATAAAGTCTGCTTGAATGTTAGAGGAACTAATGTATAAAACGTGGAACTAAGCAAAGATGTCACATCAGGGCACATTACAAATACTAGCAAAAGAGTTGATGGATAAGGCAAAGGAGACACTATGAGTCTCAAAGAAAAAAAAAGCTTTATGTTATTTCCTGCTCTCACCATTTATTTGTGGGGGAAGATAGTCAAGGTGCTACTGACTGGAATGAATAGCTGCACTGTTTTTTATTAATGGTCAGGAGAAAATGTCAGATGCTTATACTGAGCTAATTACTTATTGCTAAGGATCAGGAAAAGATGTAATATGGAATTTACTACCTAACGATTAGATTAATTGAGATGAGATTGAATTAGAATTGTGGTCTCTCAGATAAGGCTCTGAACTAGGAATCAGGAAATCTCTTCCCTGCTATGGGTAAGTCCATTCATCTCAATTTCTGATATCCTCCTCAGAGTCTAGATTCTCCTTTTAGAGAGCTGACCCTTTCCATGTGTTTATTCGTAACACAGTGACATCTCAAACAAGGCTAGTACCCTAAAATAATATTTGCATTAGTAGTAAATATCACTAATAATAATAGTAATAATTAAACTCAGAGCAACTGGTGAAATCTAAATACTAAATAAGGATTTTTAAGTGTTTCTCTAGGAGGTAATTTAAAATTTGAGAATGAAATTAGCTTAATCCAAAATGTAAGATGTCAGACAGTGGGAAATGGAAGATGATATATTAAATACATATATACCTATATACGCTTAATGTGAAGAAAATACTGAAACCAGTGAAACTTGGGTATCTGGCTTCCCTAATCATGCACTGGTCTATAGGAAGATGTACATTTGCCTGGGGTGTTGCACTGTTCCCTTCTAAATTACCTGGGCCTATCTCATACCCAAAGGCTCATTCCCATATAAATCACATCATTGCTATAGTGAAGAAACACACCAACAAGAAGAAAAACAACCTTGCAAAAGATTTCCTACCTGCTTCCCTGAGGAGTACCAGAAGGGAAAACCCAAATGTGTCCAAACTCAAACAGCAAGCTTGGACTCGAGCGACATTTTTGTGTTAACAATGCCTTCCACAGGATATCGTGATAAATGACCAGAGACACGCTGGAGGGAAGCAATGCCATCCAGAGGGACCTGGACAGGCTTGAGAGGTGGGCCCATGCGAATCTCATGAAGTTCAACCAGGCCAAGTGCAAGGTCCTGCACCTGGGTCAGGGCAATCCCAGGCACAAATACAAGCTGGGCAGAGAATGGCTTGAGAGAAGCCCTGAGGAGAAGGACTTGGGGGTGCTGGTGGACGAGAAGCTCAACATGAGCCAGCAGTGTGTGCTCACAGCCCAGAAGGCCAACCATATCCTGGGCTGCATCAAAAGAAGTATGGCCAGCAGGTCGAGGGAGGTGATTCTACCCCTCTACTCCGCTCTGGTAAGACCCCGGCTAGAGTACTGCATCCAGCTTTGGAATCCTCAGCACAAGAAGGACATGGACCTGTTGGAGGGGGTCCAGCAGAGGGCCACGAAGATGATCAGAGGGCTGGAGCACCTCTGCTATGAGGACACGCTGAGAGAGCTGGGGTTATTCAGCCTGGAGAAGAGAAGGCTCCGGGGAGACCTTATAGTGGCCTTCCAGTACCTGAAGGGGGCCTACAGGAAAGATGGGGAGGGACTCTTTATCGGGGAGTGTAAGGATAGGATGAGGGGTAATGGTTTTAAACTGAAAGAGAGGAGATTTTGATTAGATATTAGGAAGAAATTTTTCACTATGAGGGTGGTGAGGCAGTGGAACAGGTTGCCCAGGGAAGTTGTGGATGCCCCATCCCTGGAAGTGTTCAAGGCCAGGCTGGATGGGGCTTTGAGCAGCCTGGTCTAGTGGGAGGTGTCCCTGCCCATGGCAGGGGGGTTGGAACTAGATGATCTTTAAGGTCCCTTCCAACATAAACCATTGTATGTTTCTATGATTCTATGTCATACATCAAGACTTGAAGTGGAAAAGGTGTATTTGAAGGCTACCATCTTATCTGATAAACTGATTGACTCTCAGTGAGTCTCCAAAACAGAAGACATTGAATATTAGAAGATGAGCTGACAATGTCTCACAATACACACAATGCCTCTTCTTACTAAAAGAGTCCAGCAGTGCAACATCACCTTTGATTTGGACTGAAGGTCCCAGTTCAAACCCTATTAATAATTCATGTTGAGAGTGATAGAAGTTGGATTGATCTCATCTAGCTTGAGACTTCTACAATGCAGATATCTACATTTGCATAGAAAGAAGTAGGCATTTTAGGCAATGGCTTATTTGTTCACTTTTGAAATCTGGGTTAGAATGAAAGGAAACACATTCAGTAAAAGCTTATCTCCAGCTACTAAGATGGAAAATAAGGTTAGACCATAAACTCAGCTGCAGATTTCTACCTTGCAGACTTCTGAGTGAATACTATTTTCTGTATCTAGTGAGACCTTGTTCAAATGACTTTGTCCAAAAGCAACTGAAGTATGTTTAATTGATGTTAGTTCCACAGACCTTCGTTTTGTGTCATATTAATTTAAAGAGCAAAACAAAAACAACTCTTGAAGATATGAGAATTAATAAGACTTCTGAATCCTATTAGAGTTCTGTTTTGGTGTGTTTTTTCTCTTGTATATGTAACATATGTTTGGTGTCTTTAAACACAATTACTTTTGTATAATAAAAGTGTTGATTTGATGATGCAACATTTTCTGCAAGTGTGTTTAAGACAGTTTATGTTTTCATAAGTTGCAATGAAACTCAATTATGTATGTGTAATAAGGCTCTTGATTGTTACACTTCTGCTTTTCTGTATAACGAAGCCAGCAATTAGAATTTGGTTCCTCTATGGCATAGGAATAGATCATTGCCTTTTTCAAAAAAAAAGGTCAATAACTCAAACATGTAATCAGATTTCTTAACAAAAAGGATTTGTTTCCTGACAATACAATAACATCACTTCAAGGGACAAATGGTCCAGATTATATAAATGTACTTTTTACTATGGACAGAGAAATGAATAAGAAAACATTTCACCATTAAGGTTATGGCCTTTACATTGTTAAATTACATCTGTAAAGTATGTCTTCTTGACTGCAGGCAACTGCACACAGCTTCTATAGTAATAAGCCCTAATCACACTTATTAGTGGATGCATCTACATCAGTGTTTTACTTTGGACCAGAAGTGTGCTTCTGTAGCAAATTTCCCAATTGCCTTCATTTACCATGCCTTGTTTAGCATTACGTGGCAGTCTTGGAGCGTGCAAACTGTATTCCTTTTAGATTAAATTAAACCAGAAGATGTATTCCAGGAGTTCTTCAGATTCGTTACATCTGCAAATGGGACTACAGTCTGTGGGTTCAGACTACGGGTAGTCCCAAGCAAATGCTCTTGAAGTGTCTATAGTGTGGCCATCAAATCCTTAGCACCAGCTGTTTTGCTTATACAGTTACATTTCTTTCATACAGCCCTACTAGACAGTATAGGTAAAGATAATGTCTAATCAGGGGTCATATTTTCTGGTATCTTTCCCTAGCAGAGATTTCTTTTTAACTCTTAGCCTTTTAGGTGTAGGGCTGTGGAGTCAAATTGAGTCCAAACCAACCTGCTGAAATCATTAGTGTTTCTCAAACCATAAGCCATACCTGAGCCCATTTATTGATGTGGTGTTGAACATAAACAAACAAAGCAGGGCAACTTTCAATCACTTCTGATGACTGGCACAGCTTGACCTAGGCTGGGAAAAGAGACTAGTCATCTTGCAGTGGCTGAGACAACAGAAGAGGCAGGACTCATTGAGTGTAATTATATTTATCTGAAACTGGTAAACAAACACCGATCTAATTGCCCTAGAGTCTTTTAGACTCAAGTAGAGAACTAGGCAATTTTAGGGTATGGTTCATCTGAGAAATTTTAGACAGTTATTTCATGATGAGATGGACTGTGACCAAAGAGTTTCTCTTTCTGTCCATTGAGTACAAGGGAGCATAGATGACTAGATCAGATGGAAATGTCTACATTTAGCCTTATGAATAATGCCCAAATTGTCTGGTCATTAGCAAACTCAGAAGAGTAATGAGGATTTCCACCTTCTGGTGAAAGAAAGGGAATTGAGAAGTCTGACAGGTAAGTATCCACTTGAAAGACAGAAGACAGAGTCAGTGGCAAATTTTCCCTTGTTTTTAAAGGAACTGATGTTTACTATTAAAATTAACACAGAGAGTACAGGTAAAATGCTGGTAATGCACATCATTGCAGTATCACAGTAACACACAGCAGCCAATGTGAATTCAGATGAACCTACAACAGGGTCTCAAGTGCTATTCACAGTCATTTGGATCCATTCATAGCAGTTACAAATTACTAGGCATTTTACAGGTGGAATATTTATATCAAAAATCTGCTTTAAAATGGTCTTATTTCTTCAAATAAAAAATAAAGTGTTGCTGATATAAGGGGTTTTCTTTGATTGTTTCCATATCCATATTTTCAAGGCAAAAAAAATGAAATTACACTATTGTAAATATATCTCACTACAGCTTAATTTCTCTTTGAAATACAACTTTTTTAGAGCTTAATAAAAATACCAATAAAACTATACCCCGGATTAGGGTTGTCTTTGGGACTTTTTTCCAGTCTGTGAAATGCAAATTACTTCCAAACCCTGAATTAACTGGTTTTAAATAGTTTTCCCTATTTTTAAGTGGTTTTATAATTGTACTTCCATTTAATTATAGTCCAAGAGGAACAAACTTTTTAAATTATCTTCTTTTTCTTTAAAACATTGCTGAACCCGGTCTTTTTCTGTAAAGGCCAAGTCCTTTGATCTTTTTTTTTTCATATCACGCTACTGTGCCTGACATCACCATCCAGGGTGGGAGCGTGACATCGCACTCTGGTTCCTTAGTGCTTGGTGTAAAAGACCCAAAATAGTACAAAGGAAACCCTGAAGCCTGTAAATTGTGATGTACTTATTCTTCCTTTTCAGGTTTTATGAACACACATGTGAGATTACACCGAGTACCCTACTGCAAGTATTGGTTTATTGGGTTGATTGGTGCATTGGGATGGAGGTAGAAGTGAGGCTGGAGGAGTGGGAAGTGAGTTTTTGCATCCCATGTCTCCAAGATTTGTGGCAGCATGAGGCATCCCTCAGCTATTTCCACAAAGCAAGAAGTTACTACAGCATGGGCAGGTAGCCCAAGATAGCTGCAGGCTAGCTACCTCAGGGATCTTAGGTATCTCATGCACCAAAACCATGCTCTGGGTCCCAGAGAGGTGTCTGGGTTATTATTACTTAAACTAACCAAATAAACCTGATCATGTCTGCATGTGTGCAGCAACTGACCCGCCATATGGCAGTGTCATCACAGCCTTAAACAGGTGTTTGGGTCTAACTAATTTTAATTTGGGTCCAATCCAAAAGATATTTTGGAAGCATAAGCGTGTGTTAAACTGCTTAGTCCCTTTACACACATCCACATACATGAAGAATGCTGTTTTCTTTGCTGTGGCTTTTACATGATTAACACAGAACATTATGCACTGGTTTTAAATACAGCATCTGCCTGCTCTTTCTCAAATAAATGCAAGAAACATATTTTAGCTGTTGTTGTTTTGTTTCTCTTGTTTCATCATCTTTTTTTTTTCTCCCCTGCCATATGGGTTTCCATAATTAGAGATAGGATTCACCTCAACTAACCTTCGCTGTCTGAAAGGTGAACGACCTAAAATAATCACCTAGGGTCTCTCTACATTCAGCAGAGAAAAAAACCGACAACTCCAAATAGTGATTTGTCCCAACTTAAGCCAGATGTCTGACACAGGACAGACAAAT